>NW_004524589.1:16287308-16296143 GCF_000260255.1 Octodon degus
TATATATATGAGTTCGTTTGTGTTGACGAGATAGCTCAGCAAACTAAGCACCTGTTTAGGTGAGTGCAATGACTGGTGTTCAATCTCCAGCACCACATGCCACGCCAGCCTCACTCCCAGGCACACTCAGCCTGTGATGGAGTCCAGGTACAGTGGTGCATGCCTATAATCCCAGCACTGGGGAAGCTGAAAACAGGAGGATTACTACAAGTCGAAGCTGCCTAGTGAGACCCTGTACCAAACACATATTTTTTTTTAAAGAGTTGAATGTTTGTATCCCCACCCCCCGCTTGGAAACTGAAAACTCTAATCACCAAAATTAGGTATTAGAAGGTGTAGACTTCTGGCATTATTAAGTTTAAATGGTAACATCACGAGGGAGCCCCAGACTGGTATCCTTAAAAGAAAAGGAAGAGATCAGCAAATTCTTTCTGCCGAGTGAAGATACAGTGATTTTGTAACCTTCCGCAAGCCAGGAAGAAGAGTCCCCACCAAGAACTGAAATTTCAGGAAGCCAAATCCTCGTCTCCCGAGCACAGAGAGTTTAACAAATGAATGCCTTCTGTTTAAGCCACTTGGCTGTCAGCATTTTCTTACATTACCTTGAGCAAACTAAACCGTTCATCTAGTGTTCAAATATAATTACTATACTAATTTATGACAGAAAAGAGAAACACAGTTTCTGATTCAAGATCTGTGCTTGTGGCTCATCGTTGTGTTGACAAGAGCTGAAGCATTCCCATGAGAGAGGGGACGAAATGCGTCTTTATCAATATGATCTACTTCCGCACATACACACGCGCTAGACGTGGACAAGCGAGCAGAGGCCTCTCCGTGGGCGTCCCCGGCCTTTAACTCACTTGCTAAACATGAGCCCATGTATGGTGCTTTGTTGGAGACACATCTGCAAGGGACGTAATCTTACAGCAATGCTCAGGGAGCTTCTCCAGTTTTATGTCAGTGGTCACTTATCTTGATAAGATGTTGTTTATTTTATAACTTATTCATTATATGTATGTAGTATATACACACTGGCAATTTTTATGAAGCATAGATATTATGCTTGACTTTGATTATTTCAATATGTCTAAATAGCTTTTATATTTAGAAATCTAAAAAAATTAAATTAATATAAATTAATTGAGCCAAGTATAAAATTTGCCTCAAAATATTTTTTCTAAATACTTTCTTCATCATAAGTAACTTTTGAAGACATGAGAAGTACAATTTTTTTTTTTCGGAACCAGGGATTGAACTCAGGCCCTTGAGCTTGCTAAGGAAGGCTTATTCTACTGAGTCATCTCCCCAGCCCCCAGAATTACAATTTTTAGATGAACATTGATCTCATTCTCAACAGACTTGCTTTTCTTCCTTCCTTCTATAATTTTAATTAGATTGATGCACCAAAGCCATCAACTAAAGGATGGGCAGAGAAAATGAATTTATATCACTACAGATTAACTATTACACAAATCTAGTTGTGTAAAAGTTGTGGTAAAATAAAGTGCCTTTTCTTCTTTAAACCAATTTTGCACGTTTATACCCTGTAAGCTAAACAATTAATTTGAAGATAACATGCAATACAGCAACAACTGTTGAATTCCTCTTACGCTGTACAGTAGAATTTTGTATAGTTTCTAATCCTGTGTTGTTGTTGTTTTTTATCATTTTTTATTCTTTAAAAAATATTTTTAAGAAAGTCAACTTTTATATTGCTTGAAGACTTTTATTCTGGTTTGCTCACAATTTTAGTGATCCACACTTGTCTCAGGTTGCTTGTAATGTACACAACCTTCCCCCTACCCACCCATCCCCCCAAGAAAAACCAACTTAAGAGATCTAGCTCCTGGGTGTTTGTATCCTTAATGTGTGACTTCCACAAGAGGCATATTTTTCATTTTTTTCCTGACATAACCTGCCAGGTAAGTCACTTAATGCATATATTTGAGTGAGAAGATAAATATATCAAAGCACCCTAAAGGGAAGCCAGCCCATTCTTTTTGTGGATAAAATTTACTTTTAACCCCACAGACTGGATGAATCATCAGAGTATCATGAGGGACATAGTACAGCAAAGCAGTCAAAATTATGTCCCCATTTCTCACTCTCAACTTCTTCATCAATAAAATACCAGAATTGCTCACTAGGTTTTTGTGAGGCTGTAGTGACAACTTCAGCCATGCAAGTTTCAGTGCCTCATTTTCAAAAGAAGCTTTATATATGTGATCTTCTTGGATGTATATTTATGTGAAACTGCTGAGCAGTATATATAACTTTCCAGTTTGGAATTAAGATCAAAATTATTTAATGACTTTTGTCCTACAATGACCTGAATATATTATTTACAGTGACACAAGCTTTCCTCATTATAACTCTGGGGCCAGCTGAGCTATTAAATGAAAGAATAAAATAATATTCTATAGGAAGCCCCACATCTCTCCTTTCCTATGGTCTTCTCTGTGCCTACATTAAAGGATATATATGACATATATATGGCAATATTCTAAATTAAGCGTGAATGGGATTATGATGAGCCTATACTACTTCTCAATTTGTTAAAGAGAAAAGTGGGCACGCGAATATATTTATGAGGGAAAAAGTAAATTAGAGACATGCTCTGTGACTCTGGTGAGATTTAGTTCCTGTGCATGCTCAGGAAACTCGTTAGTTGAGTTCCAGTCACTGAGTAAGCAGAGGCAACCCACAGGTATCTGAAGCTACCTGATTCTGGAAAACTGACCCTGAATGTCACCAGTGATACCACAGCAGATGCTTTGGATAGGAGGCAATTGGAGAAAGTCTTTCTGAAACACTTGCCCATCTTCTGCTTTTATATCATTCATTCTGTCATCATGAAAAGCTAGAGGTAGGATGACATTTGGCTGTTCCAAGGTGGATTTTTCCAGAGATGATATAAAAACTTTAGGGTGCTATGTAATCTGAACAATAATACTCTAAGAAAAAGACCAAAGTTCAAATTTTGCTACAGGAAGGAAATACAAAAAATCCTACAGAATTTGTGGAGAAACCAATGAAAAACTCATATACCACCTTACATGAAGATTAAAAAAATCTTGCTAAAATATTTTTAATATTTTTATATTTCCTTCACAATAATATTGGACAAACATACCCCACTAGTTTTGAAGTAACATGTGGTTCCTGCTTTATTTTCCCTCCACATGGGCTATAATAGAACATATCAAAATGTAATTAAACATGTTAGGGAATACAAAAGTCCCCAAGCACAACAAATCCTTAGGGCACCTTCGCACAGTGATGAGGAGTTATGTGAAGCCGTGTGGACATCTTATGTATAAAATATGAACAAATATTTAGGAGGATGGAAAAATCATACACTGCCCTGTGTGATTTTTCTAAGTCCATAAAGTGTAAAATCTCCCAAGAAAGGGGACAGCAAGATTGGGATCTAACAATTTAGGCTGAAATACAAGTCAAGTCTCTGTGCAGACTTAGGAGAGGACTACGGCCAAACTTGCAGGGCTTTGGAATGTGCAGGAACGGCCCTAACCACAAATTGTACTGTATTTCCAGACACTTTTGCCACTGAGCAAATGATATATCCTGGATTGATTTTCTACATAAATTTTAGGCATTGTGCAGGAAATATTTTCTGTAAAATGAAAACAGTCAGATAAAATATAGGGAGAATTAGGGCCAGAATGAAGCCAGGAGAGAGCGCTCCACTCAGACAAGATCAGAGTACAGCAAACCTTCCTGGCAATAAGAAAACCCTGGAGGTGAGAGAAGTCTAAGGAGCTTACAGCAACTGTTCCACTCTTGCCATTACTTTGTCCTGGTGACGAAGGAAACAATTTAAGCTGTTACAGATGGCTTCATGCTTAGCCTGGAGAGATCATTTTACTCAGAAAACAGGGCTTGCCAGAAGCCCTTCCGTTTGCCAGCTTGAGACTCACAAATAATGAGACTTGATACACATACAAGTTGGAGCTCTTAATTTCAAGTCAACAGCAAGCCCATTTTAAGGCTTCCTCTTCCACCAGGGATACGCAGCACCCCAGCAACATACACTCCAGTAAGTGCTCTGCCAGCTCCAAGCAGAGTGACCTGAGAAAAAGCAACAAACATGCTGATGCTCCGCTCTTAGGTTGCGAGCTTCTTAGAAAGTGAGGTAAAATAAGCTATAACCAATAAGAGAATTGAATTGAGTGGCCTAATAAAGAACCGCAAAGTATCTGTAATATGTTCCACAAGGAGAAACAATATCCTTTGGGCTATGTTGAACAAGATCCGTTAATGATTAAACTTCTACTATCCCATAGATGATTTCAAAAGGCAAAGTAAGTAACAAAAATAACTTTATTTTCCTAGGAAATACAAAAATGATAAGTAAATACTGGGTTTGGGAAAAATTTCCTCAAATCAACTACAGTAATAAAATCTCAGTGCTTCTAGTCCTTACATACGAGAGCTCATCATAATGGCTGATTACTGAGACTGGACTCTGGGTTCAGTGTAACTCATCAACCTCCCACAACAGCATCTATGGATAAAGGAATACAAGGCATTTCCCACATATGTGATTAATATATATATATATATATATATATATATATATATATATATGCCAAATAAGCAGCTCGTTAAGAAAACATAATAGGCAACAAATATCTTACAACTGTCTCTTTGAAAAGAGTAACAAAAATGTAGTCTAAATATGCTTGAAAAATAAATAAGGGTATGGGGGTGAAGAGGAAGACTACTCCTTCATTAAATTGAAAAAAACTTTAATAATATTATTTTTTCCCTTTGCTTTGACTATATGCTCAGTAAGACTTTGACAATGATAAAATACCTGCCCAGAATTCTAGAAACTAGCCAAAAGTGTAACTACTTTCTCAAGAGCTCTAATGAGGGTTCTCTCATGGAAATTCATCTGCCTTTATCAGTTTTCATTGTTGTTATTGAACCATCGAAGCCTGAGGAATGAAAGTCTCCTGATTATCTGAGTGTGAAATCCTTGTGAGTCTGAATGCAAGGAAGCAAGATTCAGGGAGCTGTTACTAATAAAAGAAAGAATATGTATTAAACAGACAAAAATGGGCAAGCCAGATAGCTCAGCAGACTAAAACACCTGCTTAGGCAGAGCGCAATGGCAAGGGTTCATTACCCTGCATGCCATGCCAGTCCTGCCCCCAGGGCGCACTGAGCGGGTAATTGAGACTGGTTGTGGTGGTATGCACCTGTAATCCCAGAGCTTCAGAGGCTGAAAACAAGAGGATCACTATGAGTCTGATCTAGTAGTCAGACCCTGTAGACCCTGTACTAAAAATAAATAAATAAATAAGTAACAGACAAAAGGAACCTCTTGGTCAAATTGTGCACAGGTCTCATATCTCAATAAGGGGATAGAAAGAACATGAACATGACTTCTTCACGTTGATCTCCTATGGAAAGCTTTTCCTTTCTTATGTACCAACCCAATAGCCTCCTCCTCACCTTCCTCCTTCTTCCACCAAGATTGGGTCGTTGTCAAAGGCAAGCAATGTTGTTGGCTTCAGTCCTAATGGGTGGAGAGTTTGTTATGAAGTTGAACTCCCAAGTCAGTAGTGATGAGATCTGCTCCCACACAGTTGGCATGTAAGCTGAACCTGGGGCCAGTTCCTTTTGCTAACTGCCCGAAGAGGTGATATTACATTAGGATTCAGGGCAAAAGCCATATAATGCTGAAAAACGTGCCTTCACCTAGCCTTGCCCTTTGTTCACATAGCTCAGAAACACTGCGCTTGGGGTGTTGTGGATTGTGGTGAAGGATTCAAGTGGTTGCCATTCTGGGTTTGGGCCCAAATATCATCTTTTCACCCTTTAACATGATTTACATTTGGCTCACTTTCTGCAGATCATATAAATGGAGGGAATTTGAAATTGGGAGGAAAGTGCTCTAATAGAAAGAGGGACTCATGCTTGAGGAAAGGCCTCAGATGTTTATATAAAATTGCAAGTGCAGCTGTGCCTGCTGAGTAATATCCCACATGCAGTAAGCAGGATCTGGTGTTAGTGGGGATTGGGATTTATTTCTCCTTCCAGACAGGCTCTCTTGGGAACTCTAAATGGAAAAAGCAGTGAACTTCCATATGGGTTAGGGTAGGCCATAAGTAGTTCTGTGCATATGAAATTCTTTGGCTGTGAGCCCCCTCACCTTGCTTTGAACTCTATTTCCTTTCCCTTGCCTGCTGACAGCTGAATCCATGATCAACAATGGATTTGTGGTAGGACTACTTGGGGGATTCTGGTAATTTCTTTGAAATATCTGTGAGCAATCTATTCCTTGACTGGTCACTCCATTAGATAAACCTTCACCTCAGAACTCTTGTAGGGTCATTCAGAGAAAGACATGTGGAAAGAAAACATCATGCTAATAATATGTATGACTTGACCACAAATTATCTAAATCCTACCCTGTTGCATTCTTTTCTGACATGAATTCACACAACGTGCTCAATAGTCTTTTATTTTGGTGGCAAGTATTATATACCTTAGAGGTAGATTTAGTCACACTGAGTAAAAGATTTCCTCACTTGACAGATGCCATTTCTTCTTGAACTATGGTAGATGAATAGAATTTATTGAAAGAATTAAAAAGAAAAATCAGTTAAGATTATGTTAGGCTAATATAAGGAAATCCTGTAAAGTTGTAATAGCTTCAACGCACATATATCATGGTCATATGACAATCCTCTAGAAGAACATAGGGAAAGTCTGAGGGCTCTTTGTGCCTTAGTTACCCAGGTTTCTTCTTTCTTGTGTATTGTCCTACCATATTCCACTTACACATGAAATTCACTTCATTATTTCAAAAAGTAGCTAGAGCTCTTTTAAACACCAATTTAGCACTTAAATGAACAAGAAATAGGATGAAAACAAAAATAAAAATTCCCAATGCAAGCTAAGACAGTTGCTTCTAAATATCTTTTCTAAATTTATTAGCACAAATTTAATCACACAACCTCAACTTCCTGCTATCCAGGCTGGAAAATGTGTAATGCCAATTAAAGTAAAATTTAGTACAAGCATGCTTGTCACAAAAAGCAGCCTCACATCCTTTTAAGTCCTTAGTTTCCTGATTATCTGGAAATCTCCCTGAAGAGCAATAACAGCATTCCTAGTTCATGATATGTATAGCTATTAAGTTCATTGAATTAAAACACTGGGGAAACTCTTGGCATCTAGGAAGACAAAACATTCCTTCTCGTTCCAATGTTCTTCTTCCTTCTCTTGCACATACATGTACACATATTTATATACAGACAGAAGAGTAAAGATCTGTGATTTTATAATCCCATAGATCATGGAAGGGATAAGGAAAAAAATAAGATTTAGGTACTTTATATTGTGGTCCAACCCAAACATAATCATGGGTAACCATGATTTAAGAACACTACTTTTAAGCATGGCTGACCTCTTTAGCTGCATTTCTTTTTGAGATCTTTATTGTTCAAAATCCAGAGTCTTCCTTGTTAGAAATATTCTAGGTGTCCTTCCAGTTAGCTCAGTTGTTTAAGTTCCTGATCATACAAATGTAGTCAGGTACAGGAGACCATGGTTTGATCCCCAGCTCTACATGCCTTACCAGACCTGCCCTTAACAGAGCCCAAAAAAAATCTTTGGGCTGGCCAAATAACTCAGTGAATTACAGAGCCTGCAAGCAGGTGCAGGGGCTGTGAGTTCAATCCCTGGGCCTGCCATACTGGCCCCACCCCTGGGGCAGGCTGAAACAGCAATTGAGACTGGGCATGGTGGTGCACACACGTAATCCCAGCACTTGGGAGGCTGTACACAGGTGGATCACTAGGAGTATGATCTACTAGTGAGACCTTGAGCATCCTGTAGACCCTTCCCTAAAATACAGAAAAAAGGAAAAAAAGAGAAATATTCTAAAACTGTTTTTGAAACTATGGCTTTTGTTCTAAGATACATGAAGACCACTGGTCATATCTAGGTTGTACAAGTCAAAAGTAAAATCAACTCTACCATAGATAATTCCTCAACCAAATCCTAATGAAGACTAATTTTAATATAACAAAAATCTCTCACTGCACCAAAAAGCCATGGAAAACTGAAGTATGAACTTTCATATATTTATTTGTAAAATCAATGACAAACACTAACTAAAGGAGAATTATCATTATCACATATCCATAATGTACTTGTAATGTCACTTAATATTCATAAACTATCTGTTGAAAGTACATATAATAAATAAAGAGGCTTGTTGCATTTAATAGATCCACTTTATACAAAAGATATTTCAGATTGGGAATCTTTTTTACCTCTCTGTGCCATTTTTATTAACTGCCCTGTAGAAATGATCATACCACTTTAATTATACTTGTAAATATTACATAAAAGAATTAAAGGACTTTTAGAATATCTGGAAAATAATACTAAACACAGTTTTGATACCATTGTCATGCTGTTATTATTATTTTCACAGACAAGATAATTTCAAAGGGAGTCTTCACTTAAGTGATCCATGTTTCACAGAGGTGAGTATGTGGTTAAGCTAGAAAGAGCACGGACTAAAGGCCTTGACTTGAGAATTAGTGATTAAGTCAAATGCAAAAAGACAGCTGGATTCTCTTTGTAACTGTTTTCTTACCCTTTCAGCTCTAGATAATCTAGTTGAAAAGTGAAAGTGAAATCTGGATAAGATCTGGCCCCAAAGATATGCCATTACTTTTCTTAGAAAAAGAAAAATGTGGGCTGGAGAGATGGCTCAGTGGTCTAAAGCACCTACTTAGAACAAGCTTGGCAAGGCATCAGGGACCGCGGTTCAATCCCCCAGCACCACAT
>NW_004524589.1:16296243-16306568 GCF_000260255.1 Octodon degus
GCATCAGGGACCGCGGTTCAATCCCCCAGCACCACATGCCAGCCAGCCGCGCCCCCTGGTGGGCTGAGCTGGCCACACACACACACCACACTCTCTCTCTCTCTCTCTCTCTCTCTCTCTCTCTCTCTCTCTCAAAAAAAAAAAAATATTAAAAAGAAAAAGAAAAATGTTTTACAAAAATCCCCCCCCAAAAAATAAATAAAATAAAGCTGTACTTTTAAAGAAGTTTAAATGAATAAAAACTAAAGAAAATGACTTATTCATACAAAGCAATAATTCTATGTAATTGAATAAACCCTGGACACACACACATGAAAATTTCCAGAGTTCTGCTCATGAAAACCTTGTGCTATCTGCAGGAAAAAGTGCCAAATGATCTCGTGCAGGCCTTGAGTTGCAATATTTCCACTTATTAATTAGGCAGTAGACTCCTTCTATAAGTTTTAGTCTGCATTTTCTGTTAACACTTTGAGGTTCCAATTTATGAGTGAAAAAGATAAAAGTGAAATTTCAAGTCGATGTGTTATGTTATCTCACACAAATCAGTACAATGAGGACTGCAGTGTAGCCATAGTGCAATACCAGGTCACTCTTCATTAAGAGCATTTGGGTTATTTTAAAAATAGATCAATTAAATTAAGATAAAAGCACAATTTAAAAAATACTTTGTTCTTCACATGTTTCTTATTTCATTTGTGAGAGAAACTAAGTGCATACAGAACACAGATTCTCTCACACACTTGTCTAGCATCTACTGGTACCTGGCTGTGACAGAGGCTTGAAGGTTCACAGGGGGTAAGTCAGACATGTTTCTTGCTTTCAGAAATCTTATGCTTTAGTGAAAGGTGATCAAGGAGGATAATAGTGAGTTTGAGAAGATAAGATGATCCAGGTATTTAGCAGCAAGGGGAAGTAGGAGTAGAGGGAAATGAAAAGGACAAGAAGGAGATAAGAGAGAGGAAAGAGAAAGAAGGAAGGAAGAAGAAAGAAAGAAAGAAAGAAAGAAAGAAAGAAAGAAAGAAAGAAAGAAAGAAAGAAAAGAAATTAAGAAAGAAATTAAGAAAGAAAGAAATTAAGAAAGAAAAAAAGAAGAAAAAAGAAAGAAAGAAAGAAAGAAAGAAAGAAAGAAAGAAAGAAAGAAAGAAAGAAAGAAAGAAAGAAAGAAAGAAAGAAAAGAAGAAAGAGGGCAGCATGGGTGGAGCAAAGTTTAAAAGAATAAAATTGGAAATTTGGACACCTGTAAAATTAAATACAGTATGACAATAACACTTCTGAAAGAACTTTGGGTTTTCTTTCCTCTTTTCTTTTCTGTTCTTTTCAGTGTATTTGGTGCAAGGTCTCACTCTGCAGCTCAGACTCAGTGATCATCCTGTCTCAGCCCCCAGTGCTGGGATTACAGGTATGTATAACTATGCCTGGTTTCGGTGGCCAGCTCAGTACACCTGGATATGAGGCCTGTGCAGCATGTGATACCAGAGATCAAACCAATGCTAGGGCTTTGTGTTCAGTGGTAGGCACTGCAGAGATTTAAGTAGCATGACTTATGTTTGAAACAAAACAAAACAAAACAAAATACTGGGTGCTTATTTGTTTTGTACAGGTTTTCAGAATAAGTTAAGAACAATAGGAAGCTATTAGTAATTGTCCAAGTGAGAGATCATGACAATGACCTAAAACATTATTAACTAGAAAGTCTTTTCATAATTCTCTTTCTCTTTATGTCTCTCTCTCTCCCCCCTCCCTCTCTTATATACACACACAACCCACAGTAAAAACAAAGGTTATCAACCAATTTGATTGATCTTAAACTAAAGTATTGAAACATTTTTTTAACTCCAAAGTTAGAGGGCATTTTCCCTTTCCCATTTCATCTCCAATAAAATTCCTGAATAAAATGGACATTGTTGTATGCGGTCACATTTCTTTAAAAATGTATGGATTATACGGTATACTATAGGCTTAAAAGTTTTCCAAACATGTTAAAAATTTCAGTATGTTCAAGTGAAAGCATTATGGGACAATGGTGAGACTTCTGCAATCAATGTAGAAGGATCTTTCACATAAAGTGCTTGGATTTGTGCCCCTCTGAGTGTACAGGAGTTTCTGTCAGGTTCCAGAAAAGACCACAGTGCCATCCTCCACACCCAGCTGCCCACATCCCCACTTACCTCTGCCATATAATGGAGATGTGATTCAACCCTTAAGTCAGATGAGCTTAAGTGTGTATATATATGAATCTCATAGTTTCTCATGCTAAGATTGTTCCTGATTCAGAGTAGCCCTCAAAGGAAGGAAAAGTTTCTAATAATTACTTCTTTGGGAAATACAAACTTTAAAAATCCTTATTTTTCTTAAAATTGGACAAATGATATATGATTTCTGAAGAATAATTTCTCAAAATTCAGAAAATAATTTCCAAAGCAGAGAAAAAGACTTCTAGAATTGTATACTCAGATTGTTTACTTTATTTAAAAAATTGTTTTATTTATTTATTTATTTATTTATTTGGTACAGATTCTCTCTATGTGGGACTCTTAGTGATTCTCCTGTCTCAGCCTCCCCAGCACTGGGGTTACATACATGTACCACCATGCCCGGTTTTAGTGGCCAGCACAGCATCTAGGCTAGGCATGGTATGCGGTACCATGGATCAAACTGATGTCCTTGTACTTGCCAGGCATGCGCTTAGACTGCTGAGCTATCTCCCCAATTTAAGATTAGTTTTAGAAAGAAAAAAAAATTAAATACTGTTAAGAAAACATCAGACAATATGTAGAAAATCAATTTTTATTTGAAAATAATTTATACTTTTATTTCTGAAATTTTCAAATGTGTGATTTTTCAATTACTTCTCCAATAATGGAGCTTATTTTAGAGATTAATAAAACAATTACTTTTATTACATAAAATAATGTCTTAAAATAACACGTTTGATTCATTGGATTTGGAAGTTTATTTTTGCTGTAACCAAAAGTAAACCATTTATTATCTATTTGTAGTTAAGATAATTTTTTGAAAGAACAAAATAAAGCAATGAAATGACAGCTTACCAGAAACTACTCTTACTTTTATCAGGATAGTTCTAACCACATTCACCTTTACATTTTACCTTTATACCAACCTTTTAAAATTCATTGCATTAGAGTGTTCTCGTGTTAATAACAGAGAATCAAAAAATAGAAGTTCAAAAGTAAAATTTATAATTTATGCAGTTTTTACTAAAATTGACTTTTGAACCCAGACATAAAACCAAAACCCACACAATACCATTGAGCTAAAATATTCCTTTTAGCAGAAAAACATAAAGATAAATTTTGTCATATCTTCTTTATAGTCAATCTTAGAAATATCATTATCAAAATGGGGAGATATCTCAGCCATCTAAGTGCCTGCCTGGCAAGCGTAAGGACCCAGGTTCAATCTCTGGTACAGCATGCCATGCAGGCCTATGCCCCAGACACGATGTGCCTGCTACCAAATTCAGCCATGCTGGTGCATTCCTGTAATTTCAGGGCTGGGGAGGCTAAAACAGGAGGATCACTAGAAGTCTGATCTGCGTAGTGAGACCCTGTACCAAACAAATAAATAAAATTTTTCAAAAATCATTATAAATAAGAAATGTTGTTATTTTCTCATGAAATTGCAATGAAAAGGCCAGCCAAATAGATCAGGAGGTTAAAGTGCCTGCAAGCAGGTACATGGGCCAGGGGTTTGATTCCCAGGCCTACCATGATGGCCCTGCCTTTGGAGCTCACTGAGATAG
This sequence comes from Octodon degus, assembly GCF_000260255.1. NCBI lineage: Eukaryota > Metazoa > Chordata > Mammalia > Rodentia > Octodontidae > Octodon > Octodon degus. The sequence continues at coordinate 16,300,007 of NW_004524589.1, forward strand.
AATTAAGACTTAGCCCAGTGGGGCACTCCTGTAATCCCAGCTATTGGAAAGCTGTAAACAGTAGGATCACTATGAGTAAGATCTAGTAGTGAGACCCTGAACACCCTGGAGATCCTTCTCTAAAATAAAAAAGAAAGAAAAAGAGATTGAAATAAAAGTGTCAAGTTAATATTTTTCATATAATTAGGTATCATTATGGTGAATTTTAAAAAACTCAACATGAGACTTAAATTGTTGTATAAATAATTCCAAATAATAAATAAGAAAGTTGTTGTTAAAAGATAAAGTAATTATATAATTTATTCTTTAAAATAAGCATCAAATGTGTTTTTCACTGTAACATACATAAATCAAGTTCATCTTTAACAGACTGGTAAATATGATCACCTTCCCAAAATCAGAAAAAATATGTTGCATTCACAAAAGTAATGATGCATTTTCAGGTTTTTTGTTTGTTTGTTTTTGTTTTGTTTTTGTTTTTGTTTTTGTTCTTTTGGCACAGGGTCTCACTACACTGCTTTGACTGATAGTGATCTTCCTGTCTCAGCCTTCCCAGAACTGGTATTACAGGCATGAACCAGCATGTCCAAACTCGGTGGACAGCTCAGCTTGCCTGGGGGCAGTGTTAGCACGCCATGTGGTGTCGGCAATCCCCAGTCCCTGTGCTTGCTTAAGCAAGTCCTTAGTCTATTGAGCTATCTTTCTGGCCCTGTATCTTTAAAAGTATAGAAAAGATTATTTACTAGACTAGTAAAGATAAACAAGAACTCAAAAGATTAATTTGAGTAATCACACCTGTAAATCAGATGGCTTAAGTCATGGTGCAAGTCAATATTAAAAAAATAAATTGGGGTTTTATGGAAAAATGCCAAGTACTCAACAAGATATCATGGAAGTCTAAAAAGAGCTCACTGTCTTAGTTACCTCTTACTCTAGGTTTCTGGCTCCAAAGATTTCCTGCTTAAATTTTTCCTTCTTTACATTGCCAAGCAATTATTTCTTTACCAAAATCCAAACAAAAAAACTCAAGTTTGAGGCACAGCACAAGCCCAGGCCCAGTGAGTGTGTGGGAGAGCGTCCATGCTCCCCCACACCTGCTGGACCTCTCCAGACCAAGCCCAGCCCGGCCACATAAATAAAACCTTCCACCGTGTGCTCCGGACCCCTCCACCACTCTGGAGCGAGCACAAGCCCAGGACCTGCAAGCGTGTGGGAGAGCTTCTGTGCTCCCATGTGTCCCCTGGGCCCCTCCAGACCCAGGCCAGGCCTGGCATACAGGTCTGGGGTAAAACTCTGCAGATGAAATCCCTGCAGAGAGACTAGGGACCAGAACCACCCAACTAATCCAGGAGCAGAACGTCTTGCCAGAGGGACACAACGGGTTCACTTCCAAGGGCTGCAGCAGCAAGGAATTGAACACAGCACCTAGACTCATGCCAGACACAACTGAATGAACTCAAACTTAGTAGATCTGCACCCAAATTTCACTAGGTGCTAATGTTATAACTGCACCAAAACTCTACAACAAATGTCAGAGGACAGTGCTATACAGAATGACAAAGAGGAGGAAAATGCCATCACAGGCACTGAGCCCACCCAGAACATGTGCAAAGGACACAAGCACAGAAGATATTGGGAATCATGCAGCTGAAAAGTCTGAATCAAAAGGGTCTAAAGTAAAGAAACAACTACAGAAATGTATAGAGGAACTCAGTCAGAAATAACCTCTGAAATAAAAAAAGAAATCTCTGAATTAATAGCTTCAGAAGAAAAGAATCAAATGTAGAAACATATAGAGGAAATCAGTTTAGAAAAACTCTGTATAGGAAAAGAATTAATAATTGCTTCTAAAGAAGACACTCATAAAAAAATAGAGAAGATTGGAAAAAATGATGTATTCCTTGAATGAGCAATATAGGAAAGAAATAGATCACAAAAAGGAGAGTCAAAGAGATATAGAGGAACTTAAAATCTCAATCACAAGATTGCAAAACCGTTTGAATGAAAGTGAAGAAAGAGTTTCAGATCTTGAAGATGCTGGTGCAGCTAGTGAAAAGGTAAGAAAGGATCTCTTAAAAACAACGAGGATGCAGGAAAGAATAATCTATCACCTGCAAGATGATGCAAAGATGAACAACGTGAAACTAATAGGCATCAAGGAGACAAAAGGAGTCAATACTAATGATATAAAAAGAATATGGGCAGAAGCAATAGCAGAAAATTTCCAAAATAAGAGGTAACATTCTGACATTCAGATAACCAAAGCATACAGAACTCGAAATAACTTCAACCCAATTAAAAACACACCGAAACATATAATAGTCAAGATCTCAGAAATCCAGCATAAGAACAATGCTGAAAGCAGCTAGACAAAAGAAACAGATAACATTTAAAGGAAAACCCATCAGAAGTATGTCAGACTTCTCTTCACAAACCATGAAGGCAAGAAGAGCATGTGGCAGAGTACAGCAAGTCCTATATGAAAACAAATTACAGCCCAGACACCATACCCTGTAAAACTCTTTCAAATTTGATGGAGAAGTGAAATACTTTCATGAACTCACACATTAGGAAAACAGAATGGGAACAAATAAACACCCTAATGCTGCATCTTTAACATCTAGAAAAGGAAGAGCAAACCAAACACAAAACCCAAAGATAGGAAGAAATCATACAGATTAGAGCAGAAATTAATTCAATTGAGACAAAGACAGCAGTTCACAGAATTAACGAATCAAAAAGCTGGTTCCCTGAAAGATTAAATGAAATTGATAAGCCACGTTACATCAATTGAGTGAAATCTAAAAACCACATGATCATCTCAATTTATGCATAAAAAGCTTTTGACAAAGTCCAACACATATTAACTTTCAAAGTCATACAGAAAAATGAAGTACATGGCCTCTACTTTAATCTGGTAAAATCCATCTATGATAAACAAATGGCTAACATAATTCTAAATAGGGAAAAAGTAAAATATTTTATTCTCAGATATGGTACAAGACAAGGATGTCCTCTATCACCACTCCTATTCAATATAGTTCTGGAATCACTAGCTAGAGCCATTAGACAAGAGAGAGAGAAAGAAAAGGAATAAGAATAGTTAAAGAAGAAGTTAAAATTATCAATCATTATCATTATTATGATACTATACTTGGAAGAACCAAAAAACTCCACCAAGAAGCTACTACAATTGACACACAAATTCAGCAGCATAGCAGGATACAAAGTCAATACCCACAAGTCAATAGCATTTCTCTACACAGATAACAAACAAAATGAGAGTGAAATTAGGGAAACAATACCTCTTATAATAGCACCTCCAAAAATGCAATATCTTGGAATTAATCTAACTAAGGAAGTCAAAGATCTTTTCAATGAAATTTACAATCGACTTAAAAAAGAGATCATAGAGGATTTCAGAAAATGGAAAAATATTCCCTGCTCCTGGAAAGGAAGAACCAACATTGTGCAGATGGATATACCCCCAAAATTGATGTACAGATTTAATGCATTCTCTATCAAACTACAAACAACATATCTCACAGACCTAGAGAAATCATTCCTCAAATTTAGTTGGAACCAGAAAAAATCTAGAATAGCAAAAGCTATTCTGGGCAACAAAGACAAGGCAGGAGGCATTGCAATTCCTGACTTGAAATAATACCACAAAGCTACTATGACAAAATAAGCCTGGTACTGGGAACAAAATAGACCTGTAGATCAAGGGAATAGATTAGGAGACACAGAATCCCGTACAAACACACTCAGCCACCTTATCTTTGGCAAAGGGGCCAAACATGTTTATTGGAAGAAAGATAGTCTCTTTAGAAAATGACGCTGGAAGAACTGGCTTTCTCTATGCCAAAAACTAAAACTTGACCCAGGTCTATCACCATACACTAAGCTATAGTCAAAATGGATTCAAGATCTAAACACTGAAACAGAAACACTAAACATACTAAAAGAGAAAGCAAGAAGAACTCCTGAAGACATAAGGGTAGGCAAAGAGTTCATGAACAAAAAACAAATTGCAAGGGTAACACTTGAAAAACTTAACAACAGGGACCTCCTCTTATTGAGAAGTTTTTGTGCATGAAAAGAAATTACCAAAAAAGTAAAAAGACAGCCCACAAATTTTGAAAAATTTTGACTAATAAGCACTCAGACAAAGATCTGCTCTCTAGAATTTATAAAGAACTAAAAAATATTAGGACCCCAAAATTTAAAAACCTAATCCAGTAATGGGCATACAAGATGAATACACACTTCTCAGAGGAAGAAATTAAAGAAGTAAATAAATATACGAAAAAAGGCTCTATATCACTAGTCATCCATGAAATGCAAATTAAAACAACACTGAGATACCATCTCACTCAAGAAAGAATGGCTATCATAAAGAAATCAACCAACAACAAATGTTGGAGAATCTGTGGGGAAAAAGGAAGCCTTCTCCATAGCTGGTGGGAATGTAGACTGGTGAAACCATTTTGGTAATCAGTGTGGAGACTCCTTAAAAAACTAGGACTGGAAATCCCATTCAAACCAGATATACCCCTACTGGGAATTTTCCCAGAGGAACTAAAAACATCATATCATAGTGATATATGCGTTCCTATGTTTATAGCAGCACAATTTGTGATAGCCAAATCTTGGAAACAACCAAGATGCCCATCACCTGAGGAATGAATGGAAAAGATGTGGTATTTTTATACAATGGTGTACTACTGAGCTATAAAGACTGATAAACTCAAAGCCTTTATATATAAGTCAATGCCACTTGAAGATATAGTCATAAGTGAAATAAAATGGATCCACATGTATAAGTATTATATAGTCTCCCTAGTATAAGAACTCAAAGGAAAAAAATAAAAACAGAAAGGCATAACACAATTAAAAGGAAAGCAAGAACCTGAGGATTAGTTAATGTAGAGAGGGCAAGGAGAAAAGGTAGAAAACATGACAGGGCTAAAGACATACATTTATATGCACATGATAGGAAAGGCAATGGTTCTGAGAATCATCAGCATTTTTTTGAAAATAGCAGTTTATTGGTAGATTTCTGACTCTGACTATATATGCTTATACCTGTGAATGAATCAACTGCACTGATGAAAGCAATGTGTGATGGTAGGCTCATGCTTGGAATGTCTGTCGTTCTGGTCTTCTAATTACATACTGCTTGTCATGACATACCAATTACATCCAAACTGTCTCTCAAGAAAAGATTTGTTTAAAAAAAAAGAGTAATAAATAAAAACATGAGACAAAAAGAGTCACAGGACTGTCTTGATACAAGGCTTTATATTGTTAGGTTTCTAAATTTCTGTGTAAAAATTTGCAAAAGCTATTCTTATTTTTTAATATTTTCTCATCTTTTTAATCTTTTTCTTCATATTCTGGAGGAACTTGAAGTTTAACATATCAATACTTGATGGAGAATACCTGTTCCATGTCATGTCTAAGACATTTGATATTCAGACAGATAGTGAGGTTAAACTCAACTGCTTATATTATTGGTAATACTATCAAAGCTTCTTTTCTGGAGGGTTAATAACTTAAGTATGCAGACCAAAAATTAAATAAAAAGAAGGGCTACGAGGACAACCAACTTTTTGGCAATAACCTTTCAAGTTCAGTAAGGACTCAGTAAATAGGAGAACCTGTACTGTAACATCCTGTAACTCAGAGTTGTCCCAAATTTTCTGATCAAAGAGATTTTGGGGTCACAGAGGAAAGTGATTGATGATATAGAGTGTGCCTAAGGAAAGTCACATAGAGAGAAAACATTCTCTCAAGCTTTCACAGAAAACAAATTAGTCAAGCAATGGCCATGACTCATCCATATGGCTGACACTGACAATCTACAAACTGAGTTACAGGGTTTCAGGTTAAATCCTGAGGGGATTTGACTGACCTTATCAGATACAGTAGTTGCATTTTTTATTATATAGGTCTTGATTTATTTTGGTCTTAACCATCCAGCAGAAAAGTATGAAAATGAAGTATAAAAAGTGAATTGTTTTATACTATTCATATTAATATGGCGAACTGTAAAATGCTCAAGTCAACAACTTCGGTCATTGACAGTTTTATGGAAAACCCACTACTGTTATGGACTATTGGACTAGATTGGGATATTTTGCTGAATTCATGCACCTACAGTATTTAAATAAAAATAGAATGCCCTTTTCTGACAAAACTAACCAAAAAAGGAGGATACAAATGAATGACCATTTTTATCTGTAAACTCAAAATAGTTAGGACAGATATACAGCTCCATTCTCTTAGTTCAATGAATAGAGAGGTTTGTTCTAATAGTGTTTGAGACAGGATATCAGGTCTGCATCTTGTACAATGAATAACCACTAAGACAACAACATGCAATGCATTGATTATTGAAAATGTACTAGTAATCTGTTGTGAAATTGTCTCATTGCTATTTGTTTCTGAATAAAAAGTATTAAAAATAAATAAATAATGTATCATTGTTAATCAGCTATTCTTGTTTTGAAAATCTATAATATATGTATTGTTCTTTGTTTAAAAAAAGAATACTAAA
>NW_004524589.1:16306668-16308226 GCF_000260255.1 Octodon degus
ATATATATATATCCACTAACAGCCATATAGATAAATGGATAGAAAAATCTGATTGTGAAGACAGATGTCTAAAAAGGAATAAAACTGATTAATCTTGAGAGGGCAAAAAATTAAATTAAGAAAGATTAACAAATGAAAGTATACATCTACTGAACAAATTATGCCAAACTTAGTAGACATTCATTTACTGGTTAATATGATATATAAATCTCCAAAAATTTTAAAATTCCCTTCTATTACCATTAGAGTTATTATTGGGCAAAAATGACATGCTTGTGTTCACTAAGTGTACTTAGTACTGTCACTTCAACCATACTTACAGTGTCTCAATTGGAGACAGAATTCCAATTTTTGCTTTTGAGCCTAAACTGCCAAAATATAATATAATATAATACTGTATCCTCATGATTTGATACAGAATAGGAGCTCATTAATACTAGTCGTCAACATTATTGGATTGTAATTAGGATGACAAATTCAAATGTTATACATTCATAGATGTCCTTGCCTACAATATTACATCAGTTTTTCTTTTCTCTATCTAGTTTTATCTACTCTCTTCCTTCTTCAATCCAAAAGGAGGAAATGGAAAACAATTAGAACCCTATTATAACTCCATTATCTGAAGCACTTGTTAATAAGTCAAATTCTGAAATTTTTGTTCTCATCCCAAGATTTAACTGAGTTTTAAAATCATATATACAATTCTAAGAACTTAACTAACTGTGGAGACTAAATGGTACCCTATTCTACCAGTGGAAGAGGTAGAAAAAGATTACTTCCTGTTATATAATCTAATTTCTCAGGCAGGATTTCTCGATTTATGGCCCATATATTCTCACATAAGAATTTCAAAATTGTATTTATTCTATTATTTCAAATACACGAAAAAAGAACTCATTGATAATATAGTCTAGTAAATCCCTTGCTGACTGATTATACTTAAAGTGCAAAAGAAAAGAATAAACTAATGTGAGTATACCTAAGACTTTCATGAGTTCATGAACTCCAATTCAAGGACCTTAACAGAAACAAAACAAAATGAGAATAATTAATCTGACTCTATCAGTATCATATCAAATATGGAAAACATTTGAGCAAAAATTTTATATATTTGAACATGAAGTATTTCATATGCAAAATAAAACATACTGTCAGCTGTTAAATAAATGTCCCTTAAATCATGTGAAAAGATACCACCCCAGGCCCCAAAATTTAAAGACCAAATCCAGAAATGGGCATCTGAGATGAACATATGCTTCTCAGAGGATGAAATTAAAGATGCGAACAAATATATGAAAAAATGCTCCACATCATTAGCCATCCATGAAATACAAATTAAAACAACACTCAGATATCATCTCATACCAGAAAGAATGGCTATCATAAAGAAATCACCCAACAACAAATGTTGGAGAGGCTGTGGGGAAAAGGAACCCTTCTCCACTGCTGGTGGGAATGTAGACTGGTGCAAACATTATGGAAATCAATATGGAGACTCCTTAGAAAAGTTGGTCTGGAAATCCTCTTTAAACCAGCTATTCTTCTACTGGGAATT
>NW_004524589.1:16309481-16314686 GCF_000260255.1 Octodon degus
ATAAATCCTGAGGGGATTTCACTGACCTTCTCAGACCCAAAAGCTACAACTCTTGTTGCATAGGTCCTGCTTTACCTTGGTCTTAACCATCCAGCATAAAAGTATAAAAACAAAGTATAAGAAGTAAACCATGGTATTATGTTGAGCTGCTGGGGGCTTAGGTCAACAATTTCTGACATTGCCAATGAAGCGGAAGACCCAATACTATTATGGACTACTGAACTCTTTTAGAATATTTTGCTGAGTTTACACACCTATAATATTTCAACGATGAAACTTAACAAAATAAAAGGGGATACAGACGAATGTCCATTTGGTATCTGTGTATTCAAAGTGGTTAGGATAGATATATAGTTACATTCTTTTAATGAATAGAGAGATTTGTTCTAATGGTGTTTGTAAATAGAATATCATGTCTGCATCTTCTACAGTAATTAACCACTAGGAAGAATGTATGCAAGGTGTTCATTATTGAGACTGTCCTACAAATTTGGTTTGAAACAGTCTCATTGCTACTTGCTTCTCATTATAATTATGGGGAAAAAAAGATACCACCCCAGGGTTCCACTGCAGCTAAAAGAGAAGAATCATTAATATTCAGTGTCCTCAAACTAGTCCCGACACCTAGGTATACATTTGTACAGTAATAAACATTCTCTGGGCTGCACCACAATAGTGCACAACACAACTTAGTTTGAAATCCTAGCAGTCACCTCTCTATGTGACCTTGGTCAAGGCAGGTAGGAAGATCTAACCAGAATAATCTATAAGGGCTGGCAACACAGTTCAGCAGACTACAGTGTCTGCTTAGGCAAACTTAGGCAAGCACAGAGAACAACATTTGCTGCCCGGCACCACATACCACCCCAGCCCCGCCCACAGGGTAGGCTGATCTGGCCAGAGTCCAGGCATAATGGCACACACCTTTAATTCCAGCACTGGGGAGGCTGAAAGCAGGATCACCAGGAGTCTGAGCTGTGTAGTGCGACATTGGAACAACCAAATACATTAACAAAACAAACAAAAACCAGAATAATTTATGAATCAAAAGTAGTTATAAGTAGATACATACAATGTGAGCATCAGGAAGAACAAAAGATCAGAAGCCAGTGTGCAAGACACACATGGATACCAAAGCATAGGTCAGGAGGGTAGTTTTCTGTGTCCTTTTGAAGAATTATGGACAGGTTGAAAAGGACAAAGCAAAGTGACCAGTAAAATGGTTTTGAGATCAAATAATAAAGCTTGATTGTTAAACAACTCTTGCTTGGTCAGAGTGTTATTATACGCTTCATGGTAAGGATGTGGTCACCATCCTATCCAGCCCAACCTGGGTTCCTGGAGTCCACCTTAAGGGAAGAGCAATGTTGAGCATGAAGCACCTGGACCTGCGAGGTGAAGCTGGCTCACTGTTCTGCAAATAACTAATGGTCATTCTCATTGTTTCCCTCTTGTAGAGCAGTACTTCCTCCCAAACTCCACACCTACAGGTGTTTATTTCACTTATCCTGGAACTATATAGGAAATTCTGAACAATTCTGACATAATCATTGAATTTATAATTTAATCAATTCTTTCTGTATGAACAGGACATAAGATACACATTCAGAGAATGAATACATCCTAAATATGACAGCCGTACTGCCTGACTTAACTAAAATATGTCATCCTCACTGTAGCACTTGGTAGTGACATTTGAATAATTTTAATAGTTTTAAATAATGTGAGGCATCTAAAAGTGAATATGTTAATCTGCTTGGTTCTGTGTGTGTGTGTGTACATGCGTGGTGCTAGGAGTCTTTTTATTTAATCAATCAATAATGCAAACATATATCAAAACATCACACTGAACCCATAAATTTATGACATATGAAACCATTTGTAAATTAAAACTGAAAGTAAAAAAATTAAAGATTCTGCTCAAATAAGAGAAGTTAATTTTAGAATATATTTCTAGGAAAGAATGTAGTAATTTATAACATTCGCTTGACATTTTACATACATTGGCTTAATATTTTTCTAATCACTGTCTTATCACTTTATCAGAAGAGTCATCTATCCCATCTCAACTATGTGATAATGTGAACCTTAGAGGGTTTTTTTCTTTCTGTGTTTTAGGGAAGGGTCTACAGGGTGTTCAGGGTCTCACTACTAGATTGGGCTCATAGTGATTTGCCTATTTACACCTCCCAAGAGCTGGGATTACAAGCACGTGCCACCATGCCCAGTCTCAATTGCCATCTCAGCACATCCCCGGGGTGGAGCTGACACTGCAGGCCCAGGGATCGAATTCCTGGTTTCTGCACCTGCTTACAGGCGTTTTAATCCACTGAGCTATTTAGCCAGCCCTCCTTAGGTATTAAAAGAAGTCATGCCAACGGCTATCACCTTGGTGCTTGGAGAGCTGCTTTCATGTTCTAGCATTACTATTTATCAATAGATGACCTCAGAGAATTCATTTAGCCTTTGTGCTTTTCCATTTTTTATGTATAAAAATGAATGAAAACTGTATTGCTGATGTTTTAGATTTTTAAAGGGAAAAAAACTTGATTAACATTTTGAAAATCATTTAATTTTGTTTGCTTAATCATGCTCTTAATCTTGCAATTTTTAAACAATGCTTTCTTTTCCTCCTAAGATGTATCCTTCTTGTCTAACATATCATTGGGTCTCTTGCAAAGTTGTGTAATCTATTACAGTAGGGTTGGAAACTTCCATTTTCTGGCTGATGTCCCATAATGCTGAGATATAACTTGCCTAAACTGTCATGATTAAATCCCATACAAAGATAATATATATGTATAATCATGTATCTTTTCTTTAATTAATACACATATTCTCCTTAAGATATAGTATTTTTTATACCACGAAGAGAGACCATAGTGGAGCAAAATTGCTTATATCATGAAACAGGGCACCAAGAAGAGGAGAAAAGTGGAATGACACAAGCTGCTTAGTGGGCATAACCCCTGTGGCCTAAATGCTTCCCACTAAACTCTACTACCTAAAAATTCTACCCCCATGGATACCAGGCCTCTGACCACTGTGCAGCATTTAACATCCAAACTTATTCCGATATTTGTGATAACTTGGATGACTCCAGAAGGAATTGCATTAGATGAACTAAATCAGGCATAGAAAAAGGACCACCACATGAACTTGATCTTGTGCAGATATGGGATCTAAAGAAACACCTATTCCATTGCAGCAGAGAACAGCATAGTGGCTGCCGGACACCGGAATGGCTAAAGGAGAAAAAGAAATAGGAAGACACTGGTCAAAGTCTACATAACTATAGTAAGAAGGAAGGAATAAATATCATGATATGTATTGTAATAACAAGATTATCAGGATTAATGAGTATAGCCTTAAAAATATAAAGAGAATGAATGTGATATGCTCCAACCATACCAATGACTACCAGCAACCATAGCATTTAAGAGATGGAGCAGGAATTTCACAAATTCAAGGCCAGCCTGGCTCCATAGTGAGCTCAGTCACAATTAGACTACGCTGAACACCCTGTCCCACAACATTGAAAAACTGTAACAATTTAAATGAATGCACTTGTTAACCAGCTAGAATTAAGCGTTTGACAAGGTATATATACCCTTCATGTTGCACTTATTAAAAACATGTTATCTTTCAATTTAAATTTTTAAATAATAAATTTAAATAATAAAAATATACTTTAATGAAAGGTAACTGAAATACAGTTGACCTGTGTATTTCCAACTAATTTAAAAACAGTCAAAATGTTGGATTAAAGAAAGTAGTTGGACAGTGAAAATTTATTGTAGCAAAACTTTCTGTGCATGGTAATGTCAGAAGATTGAATGCAGGAAATAAATTATCAACCAGTTAGTGCATATTTCTCTCAGGTCTTACTCATAACTTCCGCAGCTGTCATTTCATATTAGCAAGGCTTACCTGTAAATTAAGCTTTCCTTTTATCAGACTCAGCTGGGGGTTATTATATCAGCCTTAAGACCTCTAAAAAGGGTACTAAAAGTGGATTTATATCACAAATGGAAAATCTGAGAGTGGTGGACATTTTCCATGTGGCAGTCTCATAAAACTATCACTTTTAACAAACAACTTGTGTTCAAGAGAAATTTGCAGAAATCTTTTAAGAGCATTTACGGTCTTAGGACGAAGCACTGATATGGACTCTGTCTGTTCTGCTTCAGCTGCTTGACTTATGAAAGCATAAACAGCCTTGACTCATTCTGAGGAAGTCGTAATTACCATATGGAGTGTTAAATGTACAGGCATTTCCTAAGAAAAAATGTAATCGCTTAAATCATAGTCATTATGCTATTCTCACTCCCAAATCTTATTTTAATTCTTATTAAAGAAAAAATAATAATTTCTAAAGGTACTAAGCAGAAGATGGCTACAAGGCAAGAATTAAGCACCCAAAGTGCTTCCAAGCCTACTTGACAGTGCCCTCACTAGTATGCCCACTGTCTGGTGTGGGACATGCTGCCCAGCTGTGGACAGTGATACTGCACTGTGGAGTGGTGAGATGAGTTTTTAAAAAAAGCACTTGAAATGCACTATAGAGTAAATATTTCCAATATTTTAAATGAAATGTTTTAAGGAAGCTGTGTTAAGTCCTGTCTAAAAAAAAAAAAAAAAAAAAAAAAAAAAAAAAAAAAAAAAAAAAAAAAAAAAGCTCAATAGGAAAACTACTAATATACACAGAAAGGGCAGTCTTCATATTGAAATGAGCAAGCATTTATCTACATTCTAAGAAGGTATTAAAGGGCACAATTTCACTCTATCACTCTATAACCACTGGCAGATGGCCACTTGTTATCTCAAAACATAAGTAAGGTTTTACTCCTCTCACTGGAATGCAACATCTGAAAATAAAAATTACAAAGAATCGCTGCAATCTTCTTAAGCTGTGCTGAAACACAGAGGAGTGAATGAATTGAGTTTTAAATAATACTAAATAAACTTTATGCAGTAATACTGGATAAGACTTAGTACACAGATGTTAAAAAAATTCTAAATATGCCAATCCATAACACTCTAACAAATTATGACAGCTCTCTAGATCTCTATTACGATTCCCGAGAAAGCACAGAAAGCTTAAGTTGTTTTTTTCCCATAATTTTATTGATAAACAAATAGCAATGAGACAGTTTCAAATCAAATTGGTAGGACAGTTTCAATAATTAACACATTGCATACATT
>NW_004524589.1:16315895-16316566 GCF_000260255.1 Octodon degus
AGAGACATCATAGCAGTAACTGGCATGTCATGACAAGCATCCCATATTCAGTAGACCAGAATGACAGGCACTCCAAGCATGAAACTACTATCACAAATTACCATCTGCAGTGCAGTTGCTTAGTTTACAGGTATCAGTATATATAGTTAGTCAGGGTGAGAATCTTTCCAATTAATACTTTCAATTATTTTAACTAACAATTTGTGTAAGTCCTCTCAACATACTTCTAAAATCTAATGGTTGTGTTTTCTTTCTTATTTCAAGTGCTACTTCTTAAAATATTTTATTCACCCATCTTTATAAGATTAGTTAGATTAGTAAGTAGTAATGGCCTTCTCAAAGATTAAATTTTTGTTCATTTTTGTATATGTGAATGTTCTATGTACCTCATGAAGTTCTGCTAATTTTTTTGTATGTTATGCATCTGCTTGTTGGAGGTTTATTTTGCTGCTTTTTCATTTCATTATTGACTTTCACACTTCTGTCATTTGGTCTTGGTCCCTCTTGTTCCTCTTCTGAGTTCTACTGGACCCTGTCCCACAAGCCTCTGAAACATAATCCCCCAACGCAGCTTGTTTCTGCTTTATCGTTTCCTCTTTTATTTATTTATTTTTTTGACATCAGATATTTTTATTTTAAAGAAAGAAAAAAAAATAAAAACAGTGGTACAA
>NW_004524589.1:16318571-16321788 GCF_000260255.1 Octodon degus
CCTGCTGGGCCTGCAGCCTGGGTCAAAAGAGGATCCCTGGGCCCGGGAAGTCTCACTCACTCGCCGGGCCTGTGCTCCAGGTCTGTTCAGGATCCCGCGGCCTGGGTCCTCTCACTCACTGGCCGGGCCTGCGCTCTGGGTGTGTTCAGGATCCCGCGGCCTGGGTTGTCTCCAGCTTAAGTTGTTTGCCTAAGGTGTTTTTCTTTTCTATGGAGTCAGAAATTATTATTTTTTCTTTATTTTAGGGAAGAGGCTACAGGGTGTTCAGGATCTCACTACTAGATTGGAATTGTAGTGATCCAACTGTTTACAGTCTCCCAAGAGCTGGGATTACAGGCATGCACCACCACATCCAGTCTTAGTCACTGTTTCAGCATGCCCTGGGGAATGGGGTCAGCATGGCAGGCCTGGGGGTTGAACCCTTGGCCCCTGTACCTACTTGCAGGTGCTTCAATCTGCTGAGCTATTTGGCCAGGTCCTGGAGTCAGAAACTGCACATTTTGAAGTCTCTGATCTGAATTTGTAACATCTCAAATAATGCAATCATTTGGAGCTGAATTTTTGAGTAGATATTATGACATCAATGTGTACTACATAGCAAAACAGGTACAAAATTACTAATTAGATAATTACAGGTATATCCTCCAAAAACCTGAAAATTACATATGAGCAGTAAAAGCAGATTTTTCTTAAAAAGTGACTAATTAGATATAGAAAACAGACCAGAAAAAATTTAATGATTTAATAATTTTACTTACTTGTTTGTTTATATATTTCATACAGAGCTCACTATGCAGGTCAGACTCATAGTGATCCTCCTGCCTCAGCCTCCCCAGCACTGGGATTACAGGCATATGCTACCACAAGCAGTTTTGGTGTCCAGCACTGCATGGATGGGGTCGAACGTGGATCCTTGCACTTGCCAGGCAAGTACTTAGATCTCCAAGCTATCCTTCTCAGCCCAGAAAAGATTTAAATGTAAATAAATATTTGAGCTTTAGAAATTGAGTTGTCTATCTCTGGGCCTGCTGTGCCTGCCCTGCTCCTGGGGCATGCTGAGATGGTCATTGAGACTGGGCATGGTGGCGCATGCCTGTAACTCTAGCACTTGGAAGGCTGTAGATAGGAGGAACACTATGAATCCAATCTAGTAGTGAGACCCTGAACACCCTGCAGACCCTTCCATAAAATACAGAAAAAAAGAAAAGAAATTGAGATGTCTAGGGAGGAAGGAAGGAAGGAAGGAAGGAAGGAAGGAAGGAAGGAAGGAGAGAGAGAGAGAGAGAGAGAGAGAGAGAGAGAGAGAGAGAGAGAGAGAGAGAGAGAGAGAGAGAGAGAGAGAGAGAGAGAGAGAAAAGAGTAAAGCAAAAGAAAATCACATTCAAATTCCAATCAGTGTGAAGAAGCTGTGTAGATTTTCATTGTGTATATAAAGCAAAATTAGTCATGCTATAAAAGTTATCTGTCTTTCTAGGTTCTATTCTTTAAAATATTGCTGTATATTGGAAACAAATTTCACAAAGCCTTTTCAGCAATATCTTTTTCCTTTGAAACATTCTATAATTGCAAATGGATACTCTTCATTAA
The DNA here is from genome assembly GCF_000260255.1 of Octodon degus. NCBI lineage: Eukaryota > Metazoa > Chordata > Mammalia > Rodentia > Octodontidae > Octodon > Octodon degus. Next base: position 16,320,159 of record NW_004524589.1, read on the forward strand.
AATTCTGTTGATACGGAAGTTATTTAACATCCTTCAGGCTGAATGCTCAATGGGAAAGGGTCAGCAGTAGATGTTCAATGGGAAGGGTCGGCATGGCTTGTGCTGTAAAACAATCCATCCCATTTGCTCTCTAATTTCTCTGCATAAGGTCAGTTGGTTTTGGTTGCTAGAATTATTGTAGGGCTGAACACAAGGCAAGGTTAAATGAATCACTAAGGGAGAAAACGCAGCCATGGGAACAAACTGTCCAGGTATCCAGGTGGTCCTCAAATGCCTGCCTGCTCTATTTCTGCTAGTTGGCATCTAACATCTGTTTCTACAGTGAAAGGGTGTGAAGAAAATGACACAAGTGGTAAGCACTGACATATGCAGGAGAAAGGAAATGATTTATTTTATATTTAAAGATTGTTACTGTTGCAAAAATAAAGGCAGAACCTGAATATGCCTCTGTATGACTTGTATAATTTGTGTGTGTTTAAGAGAAAGATTGTGTATTTTTATTAAATCATAACACAAAAATACAGGGCTCTGAAAATCTAATTAGCACCATGAATAAAAACAGGAGGCCTATAAAAATTAGTTTCTGAAATATAGGTAGGATTCTACCAAGTTTAGAAGGAAGAAAGGAGAAAAATCTCAGAAATAATATATTGAATTATTCATTTTCATCAACTAGAAACACAACATGTGAAATATTGGATCAATATTTGAAAGAGGAAGGTCAAACAAAACAGAAGATGTCAGGTACACTAATTTAATTGTTCTTGTCGGTGCACTTATTTAAGATTCTAACTACTGGTTAAGTTAGATTATAAAATATGTACCATTTAAGATTACTAAAAATGGCAGAATTTCTAACAGAATTCAGTATCAAATGTAAGGTTCATAAAATGAATTTATAGAAAATAGGAAAAGGTAAGTAATATAGGCTCAAGAGTAGGTTTTTAAATTTTCATTGATAAAAATTACAAATAAATTATTGTGCATAAAATGTTTTGAAGTTTATACACTATAGAATAGAAAAATTGAGTTAATTATATTAATATACTTAAAAATTTTCATGGTAAGAACACTTAAAATGTAATTTAAAAAAAGTTCAAGAGTATAATATACTGTAATTATTGGTGATCACATTGTACAGTACATCTCTTGAATATGTTTCTGCTCTTTACCCTAAATTTAATAACTTTTGTCCTTCTCCTAAAAATGCACAACCTTTGTAATTCCTTTCTGACCTCAGCCTCTTGTACATTAATTTATATAGATTATACATGTAAGTGAAATTGTAAAGTACATGGGATTATTTAGGGTGGTTTTTATTTATCATAATATTTTCAAAGTTTATTCATATTATGGATAAGGACAGTATTTTCTTCAATTTAAATAGTTTAATTCCTTTATCTTTCATTCTTTGATCTGATTCTCAAGCTAAATCCATATCTTGTCTGTTGTGAATAATACTGGAATGGCTAAAGGTGATCAGTTATTAATAATAAGAAGGAGGAAGAGCAGAAGGAGGAGGAGAAGGAGGAGGAAGAAGAAGAGGAAGAAGAGGAAGAAAAGGAAGAGGAAGAGGAACAGGAAGAAGAGGAGGAGGAAGAGGAGGGGAATGAGAAAGAGGAGGAGGAGG
>NW_004524589.1:16321958-16336477 GCF_000260255.1 Octodon degus
AGGAGGAGGAGGAGGAGGAGGAAGAGGAAGAAGAAGACATTGTTGTTCCAAAAAATATGCCAATTTCATTTGCTCTAGATTTATATCCAATAGTGGGATTTCTGGATTATATTACACCTTTATTTTTAATTTTTTAGATACTTCTACACTATGTTCTTGCTGGCTTGCACTAATTTATATTTCCAGCAAGTACATTCCTTTACATCCTCAACACAGTCATATCTTTCAACTTTTTGATGCTAGATAGTTCATCAAGAATCACGTGACTCTCACTGTGGTTTTGGCTTCCCTTAATCTGAAAATTACTGATTTTAAATATATGTATATAATCACCATCCATTTATACATTTCTTTAGAGAAATGTCCCTTTGGGTCTTTTGTTCACTTTTCAATTGGATTTTTGGTCACGTTCTCTCTATATTTTACTTATTAATACCTTATGAGATGCATGGTTTACAAATACTTTATCTCATACCATAGGCCACCTCTTCATTCTACTGATTGTTTTCTTGGCTGGGCAGAAAAGCTTTAATCTAGTATAATTCCATTGTTTCTTTTTTTCTTTAACTGTGTGAACATTTAAGGTCATATCCCAAACTCATAGTTTAGACCAATGTCGTGGAGGTCTTCTACGCATTTACTCTTAATACTTTTAAATTTTTTGATTTTACATTTACTCTTTATTTTTAGTTGATTTTCATAAATAGTACAAGATGAAGATCTGTAGGTAAATATTGAATGTTCTAAGCACCAAGAGACCTCTGAAAGACAAAGCTGTCTTAAGAAAAACAAAGCTGGAGGCAACATCAATGACTTCAAAACCAACTATAAAGCTGTAATAAAATTAACACTAATTGATGTGAAAAGGAAAACATAGGCCAACCTAACTGAGAACCCAGAAATAAATCCACACATTTGTAATCAACTTATCTTTTATAAAGGTGCAAAGAATCACAGATATTAAGATTCATTTTTATAGTTATGCTAAGAATGTTTTTGGTATTTTTTATGTTTAAAGGAACTACAGCGAATATGTAGAGTACCTGAGTAATGCTAAGGCTTGCCAGTATCTCTCAATCCATAAAGGTAAAATATATTTCCATTTGTTTATGTTTTCTCAAATTTTTTCCCTTGGTTTACAGGTTTGAATGTAGATGTCATTCATTTTATTGCCTGTGTCTTTCTAAGAATTGAATTTGTTTTTCAGATATCAGAAATGGAACTGTTTTCCTGATTTAGAAGGGATTTCATTTTTTGATTTTGTATCTCTAATTTCACTGAATTCATATATAATTTGTTCTGTTGATTTTTGGTGGTCCTTTAGACTGCCCCGTATATAAAATCATGCTGTTTTAAAAAAAGATAATGTAACAATTTTTTTCTGATTTTAATGCATATATTTAATGTGTGCTACAGGGCTGGGGCCATAGCTCAGTGATCTAAGCACAGGCCTGGCAAGTTCAATGGCCAGGTTTGATCCCTGGTACCACATGCCTTCCGAGTGTGCCATGCTAGCCCAAAAACCAGGCGTGGTGCCACACGCCTGTGGACCACTATGGGTCTACATTCTGTAGTGAGACCCTGTACGAAATGAATAAATAAATATTTTTTGCCTGATTCCTCTTGGCTAGGATTTACAATATTGTACTACACTAAACAAAAATGGTAAGCGTGATACCATTGATTTGTTCTTGAAGCTAGAGAAAAAGGTTTCGTTTTGTTTGTTTTGTTTTATACAGGGTCTCACTGCACAGTTCAGACTCACAGTGATCCTTCTGTCTCAGTCTCCCCAGCTCTGGGAACCAGGTCGGCATGGTGAGCCCGGGGTTTGGAGGACTGCACGATGTGTCGGGTGGGGAATCGAATTCGGGTCTTTATGCCTGACAGGCAAGCACTTAAACTATTGTGCTATCTCCCCAGCCTGAGAGAAAGATTTTAACTTTTTACTGATTACAATAGATAGGCCTAGGGCTGGTGAGATGGCTCTGGTCTAAAGCACCTACTTAGAACAAGCTTAGCAAAGCACAGGGACTGTGGTTCAATCCCCCAGCACCACATGCCAGCCAGCCCCACCACCTGGTGGGCTGAGCTGGCCACACACACACACACACACACACACACACACACACACATGTAAAATAAAAAAAAAAAAAATAAACCAATAGATAGGCCTAGAGACAGGTGCTGGGAGACAAAGCCTGTGACCAGGATGTATCTCAAGATTCAGTCTGCAGATAGTAGCCTTCAGTGAAAGTCTGTGAGGCACTTCCCAGTGCTGACTTGGTGGCACAGGCTTCAATTTGGGGTTTGAGGCAACGTCTCCTGAGAAGAGTGTCTCTCTATGTCACGTGCTGCTTGGGATTGTTTAGGGATAGTATAAGAAATGTGAAACTGTTCTTCCTACCTTCTTCAATGTTTTATTTCTTTTTTGTATTCTATATCCAAGTACCATAATTACTCACTTGTTTTCTTAGTTCTCATGAAGGCATTTGATTCTGTGTGAAGTTGTCAAAATTGCCCTTTTGTGGGGATATATACTAAAAGTATCATTACACCTTCTTGCTGGCATGCACATACCAAAAATTAAGCCTCAGAATAAGAATGAATCCTAAATGAATTTTACACATAAAAATTGCAAATTCTGGAAAGATGAATTAACTTTCTCATGTCTAGGATGACTTCTAGCAATAGTTAATGTAGAACATTTTTAATGTTTACTTTTTTATTGAGAAATAAATATGAATGAGACAGTTTCACAGCTGATTAATAGGACAGTTTTGATAGTCAATACACTGTACATTGTTATCTTCTTAGTGGTTATCCATAGTACAAGAAGCAGACAGGATATTCTGTCCAAACACTGTTAGTACACTTCTTAATTCTCACTGAGTTAAGTGAAAGTAGCTGTAAATTTATCCAAACTATTTTGTATATATAAATACAAAATGATCTTTCCTTTGTATCTTTTTTTGTTTTGATGACTTGGCTTTTGCATAATTTTTACATACAGGCCTATAAATGTAAAACATTTTTTTTCTGTATTTAGGACAGGGTCTACAGGATCTCAGTACATAGATCAGACTCATACTGATTATTTTGTTTTCAGCCTCCCAAGCACTGGGATTACAGGCGCGCACTACCACATCCAGTCTCAATCACCTCTCAGCATACCCCAGGGGCGAGGCCAGCACAGCACCCCGGCTGCTGCGTCTGCCTAAGCAGGTGCTTTAATCTGCTGAGCTATCTGGCTGGCCTATAATATAAAACAAAACTACAGTGCTATACAGTACAATCAGCAAGAATTACAGTACTGTACTGTAGAAGCCAGCTAAGGCCACACTGCTGCTCAGACCACTGTGTCGCAAGTAGGAACAGCACACCTTAGCTCTAAGTATGAGCAGTCATTAAACAGGCAGGTTGTTAAACGAGGAATTATCTGTAACTGCACAAAAATATTTTTGTTCTCTTTCAGCGCTAGGGATTGAGCCCACGGCCTTCTGCTTGCTAGGCAAGTGCTCCGAGCTACATCCCTACACTTCAATAACTTTTTTTTTTTTTTTTTTGGTTTGAGACAAGGTCTTGCTCTGTAGTTCTGACTGGCTTTGAACTCATGACACAGCCCAGACTGGCCTTGAACTATTGGCAATCTTCCTGTCTCAGCCCCGAGTGTAGGAATGACAGGTGTGCACCACTGCAGCTGGGTATTTTTCTTTAATTCAAAAATACTTTAACTCTTAAACTTTTCATTAGAAACACTCTGACACGAGGCCAGGCCAGGCCTATACAGGGTGAGGGTCACTGACACTGCTACTGTCTTCCCCGCTGCATCCCACGTCAAGGTCCTCGGGGGCAATAACATGCATGGTGCCATCCTTGGCAATGACAATAATGCCAACCGCTGGGATGGCTCCTGAAGGACCTGCCCGGGGTTCGCCTATAGGTGCCACTCCATTCAGAACTTTGTCCCTGCTTTTTTGCTTCCTTTTGGCATCATAGATTTGCTCATAAGCAGAAAGTGCACCCCGGACGCTCCTTTCCACTGCTGAGAACCTCTCGGGGTTGGGGTCCATGCTCTGAAACTTCTTAAGGAGCTGGTTGAGGTCTGAGAAAGCTTCCGCTAAGCCAGTCACCGTGAACCTTCTTGGAGCTACTTTTCCGTCCTCTCCTGTGCTTTTCATTTCTCGGGCCTCTGCTTTGACCTTGCAGCCCTGTCCCAGCAGCTGCCTGTGGACCAAGTCTTTGGGCGCCACCTCCAGCAGTTCCTCTATGGTGTCCTCATCTGCACCCAGGGGCAGCCTCATTCACCTGCGCCGCCGCCTCCTCTTCCTCCTCTTCCTCCTCTTCCTCCTCCTCCTCCTCCTCCTCCTCCTCCTCCGCCAGCCCTCTGAAGTCATGTACAAACCTCCGCAGTGTCTTCTTCCAGATGCTGGGCACACACTGCTTGGGGACCTCAGCGCCCACCTTGATGTCCTGTAATGAGTAGCGGTTCTTGAATCGCTTCAACCACCCAGAGCTGGCACTGAACTCCACACTGTAGCCGGCCCCGGCCTTCTCCTTCAGCATCGCAAACAGACTCTTGGCTTTGGCCGTGATCATCACGGTGCTCAGGGGGATGTGCTGCCGCGTCTGGTCCTGGATCCAGGTCATCAGCAGCTTCTCCATGTCCGATATAGGGCCCTCACGGATCTTGGTCAGCCTCGTGGCCTTCAGGGACGCGGAGCCCCTCAGGGCTTCCGTTACCTTGTTCCTGTTCTTCAGGGTGGTGGCAATGGTGGAGTGGGACATGCCTGACTGGCGGGCAATGACCATCACTGGTTTTCCACCCTCGTAGTCCTGAATCAGTTTTAATTTTGTTTCCAGGTCAATCAACCTACGGGGACGCTTACTGGTCACCTCTGCAGTGGCTTTTGTGCGGGGAGGAGCCATGGTGAACCAAAAAATTCCTAGCTGCAGTAGCCACTGTCCTGCACAAGGTCTGTCATTGTCCTACACGAGGGCGTCACCATGTAGCACAGGATGGTAGAAAGTAATCCGCATCCATCTGAAGGTTCATTTACCGGCTCCGGGAGTCCGGGCATCTGGTGTCTGGTGTCTGGTGTCCGGTGTCCTCCCCAGCAGCCCCTGAGGCCTGAAGAGGTCAGGAGCCACCTGTATCTTTTTTTAGTTTTTATTTTAATTTAGTCTTTGTCCTGTCAAAGGTGAATATTCTATTGGCATCTAAATACTATAGGTGTTTGAATTCAACTAAACAATCTAACACTGTCTAGCAGTCTATAATATTAGTGCGTTATCCTCAAAAGTTATTGATGAGCCTTTTACAGCTCATCATATTAATATGGATTTACTTTATATACCTCGTTTTTATACTTTTCTGCTGGATGATTAAGACCAAGATATAGCAAGACCTATATACCAAGGAATGTAACTTTTGTATCTGATAAGGTCAAGCAGGTACTCTCAGGATTTATCTTGTAGCCCTGTACCACCTTTTGTACATCCTTTCATCAGTGTCTGACATGAGGATGAGTCATGGCCATTGCTTGACCAATTTGCTCTCTGAGAAAGCTTGAGAGAATGTTTTTTTCTCTCCATATGCCTCTCCCCAGGCTCACTTTAGATCATTGAACACATTTCTCTGTGGCTCCATAATCTTCTTGATCAGAAAATTTGGAGCACAACTGAGTTCCATGTTGTTACAATACAGGCTCTCCTATGTCCCGAGTCTTCACTGACCTTGAAAGGTTAGGGTGGAGAACATTTTTGGAGGTGCAATAAATACTAAAAATGGGTTATTATAAAGGAGTACAATATTTTCATGACCTCAGAATGAAGGAAAACTGAGAAATTAGTCTTGAGGGTAATAATAGGTAAAATATCATTTATAATAAAAGAAAGGAGACTATGCTGGGTCAGGAAATTAAAAGAAACTAGATAAGAACTAAAATCAATCATCATTTTTTAAACAATTATGAAAATTCTTACTTGGTTAATAATGTATTATAATTTTTATAAGGAATAAGCTATTCCTAAATCTGAAGAAGCACCACACTCATTGGTGCACTTCACAGATACACAGGCCGGTGGTCAAGTAGGTGAGTACAATTTAACTTCCCCAGTGAAGTAAGAAAGACACAATTGAATAACTGAAATAAATACCAGTATTCATATGTTATTTTGAAACATCTCAGACAATACTTATCTGAAAAAAGAGAAATAGATTTTTTTTAAATCTTGTATTCTTTGAAGTTACCACTTCATATTTAGAGAACATTGAAATAAAAGTAAATAGTATGCTCTAAAGAAAGTATCACACTTAATCATTATTATATTTTTCTCTATTATTTATGTAGTGAAGCATAGAACAAAAGTCTTCGTTCTAAAATTCCCTAAAATAGAATATTCTGGATGGCCCCTCCATTCTCCCTAGCATCCTGTGACCATCTTTCTTACAGTACCTGTCCACTATAGTGTTATTATGGACCCTATCATGTACTGGACTCCCTGCCCATGACAGATTCCTTATTTTACATATGTTTTTGATAATAATGCATAGCTTATAGCCACAATGTCACTGTATCTGATTATTAAGTTTCAAACATCTTTTTTGTGATGGTAATTATCATTTTTAGTGACACATGTCTGATAGTAATAGTTGCCACACAGTTATCACAAATGAGATGATACTATCATGCAGGAAGAAATGTTTTAAGAGAGTTATCTTCAGAACACTGGCAGCAGAACTTTTGAAAGTGCTTTCAAGGTAGGGAAAATAAATGAAAAGCAGATTTTTCTCCCCAGCAGAATTGCCAGTGGTTAAGGCAAAGGTTTAGGAAAACAGGAGGTTTCTAATACATTAACCATAAGTTCTATGTCTGGTAGCAATTAAGAAAATAAACAGGATCCTGTGTCAAATTAACAACACCAATTAAACTTTCCAACATGCACATTTATATTGATAACTAGTGGCACAACATCTGGAAAATTCTTCACAAAAATAATTTCTAATGTTCTCAATCAAAACAAAATAAAAATAATAAAGTGCAAGCAATGTAAGCTTTATACCAGAAGAGAACAAGAAGAATTCTAATATTTGCCACTATTTGAAACAAAAGCCAGAGCAAACTATTTTAAAAGTGTAAGATGTACTTCTAGCTGTCAGTCTATTTTTGTAGGCAAATAGCTATTTCTAAATACAGACTCAATCACAGAAATCCAAAATATTATACTTCAATTAAGTATAAGATCCTCAGAAAATTGAGTGTGAGGTAAGAACATTGCATTTAAAATAACACAGATTGTAACGCTTGAGAGAAACAGGTCTTGATATCATCAAATCTTTCATATTTTCAGCAAATTTTGTATCATGAAAAGTTTTGAGGGAATTTTGTCTGGAAACAAACAATACACTGTAACAAAATATTTTCTTCTATATTTGTCTCAGATTTATGATAGGAGCAAAATTATAAAAATGTTGAATTAAAATCTTTGTGTCCAACTTTATGAAGTTTGATAATTCTTTCCCTATAGGAATTACAGTAATGATAATTTGATTTCCAGGACAATTGCCAATGGTGTCTTTTACATGTATGCCCTGAAATATATCAACAATATTATTACAAATACACCTATCCAGCATATGTAGTTTCCTTACTTGAGAAATATGCATTTCAAGTTCTAAGTTAAGAGCCTCAAAAGCCCTTTCCATCTTCAAAAACACTCCCATTCAACCTACCCATAAAGGTTATATCTTCAAAGATATATATTACCACTAAGTTAGTCCTTAAAAAGCTACTTTTTTTAAAATTCATGTCTTGCTTTATTGTTTAGAAGGTAACCATAAAAAAAATGGTTGCACAAAAAATCTTGCACATGTTCAGTACAGATGTAATAAATTTTCAAATATTTTCTATACATATTTGGTGGAATCAATTAATATCAAGCCAATGAGTGCAAAGTATGACATGTATACATTCAAATTCCCTTTTAAGAAGTAAAATCATTTCATGTTCCTTTGGTATTATTTCATTAAGTATCACATAGAATAGTTTTTAAGCAATTAGAATTTTTCAGTCTGATAGAAATGATTTTACCATAGGATCATGAAATGATATCTCAAAGAATTTTTTTTATTTTATTGAGAAACAAACAGCAATGAGACAGTTTCAAAACTGATTAATAGGAAAGCTTCAATAATTAATACATTGTACATTGTTATCTTCTTAGTGGTTATCCATAGTACAAGATGCAGACAGGATATCTTTCCAAACACTATTAATACAAATCTTTCCTCTCATTGAATTAAGTGACAGTAGTTGTATATCTTTCCTAACTATTCTGTATATGCAGATAAAAATGGTCCTTGTATCCCCTTTTTTTGTTTAGTCCTGTAAGAGATGGGTATTCCATTGGCATCTAAATACTATAGGTGTGTAAATTCAGTAAAACAATCCAACACAGTCCAGCAGTTCACAATAGTAGTGGGTTATCAGCAGAAGTTGTTAACGTGAGCCTTTCACAGCTCAGCATATTAATATGGCCTTACTTTATATACCTCATTTTTATACTTTTCTGCTGGGTAGTTAAGACCAAGATAGAGCAAGACTTATATAACAAGAAATGTAACTTTTGTATCTGATAAGGTCAGTCAAGTATTCTCAGGATTTATCCTGTAACCTTGTACCACAGTTTGCACATCCTTTGTCAGTGTCAGTCAAGTAGATAAGTCATGGCCATTGCTTGACCAATTTGTTCTCTGTAAAAGCCTGAGAGAATGTCTTCTCTTCATGTGACTCTCCTTATGCACACTCTACATCATCAATCACATTGCTCTGTGGCCCCATAATCTCCTTGATCAGAAAATTTGGGACAGAAATGAGTTACATGATGTTACTGGATAGGTTTTCCTATGTCCTGAATCTTCACTGACCTTGAAAGGCTAGAGTCAAAATGTTAGCAGTCCTTACAGCCTTTCTATTTCTCTAATTTTTGGTCTGCAAACTTGGGTTGTTAATCCTCCTGAAGAGAAGCTTGTTATTACTCTACAACTTATGCAGTTGGGTTTAATTTCACTATCTCTCTGAAAATAACAAACATCTTAGACATAACATGGAACAGGTATTTTCCATCAAGTATTGATATGTTAAACTTTAAGTCCCTACAGAACATAGAGAAAAAAATTAAAAATGAAAAATATTTAAAGAATATGAATAAACAATTCCTTGTTTTTACAAAGAAATTTAGATATCTAACCATATACAGCATTGTAGCAGGACAGTCCTGACATTTTTTTCCCTATGTATTTTTTTCATTTTTTACCCTTAAAAAATTTACTTGAGAGACAGTATGTTAATAATTGGTATGTCATGACAAGCAGTGCATATTTAGAAGACCAGAATGACAGACATTCCAAGTGTGACCCTTCTGTTACACATTGCTATCTTCAGTGCAGTTGTTTGGTTCACAGGAATCAGCATATATAGTTAGTCAGGTTGAGAATCCTACCAATTGACTGCTAGTTTCAAAAACCTGCTGATGTTTCACAGGATCTTTGCCTTACCCATCTTGTGTGTATAAATGTGTGGCTTTGCCCCTGTCATTTTTCTCAGCTTTTCTCCTTGCCTTCTCATCGTTGTCCAATCCTCAAGTTCTCACTTTCCTTTTAATTGTGTTATACCTTTCTATTTGTATTTCTTCTTTCAAGTTCTTATACTAGGGAGATCATATAATATTTACACATGCAGGTCTGGTTTATTTCACTTATGAGTATATCTTCAAGTGGCATCCACTTAAATATAAATGCTTCAAGTTTATCATTCTTTATAGCTGAGTAATACTCCATTGTATACAAATACCACATCTTTTTCAACCATTCTTCATGTGATGGTCATCTTGGTTGTTTCCAGAATTTGGCTATCACAAATTGTGCTGCTATAAACATAGGTACATATATATCACTGTGGTATAATGTTTTCAGTTCCTCCAGGAAAATTCCCAGTAGGGCGATAGCTGAAAAGGCCACTTCAAAAATAGATATCACTAAATTTTGTCCTTAAAATGCCACTTTTCTAGAAAACTCTTTTCTGAAGTGAAAGGAAAGAGAATATGTAGAAGAAACCTCAGTAGACTCTCCTACATAATTGTTCATTCAACAAACAAATATTGAATATGTACTGGCCAAACAAGGCAGTATGTTAATCAGGGAAAATAATGATGAATTAAATACAGGAGCTACCTTTCAGGGCTCTTGTCTACCCTGGGAGGCAGAAAAGACAGGAGCATGAGTCCTGAAACCTATGGTGCTATAAATTTGCACAGAGGGACTTGAGACTGTGGTAGAGAAACTGAGGTTTTCTATTTGGACACAATAATGTCTGTTAGTTTGTAGGCCAGTAATATCTGAGATGGACTTCAGAATTATTTATAAACTCAGACATGATGAATTGCAAATTATGGGGGAGATTGTAGAGAAAAACTGATCTTGGGAGACCAGTGCTAAAAAAACTTTGAAACAATAAATACTAAGTAAGACTGTGTAGCCCTGGGTTTTAAAAATGAGGGAAAATGTATAAGAAATTTTTTGAGACTTTTGCTTAATTCAGGTTTCAAATATCATTAATTTGTGATGGATAGCCAAATTGAACAGGAAGTTACAAGTCTCTCAAATTGATAAATAAGCAGATAAATAAGAGGACAGAACTATAATCGTTGTCTCTGGAAAAAATGCGTACTTAACTTGAGATGGTCATAAAGTAGAATTGATGATAAGTGCCAAGTTTTAGTTAAATTCTTGATATGCATAAATGGTTGAGATTTGTAAAATAGACATATTTAAAGAACTAGAGAATAAAAAGTACAAAACATCAAAATGCACATGAAAAAAGCAAGGTACCTGCATGAAAAGCAAGGTAAAAAATATGTGCCAGAAACATTGTCAAAAAGTAAATAAAATGCTGCAACTATTTTGGGGAATAAGAGAAGTGAAAACAATTGTCTGGGTCTTCCAATAAGATGTGTTCAATTCTATGACATTTATTCCTGCAAAACTTGTCTGCATCTAGTTTATTTTTTTAAACAGGATTTGTTTTTATGGCTCATCTCACAATAAAGTGTTGATGAAATAATAATTCGCTAGTTTTAGTAAGCAAGCTTTTATGTAATTAGAAACTTTCATGCTTCACAAATTTTTCCAGCAAGTTCCATGGTGCCTGGGATCCTAACTGGCTTGCAAACATCGAGCAACAGTGAATGTAGGGAACAAGGAAAGGGCTTGGGAAATGATGGGGAAGTGGAACAAGGGATTGAGATGAACAGAGCCTAGACTTCATGGAGATAAAATATTTATTATTTGTAATGTTACAGAAGATTAAGAAATGATAATTAAAAGAAGCAAAGGGAAGCTTTGGAAAGTTACATATGGGTTTGCTCAATGCTGTCTCAAAAGTCATTTGATTCACCTACACTCATTTCCAGTGCTCACTCTTAGGTATGTTCACCTTGTCTTTAGTTTACTTCTTTTTTCTGGACTAAAATTGTTTTTCACCAACGGATCAGTTTAAAAAGTCAACAGTTCATTTCACTATAACCTATGCTTTTTAGTATAATTTGGAACTCTACAAGGTTTTGTTAATGAAAATCCACACACAGTAATTTTGAAATTCTACCAAAAAGACCTATGCCAGTATATGCAAAATATTTCTACAGGTTACCCACACCATATTTAATGAAGATGTAAATCCCATAAAAGTTTCTAAATAGCTCTGCTTAATTAAAATTTTACTCTTGTATAATGAATTATTAGCAAATATTTCCTTATTTCTTCTTACCAACACCTAAATGGCACGGCTCTCACCTCACCTCTGCCCTGCTATTACCTTATTAATAAGTTATTTGTACTTCTCACAAGATAAATTGAAACCAAGTTTTTGTGTTATTCTGCCCTCCCCTTCACCTTTCACCTGGACTTGGCATTGCGACTGCAGTTGGGCGCGGAGGGGATGACGTCAGCTCCTCCTTGAGCCTTGCAGCTCCATCCTTTCAATTTCCTGCTTCCTTTCCTCAGCTTGCCACGGAAGGTGACCAGTATGATAGGTCAGACGAGTTTTGCGAAAGGATTGAACTTCAAACATTGGAACCAACAGTCGACCTTCCAGATCACAATTCAAACATGAGAAATTCCAGTGCTCAGCAGGAATAATTTTGGTGGGATGAGCAAAAACGTTATGCAATGGAAACGTTCATCGTGACTTTTTTTCTTGTATTTATCTGTAGATTATCTTTTGTCCATCCGCTGAACTTGTAAACCCCGTACTACAGATTCTTTAAACTGGAAATTTGCACTATCACATTTAGGCATTCTATTAATTTCTCAAGACGATGAATCAAATTCTTCTGTGGGAAATATGAATTCTAAATTGCACTGTCCAAAAATCTTCCAATTATTCAAATTTGAAATATTTAATGTTCATACTTACTGTTGTAATGTTAAAGACACACGTTCTTCTGTGAATACTGTACCCTTTATTTCAAAATAATAACTGATCTTACTGTGAGATTCTCTTACTTTTTTATTTATTCATTTTGCAAATTTCCTCTACTTTCTATATATTTTCAGAGTTAAAATTTTAAATCTGTTTCCCAAGTGAAAATGTAAACCAGTATTTAAAATTTAAAGCACAGCCCTCAAATTGTATTATTCTGTTGGTGGTGGTCAATATTTTTTAAGGATAAAAAAAATGAAAATAATGGTACAAACTTTAAAACAAGATACTAGGAAAGTAACATTGATTAATACATTGCATAATGCTGCCTTCAAAATAGTTATTGAGATTATAAGATATAGGCAAAAAAGTTGATCAAACAATTTATTTCATTTTATTTTTTATGTATTTAGTGCAGGGTTTCACTACACAGCTCAGATTCCTAGTGATCCTCCTGTTTTCAGCCACCCCAGTTCTACAGCCACCCCAGTTTACAGGCATGTACCACCATGCCTGGTCTGGGTGACCAGCTCAGCACCCCTGGGAGCAGGGCTGGCTTAGCATGCCCAGATGAGAGGCCAGTGGGGCATGTGATAGCAGCAATGGAGCCCCGATCCACTGAGCTATCTCACCTGCCCTGATCAAATAATGTAAACACTAACTTTTCTTTTCAATGAACTAATAGAAATTTATCTTAACAAATATGTATGTATATATTTTTCTCTTTCTTTATTTCTCCTTCCCCCATCCCAGTTTCTCTTATCCTTTGAATAGTCCCTTCAATTTCACAATATCTTCTGTACGTTTTGGATCTTATTTACTCCTTAGGTTCTTTCTTTTTTAATTTTTAATTTTTTAAGACAAAAAAATAAAAACTACTTTATTAACACAATTTAAATAGCATAAATACACTCATTATATATATAATATATAATTCAATGATATTTAGTGAAATTATTAAATTGTGTAACTATGGCCATAATCTAGTTTTAGGCTATTTTATTTTTCCAGTAGCTTCCGTCCTGCTTATCCTTTGTCCACCACTAATCCATTTTCCATCTCTATAGATACACTTGGACACTTAATAGAAATGGAGTTACACAATGTGTACTATCTCCATGACTGGCATCTTTCAGTGAACTTAGGCACATCATGACGTGTCTTTTAGTTCTGTCTGCATTATGGCATGTATCAGTTGCTCATTTCTTTTTTCATTATATTCATATACCATATTTTGCTTACTTATTCATCAGTTGGTAGACATTTGGGCTCTTTCTATTTTGAGGCTACTATTTATATAAGGAACTTGAGTACCTACAGATTTTGGTATTTGCAAGGGGAGTCCTAGAACCAGTCCCCCATGGATACCAAGAGATGAAAACCTTTACATGTTGAAAAGCTTGGACATCAGCAGTTCTCATTTCTCAGTGTATATTGGAACCTGACATAGAACTTCTTTAAATATAAGCGCCCTATCCATATGCTGGAATTACAAGATGATCAGCCATGTGGGAGACCCTGGGCACCTATATGTCAGCTGGTTCCCTAGATGACTGATTTGGTAGAGTGTTTTATAAATGTGATGGGTAGTTGAACTTGTATTGTCCCTTTGAACTGTGATATTTTACAGTGGTATGAGATCTGGATAAAGTGAATGTAGGTAAACCACAACCATACCTTAGTTGTGTAGAGAACACAATGGCATGGCTTCTCCTTGAATAAATAGGCAGGACTATGGCTCCGTGATGGTCTTCAGTTTTCCCTGTTTAGTTCATTGCCAATGCTGAATCTCAAGCAGTCCTGAAAAATTGTTCTTTTTTTTATACCTCTTATTCTCCTCTGTTTAACTGTTTGCCCTATTTGGCGGGTTCTTTCCATTCTCATTCATGGGGCTGTGATCAATTTGCTCCCTCTCCAGAACATCATTTAGTAGTCTGTGTAGGCTTGGCTTTGCCATCATGAAATTCTTTAGTTGTTCTTTGTCATGGAAATATTTCACTTCTCCATTACATTTGAAAGAGTTTTGCAGGATAGATCAGTCTG
>NW_004524589.1:16341982-16343530 GCF_000260255.1 Octodon degus
CAATACCCAAAAGTCAATAGCATTCCTCTACACAGACAACAAACACACTGAGAGGGAAATTATAGAAACAATACCTTTTACAATAGCACTGAGGAAAATGAAATACCTTGGAATTAACCTAACTAAAGAAGTCAAAGATCTTTTCTAGGAAAATTACAGTACACTTAAAAAAGATCCTAGAGGATTTCAGAAAATGGAAAGATATCCCATGCTCCTGGATAGGAAGAACTAACATTGTGAGGATGGCCATACTCCTAAAATTGCTGTATAGATTTAATGCAATCCCTATCAGAATACCACCGACATATCTCACAGAAATAGAGAAATCATTTCTAAAATTTATCTGGAACCAGAAAAGACCCAGAATAGCAAGGGCAATTCTGGGCAATAAAGGCAAGGCAGGTGGCATTACTATACCTGACTTGCAATTATACTGCAAGGCTACTGTGATAAAATCAGCATGGTATTGGCATCAAAATAGACCTGAGGATCAATGGAATAGAATAGAAGACACTGAATCTCCTATGAACACACTCAACCATCTTATGTTTGACACAGGGGCTAAACTTATTCACTGGAAGAAAGAACGCCTCTTTAACAAATGGTGCTGGAAAAACTGGCTCTCTACATGCCGAAAACTCAAACTTGACCCGGGTCTATCACCATGTACTAAACTAAAGTAAAAATGGATTAAAGATCTAAACATTAAAGCAGAGACACTAAATCCCCTGGAAGAGAAAGTAGGTGGAACTCTTGAAGACATAAGGGGTAGGCAAAGAGTTCATGGACAGAAATCAAATTGCACGGGTAACAGTTGAAAGCCTTAACAACTGGGATCTGTTCTTGCTGAGAAGTTTTTTCACATCAAAAGAAATTACCAATAAAGTGAAAAAGAAACCTACAAATTTGGAAAAATCATGACAAATAAGTACTCAGACAAGGGTCTGCTTTCTAGAATCTATAAAGAACTTAAAAAGACTAGTGCCCCAAAATTTAAAGACCCAATCCAGAAATGGGAATCCGAGATGAACACACGCTTCTCAGAGGAAGAAATTAAACCAGAGAATACATATATAAAAAAATGCTCCACATTGCTAGCCATTCATGAAATGCAAATTAAAACTATATTGAGATATCATCTCACCTGAAAGAATGGCTATCATAAAAACATCACCCAACAACAAATGTTGGAGAGGCTGTGGGGAAAAAGGAACCATTCTCCAATGCTGGTGGGAGTGTAGACTGGTGCAACTGTTATGGAAATCTGTATGGAGACTCCTTAGAAAAGTTGGTCTGGAAATCCCCTTTAAATCAGCTGTTCCTCTACTGGAAATTTTCCCAGAGGATCTGAAAACATCATATCATAGGGATATATGTGTGCCTATGTTTATAGTGGCACAATTTGTGATAGCCAAATCTTGGAAACAACCAAGATGCCCATCACCTGAGGAATGGTTGAGAAAAATGTGGTATTTTTACACAATGGAGTATTATTCAGCTATTAAGAATGATAAACTGAAAGCCTTTATATTGAAGTGGATGCCACTT
>NW_004524589.1:16344736-16347007 GCF_000260255.1 Octodon degus
GGTGTGTAATTTCAAGTTTCCTCAGTGCTAGTGTCTTCTGCAATTGTACTGGGTAGACTCAGGGCCTGAGACTGCCTTTGTTCCTTCTCTTTGTCATTTTGTATACCACTGTCTTCTGACCTTTGGTGTAGAGCTTAGATAGAGTTATTACCTTAGCACCAGGTCCAGATCTATAAAGTTCAGATTCCTCCAGGTGGGTGTTGTTTGAATCTGGCTGCTGTGCTCCACTTCTTTCTGTTGGAGGCATTAGAGTTGAACCCTTTGTGTCACTCTGGCAAGATGTTCTGCTCCTGAATCAGCTGGGTGAGTCTTGCCTCTAGCCTCTTTGCAGGGAGTTCTGCTGAAGGGTTCCATGCTGGGCCTGGAGTCTGGGTCGAATGAGGATCCGTGAGCCCCAGGTCATCTCACTCACTTGCTGGGCCAGGGTTCTGGGTCTGTTCAGGATCTTGCTGGACCCAGGTCGTCTCACTCACTCGCTGGGCCTGGGCTCTGGGTCTATTCAGGATCCCGCAGCCCTCAGTCATCTCACTCACTCGCCTTCAGGATCTGGCGGCCCTGGGTCATCTCCTTCAGGTTCTTACAAAGGGAGACAATACAATGTGTAAACATGCAAGTCTCATTTAATTAACTTACTAGCATGGTCTCAAGTTCCATCAATTTATTTATTTATTCATTTTTCAACAATTTATTTATGAAAGTCAAGTTTATTGTTCTTTATAGGTAAGTAGTACACAATTATATAAAAATGATGCTGTTTTATTTTAAAGAGGAGAGAAAAGAAAACAAGAACAAAGACAACAGCAAAGCAACATAAAGCAGTAAAAATGGTACAGAATTTCAGAACAGGATTAGAAAATTAACATGGATCTTTTATTACATATTTTTAATCATCAAATTTGTTGCTCAGATTATCAGATATGGGCATAGAAGATTGATCAAACAAACATTAACTATTCCATTGAATAAACCCTTGTTTATTGTAATTTTTACTTTTTATTTTTTATTATTTTAAGCATTGTAGAAATAATAGATATTAGAGATAATAAACTTTGAAAAAAAAGGATATAGGTTATTCAACCGTGGTTGTTACATTGCATATTGCTGTCTTCAATGTAGTTGATCAAATTATTGACACTAGGATATAAAATTGGTCAAAGTAAAAATTTTAAGCCTAGACTGCTACCTACAAAATACTGATTGAAATTAGTAGTGCAATCATCTTAGATATCCGGTGTATATATATATACATGATTGTTTCTCCCTTCCATTATTTCCTGTCTTTTCTCTTTTCCCTCATCTCAATTGTTTATTCCTTATGTTCAGTTTATTTTTCTTTTTTTACATTTATTATGCCTTTCAGATTTTATTTATTTTTTCAAGTTCTTACAATAGGGAAACAATATAATGTTTACATAAGCAGGTACGATTTATTTCACTTATTAGTATAGCCTCTAGTTATATCCATTTACCGATAAAAAGTCTCAAGTTTATTTTTATTTATTACTGAGTAATACTCTGTTGTATAAATAACATGTCTTTTTTGTGTGTGTGTGGTACCAGGGATTGAACTCAGGACCCTGCGCTTGCCAGGCAGGCACTTATTCTACTGAGCTATCTCCCTGGCCCTACCATGTCTTTTATATGCATTCCTCAGGTGATAAAGATTTGGGTTGTTTCCAAGATTTAACTATGACAAATTGCAGTGCTATAAATATGGGTGCATATATACTGCTGTAGTATGATATTTTCAGCTTTTTGGGAAAAATACCCAGAAGGGGAATAGCTGGGTTGAATGGGGCATTTAATCCTAGACTTTGAATCGTCTTCACAGTGATTTCCAAAGTGGTTGTACCATAGTACATTCCTACCAACAGTGAAGAAGTGTTCATTTTCCCCCATAAAGACTGTGATGCCATTTCTGCCGACTTCCGGGAACCCCCAGACCCAGTCCAAGCCCAGGTCCGTAGGAATTTCTGCCGAGTTCCGGGAACGCCGAGACCCAGTCCTAGCTCTGGACCGCAGCGGGAAGGAGCTGAGCACAGCAGCCAGACCTAAGCCAGACACAGCAGGAAAAGTCCAAACTCTGTAGAGCTCCACCTGAACTTCAGTACGTGTGAAGGTTATAACTACAGCAAAGATCTACAACAAAGGGCAGAGGACAGTGCAACACAAAATGACGAAAAGGAAAAAAATGCAACCTCAGAACCCAAGCCCACCTGTAATAAGTGCAGAGGACACTAACACAGAACAAATTGAAAATCACACAGCTGA
>NW_004524589.1:16353612-16359957 GCF_000260255.1 Octodon degus
AGAAGAATATATGCAGTGTATTATTTGTTGAAACTACTTCCGATTTGATTTGAAACTGTCTCATTGCTATATGTTTATCAATAAAACTTTGAAAAAAAAAAGAAAAAGAAAAAAAAGACTGTGATGCCTCCTGCTTTGCCTTTTGCTCTTCTGGATAGATAGCCTTTACTAGTCTAGATCTCTTCTTGTCCCAAATGAACTTTACAAATATTTTTTCTAGTTCAATGAGCTATGCTAACCATATTTTGATTGAGATTTCATTTAATATGATTTCATTAGATCCAGAATCTCAGTATTGTTTTAATTTGTATCTCCTGAATGACCAACAATATTGAACATTTTTAATATATTTATTTGTTATTTATATGTCTACATCTGAGAAGTGCATATTCATCCTCAGACAACTACTTTTGATTGGCTCTTTGAATTTGGGTGGGTTGAGCTTTCTTCAACTTTTTATATAGCTAGATATAAATCCTTTGCCTAAGGTATGATTGGGTGAAAATGTTCCCACTTTGTGGTATTTCTTTTCATTCTGTTACTGATTTTTTATTGCATGCAAAAAAACTTTATAATTAAATGAGATGACAGTTGATTCATCGAAGAATCTCCTATACAGATTGGGGTTTCTTCATGAACTGTTTTTCTAACTAATGTCTTCAAGATTTCTACCTACTTTATTGTCCGGCAGATAAAGTATTTCTGTTTCAATATTTACATCTTTGATTCATTTTGACTTTAGCTTAGTGCTTGGTGACAGAGCTAGGACTTGTTCTAGTCTTGAACATGTAGTGAGCCAGATTTTCCAGCATGTTTGTTATGGAAGCTATCTTTCTTCCATGTTTGAGATGTTTTTCAAAGATAAGGTGGCTACGTGTGTCTGCATCTTCTAGCCTGTTCCCTTGATCCTCTGATCTGTTTTTTTGCCAGCACCATGAGGATTTTATTACAAGTGCTTTGTAGTATAGTTTCACATCAAACATTGTGATGCCTCCTGCCTTGCCGTTGTTGCCTGGGACAATGAGTTCTATTCCACTTTCCAAAACAAAACAAGATATTTTTGGTTGTGTTATAATATTTCATTTATTTTCTCATTTTTATTATACCTCTCTTGAGGTCTGGCTACCATATTTGGATGGCTAACATCATTAAGACTCTTTCCACTTGTTAGAGTAGCAACACTATGTGTTATGAGTGAAAGTTCACATTCATCTTTGATTATTAACTAACTCTATTTGTATCTGGTTGACTAATTCATGTTATTTAGCTAAAATTATAAATGAAATCTCTGACAACCACGCACAAAGACATTCATGGGTACTCTGGCAATGAACTAGGTGATTTATTATGTATACAATTCTCTTTTATTTTCTATTTGTCTCCTTTCTCATCCTCATCTCATTTCATTACCAATGCTCATTTGCAAGAAGAAAGAAGAAAAAAAAGAAAAATAAAGAAAAGAAAAAAGTTTGAAAGTATATTATAATTAGTTCTCAAAATAGTAGCACATCAAACCCTTTTAAATTGATCCAGCCAAAGTTGCCCTTTTGCTTAAGTTGGTAAAAACTATTGAGGATGAAAAGAAATTATTTTTAAAGACAAGAAAATAACCTAGGCAGTCAATCTTGTATCTCTAAGATCTGCCCTCCATACTAATATAAAACCAAAACATTTACATATTGAATCCATGTGTGCTTTGATGTGAATTCATCTCATTTAAGGAAAAAAAAAATCACTCAAACCAGATTCTCATTAGTTAAGACGCCCTGTATTGAGACAATTTCTAGAACAATAGATTAATTTACCATGAGTAAATTATTGTTTTTCCTCCACAAACCAATGGAGGCAATAGACAGGCCCAAATGTTTAGGATTGATATCTTGAAGTCTGATGTATTTCCTTATATGTGAAAAATCCAGAATAGTGGTGCATGAAAATCAGTAAATATTATCAATTTGGGAGTTTCCATGTAATCCCCACAAATTGTCTATGCTCTTATTATCTTGAAGTTATCCAGTTCTCATGTTGATTGTGGAAAGGACAATAGGAGAGAAAACATAAAGGAATTCTGTAGGTTTAATCCTACCTGATACTGAAAGATGTAATGAACGTTACACTGGAAAATTATAGAAAAAATATAGAAATTTTATATAAAATAATGCATTTTGTTCGCTCCTAACATTTTTCAGTACTGGGAATCAAACTCAAGACCTTGTGCTCACCATGCAGGTGCTTATGCCAAAGAGCTGTCTCCCTCACTGCTATCCCTAAATTTTTATGATTTATTCAAGTTAATATTTTATTGGCTATTACTAATATCTATGAGATAAAATAATTGAGATATCTACTTAAAACAAAAAAGTATTATACAGATAGCCCCCAATTTATGAAAATTCAATTTACTTATGGCTTTAAAATTTATGAATGTAAAAGCAATCTACTTTCAGCATAAGCTCTAAATTTTCATCTTTCCTGGCTAGTGACACGTATTATGTTTTCTGCTATGATGGGCAGTGGCAGCAAACCACAGCTCCTAATCTGCCATATGATCACAAATGTAAACAACCAATAACCTAAGTCTACCATGACATTTGCAAGGTTGGACGTGCTACAGGCATTTTCAACATGTGACAGTTTTTTCAGAAGATAAGCCCATAGTAAATCGAGAAGAACCTGTAGTTCTCAGTGATAAGATCAGTCCTCTGACATTTTTTGTGTCTATGTTTAAAGTGCACAAAATATTAATTTGGTTTTTAATTCTTCTCTTTTAATTGTCATGCCATTAACTACAGTTATTCAATGTATGAGTAGCTCTCAGTGATCACAAAACTAATTGGGGAAGATACAAAAGCACGTCTGATCAAGGTAGGAACAATCACATTTAGGAACTTATAATAATCCAACCTCATATTATAATGGCATAAGCATTGTCTATCATGCCTTAGATGCAAACTAGTCTGAAAAGTCTCATGTACTTGGAAAGATCCTAGGAGTGCTGTACTCATCCGTAGATCCATTCACTGACTGGAGCTGAGTCACTGAGGTCATGACTTAGGAATCTTCTCTCTTTTCTTTCTGCTTCATAACCAAAATATATTTCTCTGAGTCATGCTCCTCTGCTATGCTATTTCTGACTCAGAGAAAGCCAGTTATCAACTGTGACCAAAGCTAAACTAAATCTTTTCTCCTTTAAATTCATGGCAGTGTGTGTTTTCTCCCAGTGATGGAAAAATAACTAAGACAATATTAGTATAGAGTGGATCATTGCTATTAATATATATAATCATTTGGCTCAAATGTCTTTGGAGTGGTTTGTGGGAGCAGTTTGAAATGGTTTGGAGATATGGGCTATAAAAGTTCTAGAATGCTGTGAGCTGATTTTAAGTGGCTATTCTCTTGAGAGTTTGACAGACCAGAATACTAATAAAAATTCAAACCTCAAAAGCTGGGCTGTTGGGGCTGAGAAGATAGCTCTGTGGCACAAAACCCTACCTGACAAACACAAGGTGCTGAGTTCAATCCCCGGTACCAAAAATATAAAAAATGTAAAAGTTGGGCTCAGGTGTCTCAGTTGTGTATTATACTATGGAAAAGAACTGTGTCTACAATGTATACATACCCACACCCTTTGCAGAACTGAAATTCAGAATGACAAACTAGGGAAAAAAATGCAAAGAAGCCCAGGTTTCAAGCTGTATGAATACCCTTGGCTGCTTTTAGTGAGATTTATAGTGAGCAGCAGGAATAAAAAGAAAAGCCAAAGGAAACAAAACGTGACCATAAACAAAGTGCCTGTAGAAAGACTGGGTGAAGGATTGTGTGGCTGATTTTAAAAATTAGGCATTAAAAGAAGCCAATAATTTTGCATCAGGGTAATGGAAAATATGGTTAAAAGCACCTCAGAAATTCATCTGACCTCACCCAAAGAAAGCTTAAATATGCAAAAAGGTAAACTTTACTTTTGAAAACAGAGCCCCATGACACTCTGCCCATACAGAGGAACAGAGGGAGATACTGCTCAGAGTTTGCCATCTAGGCACTCAGAGGGCATGTCAGCCATGATCCAAGGTTATCCCTGTATGCAGAAGCTGATGGTAAACCTTGATGTCATCCACACCGTGTTGATTTTCCAGACATGCACAATGCAAGACTTCTGGGTCATGAAAGCTTCCTATCAGAGTTTAGAAGTCCTGGAAGGAAAGACAGTACAAGCCTGAGATGCATTGTGTGAAACTATGACAGTAAAATAAAAAGTGAAGTGGAATCTACAGGAAATTGGTGATGCAAGGAATGTGATATCTACTTATCAAAGTTTCAGTCAGTGAACACATAGAGTAAGGGGCCATGAGTATTTCTACTGCCAATACCATGGGCAGGACTCCCCAAGCCCTTTGAAACAAATATCTCATCACAACACCCATGAAGCTATGGGAGTGAGTGCTTGCCTTGCTTGTTTGCCTTGCAGTCTTGTTCTGGTCCTTCTCCTTTCTGTCTATTTCTCCCTCTTGGAAATGGGAATGTTTACTCGAGGTCATGTATGCTGGCAGTATTTAAATTGCTTTGTGATTTTTACAGGGGCTGACAGCTAAGAGGTTAGCTTAAGTATTAGAGGCACTATACTCATTAGTGACTTCATCTACTAATGAGTTCAATAGAGACATACCAACATATCTATCAGGTTGTGGAGACTGGCTCAAAGTGGTTACTGGGGCTGTGCCCAGGAAATGTATATTTTCTCTTGCCTGTCCATTATTTCTCTGCTCCTTGATTGACAAATGTTGAGCATTTCTTTCTTCCCACATGCCCTTCTGACATCCTTTTTATTTTTTTTGAAGGTAGCTGGCCATGGACTAAAATCATAACCCAAACTGAATATCTCTTCTTTAAGTTTGTGATATTAGGTACTCTGTTCCAGTGACAGGAAAGTAACTAAACTATTACACCATATCAAATAATTTTATAGTGTTAAGTGAACAGTAAAGAAAGGTCAGAATAAAGCACAGTCTGCCTTTCAAATTCCAATCTAGTATTCTTTCTTTTGCATTGTAGAAGAGGTGCCATAAGAACTTTTTCCATATTTATCCTCATATTCTTGTTGCTCAAGGATCTCCCTAGTCCAAGATAACAAGAATATCTCCTACAGCTGAAAATTTAAATCATCAGACATTTTTATAATCTCCCACGTAGTGAAGGCTTGGATGCTTGAAATCAGTATCCCTGTCCCCTCAAGAGTTCAAAATAGAAACAAGTAAAGCTTAAAATAAGCAAGGAACAAAGGATTGCCTTCTGGTAAGGGCAGTATCAACAGATGCTGTCACATTAAGGTTCTTGATATAATTGTCAGGAGGTTCAGGAACCAATGTCAAGTGGCCTTACAATAACAGTGATTTTACTTTCAAAGCTGTGAGATTTGGGTCCACCTGTAGTGTCAATAATGTTTTCAAAGAGCCATTTTAAAGACCTAAGTTTAGGCATAATTTTAAGACACTGAATAGGCATCTTAGGATAAATTTTGCCTGAGGGTCTTCTGTAACTCATGGAAGTAACTGGGTACAGCCTCAACTCCACAGGTTTGCAAGCCGAGGATGGGACTGGAGCAAGCATGAAGTCCATGTGGCTGGAGTATAGCCACTGACTCCATTAAGCCTTGCTATATAGGGCTTAGTCAAGAAAATAAAGCTAATTGGTTTCTCATGTTTTTCCTACTTCAATTTTCATGCTTATTTTCCTTTAAAACACAAATTTATAAACTACTTAAAAAGTATGGTGGTATCAAAAAATTAAAGATTAGTTCTAAGAAATACTAATTGATTAGTACCTAACTGTATGTACCTAATTATATGTAAGATGAAGAACAAACTACTTCTTAAAAAGTCATAGATCAGTGTCCACACAGTGGGGTTAAGGAACCCACATGTGTACTCAATGTTTTATATGCCACTTACAAAATGGTTCCAAACAAATGTTTGGCTTGAATCCAGCTTGCTTAAAATAGAACTTTGCAAAATGTGGATCTTGAGTCAGGCTCTCTACTTCTTGTTGTGATTTGTTGCTGTGCACTGATGTAAACACTTGCCGGGTTTCATGAAAGGTGTTGACGCAACAGTTATTGAGAATTAAAACCATTCTCTGTGACAATAATTGCTGTGGTTTCCAAATAGCATCACTGTCCCCAATTTCTTTGGGATTTCTGAAAAAGAAAGATTTTTATCAGAAATACGTGGCTTTCCTGTTACATAAGAGTGAAACCTGATATATTTCCCTATTTGGAATGAATTTGTTATAGCTTTTTACAACGATAAATTTAGGAATATACAAAAAAAAGAAAGAAAACCTAGTTAGTTG
>NW_004524589.1:16360057-16370547 GCF_000260255.1 Octodon degus
TGGAGATTTTGTTTTTTATAAATGTCAGATTTGTTTTTATACTCTGTGCAGAGCTCAATAAAGTATTTTTTCATGTAGGTGTTTAGTAATTACCTATCATCAATTGAGTATTGATTCAAAGTATTACTCCATTACCCAAATTATGTTCAATTATTGTTATGGCTTTGTTCAGATAACTCCCAAAAATTTCATGCACTTAGGAGGCCAGGGAGATGGCTCAGTGGAGTAAGCACTTGCCTGGCAAGCACAAGGGCTCCACCAAAAAAAAAAAAAAAAAAATCATGCACTCATAGGTGGGACTTTCAGAGGTGGCTGGATCCAGGTGTGCAAATATGTACAAAGGGTGCATGATAATTAAGTTAGTCCACTGAATGGTTTACCGTACTTCTTGATGTTGATAGTGGGAAGGACCACCAGGAGTGTGGGTAGCAACAACAAATAGGCTTATAGCTTGGTTGGAACATAAGGGGAAAAGTAGAAAGGCAGGCTCACTGCTTGCGCTGCCCTCTGGCTGCCCTGTCATGGACTGCTTCTCCTATTCCAGGCCCCACTTCCAAGCTGGTTCCAAGATTATATTACCCTGTCCTAGAACCATCTTACTATAGAATGAAACCTCTACAAATTGTGAACTGAAATAAATATTTCTCCCTTTTAACTTTGGGTGTGGGTATTTTATCTCAAAAATAAGAAATGTAATTAAGACCACTACCACTTAAGATAATAAGTTTTCAGTTATAAAATTTCAAAGCAAATAATATCAACATTTGACAATCCAAAGTTTCACCATTAGCGTATATAGAATATACTATGCAACAAATTATGAACACATGCATTGTATTCAAAAACAGCGTCTCCTGTGATTTCTATTGCATACCTGGCAACTTCATAAGTTATTGTTTGTTTTAACAATATTCACTTTGTATTATTTTTTATTTCCTCTAAACTTTCAGGGTATATGTCTACATATACTGAGGAGACTCTTGAAGGTTCTTAGCAAGAATATGAGGTAGAAAATTAGACAAATACGTAATGAGAATTTGACATGAGATGCTACCCATGAAAATGAAATTTTCCACCATAGCTACAGTTCAAATCAAACAGAAACTCGAGAGTATGATGATAAGACATGTGGCTTCAAAACTGTTTACTACAGTTTCATAAAAATGGAGTTAGGAATCCTATTCAGACAACTGATGATTTATAGGTACAATGCAAAACTAACAGGTATAAGTAACCAAAACAAATGAATTTTCAAAAAATGTACTATATATACACAGTGGTGTATTACTTGGCCACAAATACAGGTAAATTTGTGTCATTTGTAGGAAAATGAATGATCCTTGAAACCATATCATTAACTAAAAGCAAAACAGATACATAAGCTTAAATATTACATGGGTTCTCTTACATGAAAAAATCAAATTATGCATAAAATAAAGAGGAAACTAAAAGAAAGAAAATTGCCATAGAAAATGGAGAAGATCTTTTTCAAGTAGGAAGGGGGCCAAGACATGGAGGAAAGGTACAGTGAAGAGAAAAGAAAGGGACATTAAAATAATATGCTTCATATACATGTACCCAATCCCCACAAGGAATGCAAACATCATGCACTCTGAAGGTGTTCTCAAATTAATTAATTAACTAATTAATTAATTAAAATATACATTTGGCTCTTGGGAGACTCACCTGTATGATGACAGGCATATGAAGAGATGGAAATGAACAATCGCATAATCAGTTCACAAAAATGTATGAAATCCACAGATTTCATTTCAACTTCAAGGAATTAGACTCTTTGCAGGTGCAGAATAACTGAGATTAATTTCTTTGAGCACATGATGTTTAGTAACAGAAAGTAAGTTATATTAACATTACATATTCCCTATACAAAAATTTTATAACTCCAACAATTTGTATGGATATGAAAATTTCTTAGAAAGTTAGAAGACTCAGGCTGCTTCTCAAATGAGCTGAATCAGAATCTGTATTGTTAAATAATTATTGTATAATTGGAATTTTCTTGAAATTTGAGAAATGCAAGGATAGAGGATTGTCTTTGTCTTTTTTTCTGCTAAAAGTATGCCTTGTTTTCAGAATTATAAATAAACAATGATAATATTTTTTGCTTTATGTCAGTAACCTTTCATTGCCTGGTTTGCATAACTAAGAAACAAATCTACTAGGTAGCTACTGAGTAAAACTATTTCTGTTTTCTTCCTTTCTGACTTTTGTTAGCCCTCTTTTTGCAAGTCCAGGGTCATACGCAATGAGAATGTCTTGATCCTAGAGAGATTTATAGCTATTTTAAGCAGTGCTGTCTTTTTATTCTTGGTTTTTATTTTTTTTACCTACAATGGGTTTAAACTTGGATGTGAAAAAATACTCTAGTTATATTTATATGGACCTCATACATTAGATAAATTTTATAAAATGAAGTTTTCTTTAGTTAGTTAACTTTTTTTTTTACTTACTGCTGCATCCCATGCAGCTCTTGAAGTTTCTGTGGGGAAAAATATTGAAAGCATGGAGAAAAAAAGATGAGAGACATAAAGCTGAGACCTCTCTCCAGGTGGCAGAAAAGGAACCACTCAACCCCTGTAGCAGCTTTATTTAAACATTTGGCAGATTGGTGTCACTTGATACTCCTTTGTCTAGCAACCCATTGTTTAGATTGTCTCAGGGCTTGGAGCTCTCCAGACTGAAGAAGCCTGTTCACTTGGCCTGCCTCAGGTGCTTTATGTTCTCTGCACAGGTCTTGGCTCACCCCACACACAAATGACCCATTTCCAGCTTCAGCTACTCCCTATAACACTTTTCACTATGATATAAAGCACAAAAATTGTACATATTGATGGAACACCATGTCATGTTTTGATACATGTACACATTGTATAGTATATCTGTCTCCTCAAACATATTTCTTTTATGGTGAAACTTGCAAACCTTTCCCTGAATTCATGAAAAGTACACTACATTTTAATATATAGTGATTGTATTATGCAATAGGAATCTTTTTATACTTACCTATCTGTCACTTAGTACCCTCTCTCCTATTCTCTTCTGTCACCAGTAACCACTATTCTATTCTCAAATTTAAGATTGTATTTTTCAGATTTCACACATTATTAATAATGTAAAAAACTTGTCATTCTGTCCCTGGTTTATTGCACTTGTCATAGCAACTAAGAAAATACCTAAGTCAGCATTTTCTTTGAAAAAAAGTCCCTCAACTATAAAAAAAACCCTCTGTCTGGATGCATGGGTGTTTGAAGCCTGGCCCTCCACACTGAACTATATTATCCCACCCCTATTTTTGAGACAAGCTATTGTTGAGGCAAGACTCAAACTGTCAGTCCTGCTTCAGCCATCCTAAGAGATGAGATTACAGAATTTTCAGTAAAATATTTTTTAAAAATACTCTGAAGAAATCAGTATATCACAAAGTTAAAGTTAGGGGTAATTTTTTAATTATATGGGATAAAAAAATCTGTCTTCTTGAATGAATTTCTTGTATTTTCTATGTTCTCATGAAATCTCCAATAATGAAAACATGAATAATGTTTAATTTAAACTAAAGAATTCAAAGATTCAGCATTTCAAAATAATTGTCAGAAGAATCACATTGATAAGGCCATGTTATTTCATAGCAGTTCTGTAAACGACACTAACAACTTGTTCAGTGAGTCTTTTCTCATAGTGAATAACTCAAAGAAGGAGTGTATAAATATGGCTCACCCATTTTCTAATTAAAGTACCTGGGTGCTACAAACCTAAAATTTCTAATCTTAAAGGAGAAAAACATTTTCAGGATCTGATCAAATTGGCAATGATATATACTGAGACCAAAACATAACAATATTGAAATTCAATACTACATTACTCAGCATTGTTATCATCTGATATCCACCTGGTGTCCAATTTAACAGAGAAGCAATATAATTTGGCTCACAGGGTAAGAGGGTTCAGTCCATGGTCAACTTGTGTCAAGGAAGGAGCATCATGGCTGTAAAGCCTAGGGGAATTGACCTGCTCACCTCACAGTCCCTGAGGAGAAGACTATAGAGGGTGACTATCAGCCAGAAAAGCAATTCCCAAATGCATGGCATCCATTGTTCCACTACATCCACCTAAGTCCCACCTCCTGACAGCACATTCAGATATGAATATCATTAGATGAATTCACTAATTAATATAGTGCCCCTATGATACATTGTCTTTTCCAGGCATCTCTTAATCAATTCAGGTTGATAGCTAAGGTTAACTCTCATAGGCATCAAATTTCAGTAAATGTTAACATTCTTTCTCATCAAAAACTAGTAAGTTGATTCTAGTTAGTAAAATGAATTATAAAACAAGATTGAACTTTTACAAATTAGGAAAATTTCTAATCTGAGATGACATTAAGAGTTTATTCTAGTGCTCTAATTTTATGAAGAAATCAACATCAACGTCTTTTGATGCCTTTCCCAAATATATAAATAATTCCTAATGAATACCAGGGTCATGTCTAGAACCCACATTTCTTATCCTTTAGTCTTATATTTCCTGTAGTACAACACTGTCTCTTGTTTTCATCGCTATTAATATCTCCAGTGGGTCTCCCAATGGCTCATGGGGCATTCTCACTTACTTTTATTATAACAAAAAATAAAGACATGATTTATTTTGAAACTCTAAAGTGAAAACATGAACCACACTGATATCCTGTGGTTTTTCCTACCAATAGGAAAAGAACATGTTGTGTCTGATTAGATGCGCTTATATTAAACTAGTTTGTCACAAAAGTTTTTATTGGTTATAGGGTGAGTACAGTGACTGTATGTCTTCCCTCTATCCATTATAAAGAAATGCTGTTGCTTTAATTACAAATTTTCCAAATTTTTGTATTGTACAAAATTCTAATAATAATAATAATAATAATAATGTAAAATTATGTTAGTATTATTGGTCAATGTCCAAGAGACATAATTTGCTATTAGTAATAATCTTCACTTTCATAATCTGAAAACTATATAATCCCTAGGTTAAATGGTTATTTGTTCATTCCTTTGGTAGGTGAATTTCTAATTACTACTGTTTCTTAACACATATAATATATGATTCCAAAATAGCAAATTATAATACTCTGTATCTAAAATATTTTAATCTTTATTATAATCTTGATTTTATTTTTTATAGATTTCTATGTGTGAATTTTTTTTCTTTTTTGTATAGTTTTATTGCTCTAATTATTGGAATTTATTCAGTAACAGTTTTCCAAAGCCTACCTATCTGTAGTTTTCCCTTTTTTATAGTAATAGGGTAAAACATAATTGTGAAGTAATTTTAGCTAATGCAAGCTGTAGGTCCATTGTCCATTCACTATAGGCTTTATCTGGTCTCTGACAATCTGATATGAGGTTGTGCATAATTAAATCAATTTCAGATCCCATCTCATTCAAATTTTGAAAAGCACTTGTTTATATGGAATTAAGGGCTCCCTTCACAGCTTCAGTGCCTTGTTCAGTACTTTGCAATAACACCAAATAATTTTACCTTTGTTTTTTCAGTGATAAGTTTGGTCATGTTTGTTTTTTTCTTTCTTTCTTTGAATGTATTTGGTACAGGGTATCACTATGCAGCGTGGACTCATAGTGATTCTCCTGTCTCAGCCTCCCCAGCACTGAGATTCCAGGGGCGCACCACCATGCCTGGTCTCTGTGGTCAGCTCAGTGCATCCAAAGGCAGGGCTGGTGTGGCATGTGGTACTGGGAATGGAATCCCAGTCTCTGCACTTGCCTAAGCAGGCACTTAGTCTGCTGAGCTATCTCATAGGCTCAGTGTTTGTTTTTTATTAATATTAGGCATAGTTATGTTCCTGACTCATAGTCTTTCACATGCTTTAGCTTATTTAATTCCCCCATAGATTTAACAGAGATGATACCAGTTTCCTCATCAACATATCAGAAAACTGGGGATCAGTGAGTCCACATTGCTTTCCGAAGTTGTCACCTAGGAAGCAATCAAGAAGCACATTAAGATTACTTTGACACCAAGTCATATTCTTTCCACTGTATAGTCTGCCTTTTACTCTTTTATATTTTTCAACTATTCTTATGACATTAAGATTCTTCAACTCATCACTGGAGTCTTTTTAGTTTTAATGAATTTATTTGTTGAGTTTTATTCTTGCTGCTAATATTTTTGCTGTAATCTTGCATGCAGCCATGCTGCTACTTTCAGAAAGGATTCCAGTTTAGTAAAATTTTCAACCAAATTTTCAACCTTTAATGTAAAGTTCCTCTTGAAAAGTATGAATTTCTGGACTCTGTTCTTTGAGCAAGCTTTTCCAAAACCTTGGTTATTCTTTTATTTTGTACATATTTATATACTTTTAGTAAGCAGTCTCTTTTTTTCTAAATGTCAGAACGGTTACTGTGGAAACAAAAATGTAAGCTAGAAAGAGATCTGACCACTAATTGATACCGACAGTCAATTAGTGCTTCAAAGGAGATGGCTTGGTGTTTTACACATAGAGAACACAAGAGAAAGACTATGCTGTGTTGTGGCATAATCTCTCTTGCTGCATTGTGGACCAGACCTATATATGCTATTCTATGGTTTCTACAGAAACTAAGCAAGTTTCTCACTGGTTGCTAATGGAGGGGCAGCATTATGGGAAACAATCACGTTGTGTGATATGGGCCCATTAGCTTTCCCTTTCTAGTGTTCCACACTGAACCAACTCTGACTCTGTTCAGGTCAAAAGTCTTTTTAATCTCTGTGTTGTGCTGACCAAACCTCAAACTGTCAGGTCAAATTATTTCCATTGGGCCAGTTCTATTTGTGATAAATTAAAATTTCTTCCTGATTGCATACAGTTCTTTTAGATGTATGATCCCTTTATTGTGTAGTGAATTGAGAATATGGTCCTAATTTAAAAAAAAATCATGTGATGTAAGTCACTATTTTAAGTAAAATTTACAAAGAAAAAAGAAAACATTTTACTATTTTTGCATGAGTATGAGTGTTACCACCAAAAGAAAATTAAACCTGATGTGATTATCACTGCATTTGCAAGGATTGATTAAGAACATTATTTATATAAATAGAATACATATGATTTTTATCTAGACATAGTTGAGTTTAAAATAATATAAAAGGTAAAACAACACAGGAAAACATGATGTGTAACAAAACTTTTTTTCATTAGACTGCAGGCATTTGAAAATAAATTTTAATTTACTTACAGTTATTCTGTAACTTAAATGTAAGACTGCCTTGAGGTTTCTTTTCTATACATAATTTTTGTGATTAATGACATGATTTTTATGCTATGTTTATTATAAGAGATAGGGTACCTTTTTTAGGGTACCTTTTCATTGTTTTATTCTTTTACTTCTTGCCAAGAAAACATCTGCTTTGTACATGGTAAAACCTTATATAAATCTTATATAGCCAAAAAGGTTGTGAAACATCAATCCTTCAAAAAACAAACTCCACAATTCTCACCATTAATTTTTCTCCCAAGAGGGATGAAGTGGCATATATATTTATTAAAGCAGTTGAATTAAGCAGTCCTGAGAACTAAAGAGCATTGCTGAGAAAGTGAATTTGGCAAAGGACCAAGTGGTGGGCAACCTCTGAGCCCTGGGTGAAGTGTACTGAAGAAGAAATTTTTTTCAAAAGTATAAAGGTAAGACAAGAATCAGGAAGAAGTAGGAAAGAGGTTCTCAGAAAGGGACTATCAAAGAAATATAGGAAATTTTTAAGACCAGAGGAAAAATTTCCTGAAATTCTAGAAAGCCCTGAGATGACAAAGGAAAGGAAGTGCTGTGCCCAGATATGTTTGTGGCTGTGTGGTCTGTGGTCTGGGTGGAGAGTGCAGTGGTCACAGGGCCATCACAATGCACCTACCCTTCAGTGGCTCATGACCAGACATGTTCACTGCTCTGAACCGGACTTCAGGTGATTCAAGTATATTAGAAGAATGCACTGAGTTTTTGTGATGAGACATATCAGAAAATAATTTGACATTTTAATTAAATGCTGATAAACTTATTTGCTTGGCTGAACCCCAGGGAAGCCTCTGAACCTCCTCCTAGGTGTAAGGCAATTTACTGCAAAATCCAGTCCTAGTGAAGAAGTTTGCCAGATTGGGGTTTACAGTCTAGCAGCAAACTCTACACTGCTGGATTTCGTTATTCTATGTGAAATGCTTGAGTCTGGAAAATTTGTAAAGAAATACATTTATTTAGCTTTGAGGCCCAGAGGGTAAAGTCATGGCAGTGGCATGGACTCAGGTGTGGTGAGCACTTCCGCCCAATGGCACCACAGTGGCACAAGCACATTCAGGTGTGATGAAAAGCTCAGGCTTGTTCTTCTATAAAAACGTTCTCCCCAGTACCAACTATGATCCTACAAGAATTACAATTTCTCCCAAATTCAGAACTTTCAGTAGGCCCCATTGTTTAGAAGCCCTACCTATCCTTCTCATAGCCACCCTGTGGACCAAGCTTCCAATTCAGGGAACTTCAGAAGACAAACCCAAGTCATATTCAAATCATAACAGTCCCTTCTCCCTAAGAGCTTATTACGATCTTCATTGTCCATCAAGCCTCAGGTGACTCTGGTCTGTTTTTAGCAAGAATCCAAAAAACAGAGGATGTTAGGTGGATTTCCTTGAGCTCTCTCTTCCTCCTTTTATTTCCATGTATTAATTTTCCATCCACTGACTACAACCGCCGCACACACATTTCAACCTAGGTATAAATTGCACTTTTCCATCATGTGGAAACTTCATTGCATCATTATGGTCCTGAGTCAAATTTTCCTTTCCATATTTTAACAAGTATCAATATTTTTGGTCTTTGACAATGTCATGTGCTTCTTATCTCAAGTCATCTTAAAGCCAAGAAGAAAAGGAGACTTTTAAGTCAAGTAAATAGTAAAGAAGAATCTGCTCCTAATCTTTATAGAGAAACACCATCGTAGACTCATAAGGAACAATATTAAGAACCTATGAGAGGAGATAGTATTGTTTCATTATTGTATCAATTCAAAGTGATGCAGTCACTTCTTAGTTATGAGACTTGGCTGTTATGTAACTCTTTGTGCTCTCAATGTTCACGTGTAAAATAATAAGTACCTTGTAGGGTTATTAAGGTGAGTAGATGAGAGACTATCTAGAGCCTGGCACACAGTGTGTATGTGAGTGTGTTTACTCAATTCCACTAGTGTTAAATTTAACATAATTGACTTCATTTCAGTATCATTTATACACCTGTGTAAACAAAGTAATTTCCTTACTAATGTTTGATATTGCTTTACCTTTTACAAATTCTTATGCAAGGCTACTTCTTAAGTTCACTGCAGGGCATTCCACCTAGCCTTTCTTTAAGAAATCCATAATCAGAAATAAATACTTTTCAAGATATAAAAACCTTAAAGAATACCCTGTACTTCTATAGAAATTTAGCCTGACAGCCACGGAAGTGTATTTAAAAAGTGGGAAACTCGTGCTGTGCCTTTCTTTCTTCCAAGTGTCAACTCTTTAGGAGGATTTATTTGGCTCTGCTTACTCTCCAATCTCTGACATAGTTTTGAAAATATTTTGTCCATTGTTTGCAGCCTTATCAATGGAATAGCAGTCAAATAGTACCAGTCAAAATCAGGGTCTTGGGCTGGTGAGATGGCTCAGTAGTCTAAAGCACCTACTTAAAACAAGCTTAGCAAAGCACAGGGACCACGGTTCAATCCCCCAGCACCACATGCCAGCCAGCCCCGCCCCCTGGTGGGCTGAGCTGGCCACACACACAAAATAAATAAATAAATAAACAAATAAAATTAAAAAAAAAAGCAGGGTCTTATGCATCCTGCTGGAATGTGATTAGGCAGAAGGGGCAGGGATGGGACTTCCTCTTTTCTTATGAGGCCTTTCTCTTACATCTGACGATTCATAATTTCCAATATGCACATGAAAATGATTATTGGAGCTCAAGGAAGTTCCAGGAGCATGAAAAATGTGTGAAAATTTTTAAAATGAATAATTACTCAATTTATGTCTTGAAAATTTCCAGACATTCAGAATTTGGAGGTAGATTATTATGGACAACATTTTAAGTTAATTCTAAGCTTTTTCATCATAAATATCATACTACATTCAGCATATCCATATTATAATTTTTGACCCAGAAAAATATATTTATTATTAATAGACTGGTTATGATTGGTGAAGAACATAAATTTAAAGTTGAAACTTGCACAGTGTGGACTGAAAAACGCTATATAATTTTTGTCATATTAAAAGATGATATTAAAGTTTCTATCCTACAAAAGCTAGTTTCTTTAGGGAAGATGTGAAATTTGCACATATGTTCAGTTAGTTAAAAAGATGAGGAAATTTTTCATTAAAAAAAAATTAACTTGCAGAGGCTGGGGAGATAGCTTTGTAGAATAAGCACTTCCCTGACAAGTGCAGGGGCCTAAGTTCAATCCACAGATTAAAAAAA
>NW_004524589.1:16370667-16374615 GCF_000260255.1 Octodon degus
ATATCTTGCTTGAAAACTTAGAGATCTCTCACACTTACTTCTTTTTCACAAATGGCAAGAGGCAATGGGAGCTGAGTAAATGCTTCCGTCATTAGCTTGAACTTGTGTCTCTCACTACAGAGGTCCTGAAACTCAGCCTACCTCAGAGCATACATTATTGACTTGGTCCTTACAGAATACAAACAATGTTATAAAGTATAATCATTTCAATATTTTTGTGTCCTTCCAAAATCTATATGTTCCAATGCTAGCCCTCATAGTGATGGAATTAAAAGGTGGAGTTTCTAAGAAGTAATTATTTCCTATGGTAAAAGCCACAGGAATATGATTACTGCAGTTACAAACGCAGTGCTAGAGAGATGTGACCTCCTGTCACACATGAGGGTACTGTGGATGAAACAAGCTCTCAACTGATAACAAATTTCTAATGCTTTGATTTCAGACTTTTAGCCTCTAGATTTTTTTTAATATTTTAATAATTATATTGAGAAAGAAGTAGCAATGAGATAGTTTCAAAACAGGTTAGTAGTACAGTTACAATAATTACTACATTGCAAATTATTGTCTTTGTAGTAGTTATTCCTAGTAAGAGAGGCAGACATGATATCTTATCTAAACACTATTAGTTCAAAACCTTCTTCTCATTGAACTAAGATAAAGTATCTGTATATGTATGCTATATTGTGTATTACAGATATATTTTTTCCACTACAAAATGGTCCATTTATATCCCCTTTTTGGTTTACTTCTGTCAGAGATGTGTATTTCATTGCCATTCATATATTGTAGGTGCATTAATTCAGTAGAGTAATCCCATATAGTCCAGTAGTCTATGATACTAGTGTGATATCCACAAGACTGGCAGTGTCAGAAGTTGTTGACTTGAGCCTTTTACAGCTCAACATATTAATATGGCTTTACTTTTTATACCTCAGTTTTATACATTTCTGGTGGATGATGCCGTACATGGTTAGATTTCTAAATTCCTGTGTAAAAATATATAAGTGTTTATTCCTTTTTAAAATATTTTTCTGTTTTTAATCTTTTTCTTTTTCTTCTTCACATTCTGTAGGGATTTAAAGTTTAACATATCAATACTTGACAGAAAACACCTGTTCCCAGAGCTTTCCACTACCCTCTGCCCAATGGACCGACTCCTGGTCCCAGCCCAGGCACAGCGTGGGTGAGATCGTCTTCCACCTCCTTGGGACACCCCCAACCACTCCACAGCACCTCCCTCATCCCACCTGCTGAGTAAGAATTTCTGCCTCTTTCTGGGAACCCCAGAACCAGTCCTAGCCGAGGTCCAGTGAGTGAGTGGGAGACCTTCCGGCTAGCCCGTGGCAGTGGGACCAACTCCTTGTCCCAGCCTAGGGGCAGAATTGTGAGACCATCTTCCACCCCCTTGAGATGCCTCCAACCAATATGCAGCACCTCCTCCACTCCTCCCGCAGAGTAGGAATTTCTAACACATTCCCATTCCCAGAAAACCCTGAGTCTGTCCTAAACCAGACCCAGTGAGTATGTGGGAGAGCTGCCTCTCCCCCTACTCCACTTATCCCCTCCAGGCTCAGCTCAGGGCTGGCATAAGGCCTGGGTTGTAACGCTGCAACTGCAATCCCCACAAAGAGGGCAGAGGATAGAACTACCCATGTAGTCCAGGAGCAGAACATATTGCCACAGGAGCACAACATGTTCACCCTCAAGGGAAGTAGCAGGAAGAAGCTAAGCACAGCAGCCAGACCCAAGCCAGGCACAGCTGGATAAAACCAGACTTTGTAGATTTGCACCTGAACTTCAGTACATGCTAAGGCTATAACTACAATGAAGATCTACAACAAAGGTCAGAAGACAGGGCTACACAAAATGACAAGAAGGAACAAAATGCAACCTCAGAAACCAAACCCACCCATAACAAGTACAAAGGACACCAGCACAGAACAAATTGGGAATCACACAGCTGTAAGTAATGAATAAACAGTTCTGAAATAATGAAACAGCTGCAGAAAGGTATAGAGGAATTCAGATTGGAAATAAAAAAGAAATCCCTGAATTAATAACATCTGCAGTAAAGAATCAAATGCAGAAACATATGGAGGAAACCCAGTGCCCACCCAGAACAAGTGCGTAGGCCACTAGCTCGGCTCAAATGCATGAATTAATAGCATCAATAGTAAATAATCAATAGCAGAAAGATATAGAGGAAATTAGAGCGCAACTCTTTTCTGAAATAAAAAAGGAATTCTCAGAACTCATAGCATCTGAAGTAAAGAAGCAACTACAAAAACATAGGGAGGAAACCCAAGCTGAAAAAAACACTGCAGTAAAAGAATTTAGAACTGCTTCTAAAGAAGACATTGATAAAAAAAATAGAGGAGATTAGAAAAACGACGGATTCCATGAATGAGCAGTACAGGAAAGAAACAGATCACATGAAGCAGAGTCAAAGAGATATAGAGGAAATTCGACCCTCAATCACGAGCTTGCAAAACCGTTTAAGTGAAAATGAAGACAGAGTTTCAGATCTTGAAGATGCTGGTGAAGCTAGTAAAAAGGTAAGAAAGGATCTCTTGAAAACAACAAGGATGCAGGAAAGAATAATCCATCACATGCAAGATGATGCAAAGGTAAACAATGTGAGACTAATAGGCATCAATGAGAAAGAAGGAGTCACTACAAAAACATTAAAAAATATGGGCAGAAGTAATAGCAGAAAACTGCCCAACTGTGAGGAAACAATCTGACATTCAGGTAACCAAAGCATACAAAATGGCAAGTAACCTCAACCCAATGAAAAACACACCAAGACATATAATAGTCAAGATTCCAGAAATTCAGTGCAAGAATAAATATACTGAAAGCCGCTAGAGAAAAGAAGCAGATCACATTCAAAGGAAAACCCATGAGAAATACGGCCAATTTTTCTTCACAAACCATGCAGGCAAGAAGAGCAGGGAGCAGAGTACTTCAGGTAATATATGCAAACAAATTCCAGCCCAGACTACTATACTCTGCAAAACTCTCTTTCAAGTTTGATGGAGAAGTGAAATACTTTCATGAAAAAGAACAGCTAAAGAATTTCGTGATGACAAAGCCAGCCCCACACAGGCTACATAAAGATGTTCTAGAGAGGGACCAAAATGATCAGAACTCCACGATTGAGACCAGAAGCAACCAACTAAATAGCACAAGCAATTGAACACAGGAGACAAAGGAGTAAATGACAACAAGTAAAAAACATGGCAACTGTAAGTCAATATATCTCAATTCTAACCATCAATGTAAATGGACTCAATTCACCAACTAAGAAAAATAGACTGGCACAGTGAATTAGGAAACAAAATCAAACAATATGTTGTATACAAGAGACACATTTAACTCATAAAGATATTCATAGACTGAAAGTCGCAGGATGGAACACAATACTACATGCCCCAGCTCCTCAGAAAAAAGCATGCATAGCAATTCTCTTCTCAGACAGTCTCAACTTCAAACAAACAATGATGAAGCGAAATAAAGAGGGCCACTATATAATGGTTAGGGGGAAAAATTCAAGAGGAAGAGGTAACACTCATAAATATGTATGCACCAAAAAACGTAAGCACACAATTATATGAAGCAAATATTAGTGGACACGAAAAGCATAATATAAGTACCACAATTTTAACAGGAGAACATAACCCACCCTTATCTCCAAAAGATAGGTCAACCAGACAAAAACTTAGCAAGGAAATAACAGAAGTGGACCAGAGCTTGAAACAAATGGACTTGGTGGACATATACAGAGTGTTCCACCCAAACACAGCTGAATACACATTTTTCTCAGCTGCACATGGGTCATTTTCTAAAATAGACCATATACTGGTGCATAGATCATGCTTAAGTATATGTAAGAAAACAGAAATTATGCCATGCACATTATCTGACAACAGTGCAATGAAACTGAAA
>NW_004524589.1:16380823-16382356 GCF_000260255.1 Octodon degus
GTTCTCAGAGGGAAATTCACAGCTGTGAAATCACACAGTAGGAAAACAGAACGGGAAAAAATAAATACTGTAGTGCTGCACCACCAACAAATAGAAAAGGAAGAGCAAATCAAACCCAGAGCCCAAAGATGGAAGGAAATCATAAAGATTAGAGCAGAAATTAAGTCAATTGGGAAAAAAAAAATTCAAAAAATTAAAAAAGCAAAAAGCTGGTTCTTTGAAACATTAAATAAAATCGATAAGCCCTAGCTAACCTCATGTAAAAGAGGAAAGAAAAAATTCAAATACAAGCAATAAGGAATGAAAAGGGTGTAGTTACCACAGACCCAGTGGAAATTCAGAAGATTATCAATAACTACTTTGAGAATCTTTACTCTCACAGAATAGAGGAGACAGAAGAAATGGATAGATTCCTAAAAAGGTACAAATTACCACAACTGAATCGACAAGATATAATCACTCTCTATAGCCGACTAACAGCCAATGAAATACGAGACGTAATTAAAAACCTATCGGCAAAGAAAAGTCCGCGTCCGGATGGATTCACAGCTGAATTCTAAAACACATTTTCAGAAGATGTAGTCCCTATACTCCTTAAAATCTTCCATGAAATTGAAAAGGAAGCAATCCTCCCAAAATTATTCCTGGAGGCAAGTATTATACTGATACCAAAACCAGGGAAAGATGCAACTAAGAAAGAGAAATGCAGGCCAATCTCTCTCATGAACGTAGATGCCAAACTCCTCAATAAAATGCTAGCAAATAGATTACAGCAAATCATTAAGAAAATCATACACCATGACCAGGTAGGATTCATCCCAGGGATGCAAGAATGGTTCAATAATTGAAAATGTATAAATGAAATACACTATATCAATAGAGCAAAAACTAAAAAACACATGATCATATCTATTGTTGCAGAAAAGGCTTTTGATAAAGTCCAACACTCATTCATGTTCAAAGTCCTACAGAAAATTGGAATAGATGGCCTCTACTTCAGTCTAGTAAAAGCCATTTATGGAAACCCAACGGATAACATAATCCTAAATGGGAAAAACTAAAATCTTTTACTCTTAGATCTGGTAAAATACAAGTATGTCCTCTATCAACACTCCTATTAAATATAGTTCTGGAATCATTAGCTACAGCCATTAGAGAAGAGAAAGAAATAAAAGAAATAAGAATATGCAAAGAAGAAGTTAAATTATGTTTTCTGCAGATGACATGATAGTTTACTTGGAAGACCCAAAAAACTTCACCAAGAAGATACTAGAATGACTACAGAAATTCAGTAGCATAGCAGGTTACAAAGTCAATACCCAAAAGTCAATTGCATTCCTCTATACAGTCAACACCCACAATGAGGGAGAAATTTTAGAAGATATACCTTTTAAAACAGCACTGAAGAAAATGAAATATCTTGGAATTAATCTAAATAAAGAAGTCAAAGATCTTTTCAAGGAAAATTACAGTACTCTGAAAAAAGAGATCGTAGAGGATTTCAGAAAATGGAAAGATATTCCATGCTCCTGG
>NW_004524589.1:16382827-16384198 GCF_000260255.1 Octodon degus
CAGGTCTATCACCATGCACTAAACTAAAGTCAAAAAGGATTAAAGATCTAAACATTAAAACAGAAACACTAAATCTCCTGGAAGAGAAAGTAGGAGAAAGTCTTGAAGACATACGGGTAGGCAAAGAGTTCATGGACAGAAGCAACTCTCATTGGAAACAATTGAAAGAATTTACAACTGAGACCTACTCTTACTGAGAAGCTTTCTCATGTCAAAAGAAATTAACAACAAAGTGAGAAGGCAACCCACAAATTTGGAGGAAATCATGACAAATAAGTACTCAGACAATGGTCTGCTCTCTAGAATCTATAAAGAACTAAAAAACACTAGAGACCCAAAATTTAAAGACCCAATCCAGAAATGCACATCCGAGATGAAAACACACTTCTCAGAGGAAGAAATTAAAGAAGCGAATAAAAACATGAAAAAAGCTCCACATCACTAGCCATTCGTGAAATGCAAATTAAAACCACATTGAGATATCATCTCACCCCAGACAGAAAGGACACCATAAAGAAATCACCCAACAACAAATGTTGGAGAAGCCTTGGGGAAAAAGGAACCCTACTCCAGTGCTAGTGGGAATGTAGATTGGTGCAACCGTTATGGAAATCAGTATGGACACTCCTTAGAATAGTTGGAATGGAAATCCCATTTAAACCAGTTATTCCTCTCCTAGGAATTTTCCCAGAGGATCTGAAAACATCGTATCATAGTGATGTATGTGTGCCTATGTTTATAGCAGGACAATTGGGGATCGCCAAAACTTGGAAACAACCAAAATGCCCATCACCTGAGGAATGGTTGAAAAAATGTGGTATTTTTACACAATGGAGTATTATTCAGCTATTAAGAATTAAAAACTCAAAGCCTTTATATTGAAGTGCATGCCACTTGAACATATACTCATAAGTGAAACAAACCAGACACACATGTGTAAATATCGTATAGTCTCCCTAGTATAAGAACTCAAAAGAAGAAATACAAATAGAAAGTTATAATACAACTAAAAGGAAAGCAGGATCTCAAGGACTTAAATAATCAAGAGAGAGAAAGGAGAAGAGCTAGGAAACATGACAATGTCAAGCCATACATTTATATGTAGAAGATGAACAAGGCAATGATCCTAAGAATCTTCAGAAGATTTTTTAATCTAG
Source organism: Octodon degus (assembly GCF_000260255.1). Classification (NCBI taxonomy): domain Eukaryota; kingdom Metazoa; phylum Chordata; class Mammalia; order Rodentia; family Octodontidae; genus Octodon; species Octodon degus. Next base: position 16,383,985 of record NW_004524589.1, read on the forward strand.
CAGTTAATTGGAAATATTCCCACCCTGATTAACTGTATATACTGATGCCTGTGAACTAAGCTACTGCACTGCAGATGGTAATTTTAATAGTAGTTTCATGCTTGGAGTACCTGTCATTCTGGTCTTCTGAATGTGGGCTGCTTGTCATGACATGCCAGTTGCTGCTATGATGTCTCTCAGGTAGATGGTTGTTCAAGAAGAAGTGGATGGTGAA
>NW_004524589.1:16384720-16388810 GCF_000260255.1 Octodon degus
GCCTTAGCATTCTAAGGTTAATTAAGACTCAGAACACATGAGACATTTTACTGTAACGTCATGTAACTCGGTAGTGTCCCAAATTTCCTGATCAAGGAGATTATGGGGCCAAAGAGGAAAGTGATCGATGATATAGAGTGTGCCTAAGGAGAGTCACATGGAGAGAAAACATTCTCTCAGGCTTTGACAGAGAGAACATTGGCCAAGCAATGGCCCGGACTCAACCACATGGCTGACATTGACAAAGATTCTACAATCTGAGGTACATGATTTCAAGATAAATCCTGAGGGGATTTCACTGACCTTATCAGACCCAAAAGCTACAACTCTTGTTGCATAGGTCCTGCTTCACCTTGGCCTTAACTATCCAGTAGAAACATATAAAATGAATTATGAGAAGTAAAGCAATGTTGTTATGTTGAGCTGTGGGTGACTCAGGTCAACAATTTCTGACATTGCCAGTTAAGCGGGATACCCAATACTATTATACGCTACTGGACTCTTTTAGAATATTTTGCTGAGTTTACACACCTATAATATTCAAATAATGGAATTTAACAAGAAAATGTATACAGAAGAATGTCCACTTTGTATCTGTGTATTCAAAGAGGTTGGGATAGATATATAGTTGCATTCTCTTAATGAATAGAATGATTTGTTCTAATGGTGTTTGTAAATAGGATATCAAGTCCGCATCTTGTACAGCAATTAACCACTAAGAAGAATGTATGCAGTGTGTTAATTATTGAAACTGTCCTACCTATTTGATTTGAAACTGTCTCATTGCTATTTGTTTATCAATAAAATTATGGCAAAAATAAGGAAGAAAAAAGAGAGAAAAAAAAAAGAAAAACGAAAAAACTTGAAGAGAAAACAACCAGATATGTAGGCTTCCCGTGTGATATACTAGGTAATGGCAAAACTTTTAGAGACAAGTGCCCAAACTACCACCCCGAACCCACTTAAGAATTGCAGAGGAAAATCGCTGTGATCAAACCTGAATCCTAAGAGTGTAGACTACAAAAACAACTGATATATTAACGTCTTTTGACTTAAGAATACAATAGCAGAACTTTCACTGCCCTGTTCAATAAAACAGCATTTTATTGCAAGGAAAAAAATAAGTAAATACCTGTTCCATGTTATTTCTAAGATGTTTGATATTCAGACAGTGAGATTAAGCTCAACTGCCTACATTGTAGGGTAATAATATCATTAAGTTTCTCTTCTGGAGAGTTAACACCTTAAGTTTGCAGACCAAAAATTAGAGTAAAAGAAGGGGAGCAAAGACAGCAGACATTTTAGTCTTAGCCTTTCAGGTCAGTAAGGACTCAGAACATAGGAGAAACTGTAGTGTAACGTGCTATAAATCAGTAGTGTCCCAAATTTTCTGATCAAGGAAATTATGAGGCCAGAGAGGAAAGTGATTGATGATTTAGATTGTGCCTAAGGAGAGTTACCTGGAGACAAAACATTCTCTCAGGCTTTCTATTAGAGCAAATAGGTCAAGCAACGACCATGACTCATCCACATGGCTGCAACTGATAAAAGATCTACAAACTGGTGTACAGGATTTCAGGGTAAGTACTGAGGGCATTTGACTGACCTTGTCAGATATGAAAGTTACAATTATTTTTATATACATCTTCCTCTATCTTGGTCTTAACCATCCAGTAGAATTTGAAGAAACAAATTTTTATTGTTTGTAAAGTTCTTGTTCTATGATAGTGTTGTTATTTCTTTTTTCCCATAATTTTATTGATAAACAAAGAGCAATGAGACAGTTTCAAATCAAATTGGTTGCACAGATTCAATAATTAACACATTCCATACATTCTACCTAGTGGTTAATTGCTTTACAATATGCGAACAGCATTAGAACACATCACTCTATTCATTAAGAGAATGTAACTAAATATCTATGCTAACCACTTTGAATACACAGATACAAAATGTACATTCATCTGTATACCCTATTACTGTTAAGTTCCATTATTTGAATATTATAGGTGTGTAAACTCAGCAACATATTAAAAAAGAGTCCAGTAGCTCATAATAACATTGGGTCTTCCGATTGATTGGCAATGTCAGAAATTGTTGACCTGAGTCTCCTACAGCTTTAAGACAACATGGCTTTACTTCTTATATTTCATTTTTGTACTTTTCTGCTCTATGCTTAAGACCAAGGTAAAGCAGGACCTATGCAACAAGAGTTGTAGCTTTTGGGTCTGATAAGGTCAGTGAAATCCCCCAAGGATTTATCCTGAGATCCTGTACCTCAAATTGTAGAACGTTTGTCAGTGTCAGCCATGTGGGTGAATCATGGCTATTGCTTGGCCAATGTGCTCTCTGTGAAAGCTTGAGAGAGTGTTTTCTCTCCAGGTGACTCTCCTTAGGCACATTCTACATCATCAATCACTTTGCTTTTTGGCCCCATAATCTCCTTGATCAGAAAATTTGAGAAACTACTGAGTTACATGACATTACAGTATAAGTTCTCATATGTCCTCAGTCTTAATTGACCTTAGAAGGCTAGGGCCAAAATGTTGGCTTTCCTTGCAGCCCTCCTTTTTCTCTAACTTTGGTCTGAAAACTTAGGTTGTTAACCATCCACAAGACAAGATTATTGTTATTACCATACAACTTAGGCTGTTAAGCTTAACCTCACTATCTATCTGCAAATCAAACATCTTAGGCATAATATGGAACAGGTACTTTTAATCCAGTATTCATATGTTGAAATTTAAGTCCATACAGACTGTGATAAAAAAAATTAAAAATTTGAATATATTTTAAAAATAGGCATAAAGAATTATATACTTCTCATGTATGCACATAAGTCCAAAAATCTCACCCTATACAACTTTGAAGCAGGACAGTCCCACAATATTCATATTCCTGTCTCTTGCTTTCCTCACCACCCCCTTCTTTTTGAACAACCATGTACCTGAGAGACATCATAGCAGCAACTGGCATGTCATGACAAGCAGCCCACATTCAGAAGACCAGAATGACAGGTACTCCAAGCATGAAACTACTATTAAAATTACCATCTGCAGTGCAGTAGCTTAGTTCACAGGCGTCAGTATATACAGTTAATCAGGGTGAGAATATTTCCAATTAACTGCTAGATTAAAAAATCTTCTGAAGATACTCAGGATCATTGCCTTGCCCATTTTCTACATATAACAGTATGGCTTGACATTGTCATGTTTCCTAGCTTTTCTCCTTTCCCTCTCTTGAGTATTTATGTCCTTGAGATCCTGTTGTCCTTTTACTTGTATTATATCTTTCTATTTGTATTTCTTCTTTGGAGTTCTTATACTAGGGAGACTATACGATATTTACACATGTGTGTCTGGTTTATTTCACTTAAGAGGATATGTTCAAGTGGCATCCACATCAACATAAAAGCTTTGAGTTTTTAATTCTTAATAGCTGAATAATACTCCATTGTGTAAAAATACCACATTTTTTCAACCATTCCTCAGGTGATGGACATCTTTGTTGTTTCCAAGATTTAGCTATCACGAATTGTGCTATAAACATAGGCACACATATATCCCTATGATATGATGTTTTCAGATCGTCTGGGAGAATTCCCAGTAGAGGAATAGCTGGTTTAAATGGGATTTCCATTCCAACTTTTCTAAGGAGTCTCCATACTGATTTCCATAATGATTGAACCAGTCTACATTCACACCAGCAGTGGAGATCGGGTCCTTTTTCCCCAAGCCTCTCCAACATGTGTTGTTGGGTGATATCTTTATGATAGCCATTCTTTCTATGTTGAGGTGATATCTCAATGTGTTTTTTTTTCTTTTCAAAGTTTTATTGATAAACATATAGCAATGAGACAGTTTCAAATCAAATCGAAAGTACAGTTTCAACAAATAATACACTGCATACATTCTTACTAGTGGTTAATTGCTGTACAAGATGCAGACTTGTGATCCTACTTACAAACATCATTAGAAAAAATCATTCCATGCATTAAGAGAATGCAACTATATATCGATCCCAACCACTTTGAATACACAGATACAAAATGGACATTCATAGTTATTCCCCAATTTTTTTTTTAAGTTCC
>NW_004524589.1:16389690-16390693 GCF_000260255.1 Octodon degus
ACATAAGTCCAAAAATCTCACCATACACAACCTTGAAGCAGGACAGTCCCACAATATTCCTTTTCCTGTCTCTTGCTTTCCTGCACCACCGCCTCAATGTGGTTTTAATTTGCATTTTGCAGATGGCTATGATGTGCAACATTTTTTAATATATTTATTCACTTCTTTAATTTCATCCTCGAGAAGTGTGTGTTCATCTCAGATGCCCCTTTCTGGACTGGGTCTTTAAATTTCAGGTCTCTAGTGTTTTTAAGTACTTTATAAATTCTAGAGAGCAGACCTTTGTCTGAGTATTTATTTGTCATGATTTTTTCCAAAGTTGTGAGTTGTGTTTTCACTTTGTTGGTAATTTCTTTTGACGTGAAAAAAACTTCTCAGTAAGAGCAGGTCCCAATTGTCAGTTCTTTCAACTGTTACCGCGCGATTTGATTTCTGTCCATGAAATCTTTGCTTACCCATATGTCTTCAAGAGTTCCTCCTACTTTCTCTTCCAGGAGATTTAGTGTCTTTGCTGTAATGTTTAGATTTGTAATCCATTTTGACTTTAGTTTAGTGCATGGTGAATGACCTGGGTCAAGTTTCAGTTTTCAGAATGTAGAGAGCTATTTTTGACACCACAATTTTTTAAAGCATTTATCTTTCTTCCAGTGAGTATGTTTAGCAACTTTACCAAAGATAAGGTGAATGACTGTGTTCATAGAGGCTTCAGTGTCTTCTAATCTATTCCTTTGATCATCAGGTCTATTTTTTTGCCAGTACCATGCTGATTTTATCACAGTAGCCTTTTAGTATAATTTCAAGTCAGGAATTGTAATGCCTCCTGCCTTATCTTTATTGCCTAGGATTGCTTTTGCTATTCTAGGTCTTTTTTGGTTTCAGATAAATTTTAGGAACGATTTCTCTTGCTCTGTGAGGTATGTCGGTGGTAGTCTGTAGGGATTGCATTTAAGCTGTTCAGCAATTTTGGGAGTATGGCCATCTTCACAATGTTGGTTCTTCCTAT
>NW_004524589.1:16390936-16400974 GCF_000260255.1 Octodon degus
TGCTATTGTAATAGGAATTGTTTGTATAATTTCCCTCTCTGTGTTTGTTGTCTGTGTAGAGGAATGCTATTGACTTTTGGCTATTGACTTTATAACCTGCTATGCTACTGAATTTCTGTATTAATTCTAGTAGCTTCTTGGTGGAGTTTTTTGGGTCTTTCAAGTAAAGTGTCTTGTCATCTGCTAATAAATATAATTTAACTTCTTCTTTACCTATTCTTATTCCTTTTACTTCTTTTTCATGTCTAATGGCTGTAGCTAAGGATTCCAGAACTATATTGAATAGTAGAGGTGAAAGAGGACATCCTTGTCTTGTACCAAATCTAAGAGTAAAAGATTTCAGTTTTTCCCCATTTAGGATTATGTTAACAGTTAGGTTTTCATAAATGGCTTTTACCAGATTGAAATAGAGGCCACCTATTCCAATTTTGTGTAAGACTTTGAACATGAATGAGTGTTGGACTTTGTCAAAAGTCTTTTCTGCATCAATGGAGATGGTCATGTGTTTTTTAGTTTTTGCTCTATTGATATAGTGTATTTCATTTATACATTTTCAAATATTGAACCATCCTTGCATCCCTGGGATGAATCCTACCTGGTCCTGGTGTATGATCTTCTTGATGATTTGCTGTATTCTATTTGTTAGTATTTTATTGAGGATTTTGGCATCTATGTTTATGAGGGAGATTGGCCTGTATTTCTCTTTCTTAGTTGCATCTTTCCCTGGTTTTGGTATCAGTATAATACTTGCCTCCAGGAATAATTTTGGGAGGATTGCTTCCTTTTCAATTTCATGGAGGAGTTTGAGGAGTATAGGGACTACCTCTTCTGAAAATGTGTTTTAGAATTCAGCTGTGAATCCATCCGGACCTGGACTTTTCTTGCCAATAGGTTTTTAATTACATCTCGTATTTCATTGGCTGTTAGTGGGCTATCGAGAGTGGTTATATCTTGTCGGTTTAGTTGTGGTAATTTGTACATTTCTAGGAATCTGTCCATTTCTTCTATGTCTTCCATTCTGTGAGAGTAAAGATTCTCGAAGTAGCTATTAATAATCTTCTGAATTTCCACTGGGTCTGTGGTAACTACACCCTTTTCATTCCTTATTGCTTGTATTTGGATTTTTTCTTTCCTCTTATTGACGAGGTTAGCTAGGGGCTTATGAATTTTATTTAATCTTTCAAAGAACCAGCTTTTTGCTTCTTTAATTCTTTGAATTGTTTTCTTCATCCCAAATGAATTAATTTCTGCTCTAATCTTTATGATTTTCTCCCATCTTTGGGCTCAGGGTTTGGTATGCTCTTCCTTTTCTAGTTGTTGAACGTGCAGCATTAGCGTGTTTATTTGTTCCCGTTCTGTTTTCCTAATGTGTGAGTTCACAGCTATGAATTTCCCTCTGAGAACTGCTTTCATCATATCCCATAAATTACCATAAGTTGTTTTTCAATTTTCATTGAATTTTAGATATTGTTGAATTTCTTGTTCAACTTCATCTGTGACCCATTGATTGCTGAGTTAGGGTGTCATTTAATTTCCATGTAGTTAAGGTTTTTTTTTCTGGATTCTTTTGTCATTTATTTCCAGTTTCATTGCACTGTTTTCAGATAATGTCCATGGGATAACTTCTGTTTTCTTACATATACGTAAGCATGACCTATGGACCAGTATGTTGTCTATTTTAGAAAATGACCCATGTGCAGCTGAGAAAAATGTGTATTCTGCTGTGTTTGGGTGGAACACTCTGTATATGTCCACCAAGTCCATTTGTTTCAACCTTTGGTTCAGTTCTGTTATTTCTTTGCTAAGTTTTTGTGTGGTTGACCTATCTTTTGGAGATAAGGGTGTGTTAAGGTCTCCTGTTAAAATTGTGGTATTGGATATTAGATTTTTCATGTCCATTAAGATTTGCTTTATATACTTGGCTGCTCCCATGTTTGGTGCATACATATTTATGAGTATTACCTCTTCCTCTTGAATTATTCCCCTAACCATTATATAGTGGCCTTCTTTATTTCGCTTGATAATTGTTGGTTTAAAGTTGAGACTGTCTGAGAAAAGGATTGCTATCCCTGCTTTTTTCTGAGGGGCTGGGTCATGTAGTATTGTGTTCCATCCTGCGACTTTCAGCCTATGAATATCTTTTTGAGTTAAATGTGTTTCTTGTGTACAGTATATTGTTGGATTTTGTTTCCTAATCCACTGTGCCAGTCTATTTCTCTTAATTGGTGAATTGATTCCATTTACATTGATGGTTAGAATTGAAATGTATTGACTTATGATTGACATGTTATTTACCTGTTATCATTTACTCCTTTTTCTCCTTTGTTTAATTGATTGCCTTATTTAGTTGTTTTCTTCTGATCACATTCGTGGAGTTCTGATCCTTTTGGTCCCTCTCTAGAACATCTTTAAGTAGCCTGCCTAGGGCTGTCTTTGTCATCACGAAATTCTTTAGCTGTTCTTTGTCATGAAAGTATTTCACTTTTCCATCAAACTTGAAAGAGAGTTTTGCAGGGTATAGTAGTCTGAACTGATATTTGTTTGCATAGATTACCTGAAGTACTCTGCTCCATGCTCTTCTTGCCTGCATGTTTTGTGAAGAAAAGTTGGCCGTAAATCTGATGGGTTTTCCTTTTAATGTGATCTGCTTTTTTTCTCTAGCGGCTTTCAGTAGATTATTCTTGTGCTGAATTTCTGGGATCTTGACTTTTTTATGTCTAGGTGTGTTTTTCATTGAGTTGATGTTACTTGGCATTCTGTATACTTTGGTTACCTGAATGTCAGATTGTTTCCTCATAGTTGGGAATTTTTCTGCTATTACTTCTGCTCATATTTTTTAATGTCATTTATATTGACTCCTTCTTTCTCATTGATGCCTATTAGTCTCACATTGTTCATCTTTACATCATCTTGAAGGTGATGGATTATTCTTTCCTGCATTCTAGTTGTTTTTAAGAGATCCTTTCTTACCTTGTGTGTGAGCTCCCCCACACACTCACTGGGCCTGGGCTAGGACTGGGTCTGCGGGTTCCCGGAACGCAGTAGAAATTCCTACTCTGCTGTCACGGTGGGGAGGTGCTGTAGAGAGGTGAGGTTCATTTCAAAGTTCTGGAAGTGGGTCTCACCCACGCTGCGCCTGGGCTGGGACCAGTAGTTTGTCCCACTGGCACAGGGTAGTCGGAAGCTCTCCCACACACTCACCAGGCCTGTGCTAGTACTCTGTTATTTCATTTCTGACATGGATAAGTAATTGCGTACTCCACATAAGTTTTAATCATATTAAAAGATCATTTCACCCTACTGGTTTGGTTTTGTTCTCTCTCTTTCTTTCTCTCTGTCTGTTTGTCTGTCTGTCTGTCTGTCTTTCTGCAGTACTGGGGATTAATCCAGGACCCAAGCATGACAGACAAGTGTTCTACAATTTAGCTACTTTCATACCGCCAATGTTTTTGTTTGCCAAATAACTATTCAATGATTATAAAAACACTTTTATTATAGATTGAGTCATTTTGGAATAAACATTTAAACAGAAAATTGAGTGTCTTTTACTTTCAACTACAGGAAAGAGCCAAGATTTTGTCCTAGAGAACATCTGGAATTTGGAAGAATTTTAATCTGTGTTACAGATTGTAAAGGTGATAATGAAAACCATACATCACCTGATGACTCGCAGGTATTACTGTGATGCCTCTGAGAAAAATTAAATCAAACCTTAGAAAAATACCAAGAAAATAATCACATAAGGAAAAAGAGAAACCAACCATTGAGGTCAAGAGCAGTCTAAGAAGTAGTCCATGTGAATAGAAGTCCTGAGAAGAGTGAAAAGATGCACAACGTTTGTCAGAAGCATATTAAAGCTAGACAGCCAGTCTTCACATGTCATGAATATTGTTGGCATTTGTCTCATTTCCCCAAAGCCAGGAGACTCTTCTCCAGGTTTTTTACAAACTAGTTGTGTGAAAAGGTGCATTTATTGGTTGTCAGCTTCATCATCAGTAAAATGTCCCTATTCTAAATGTGCCTCTTTAATAGGAAATCATGTGAACAGAGCTTAGGACAACAACCAGAAGCCAGCTCATGTTCACAAGTCCTCTCCACCACATTCTCCTCTTTTTGCTCCCTAAAGGTTGGGTTCGTCCTTTCAGCACCATTTGAAGGCTAATTTAATGCAACATTCTACCATGATAGAGAACTACTTTGGTGCTGTTTCTATGCATTTGGTAACTGACAAACAGTACTAAATATACAGTAGAGAAATCCTGTTTTCTTCTTAGATTTAAGCCCTTCTGCTTCCTGTGTGAGAGTGGGACTACCAAATCAGAGTTTTGTTTCCCATGCTGAAATCTTCCTGGCTCTTTTCTCTGCATTATCTCTGATTAAATTTCTAAGATTAGTCCCTCACTCCCATTCCTAATTATCAAAGGTTTGAATGAGTACAGTAAAGGATCAGTGTCTAAACTATTCAATGATTTACAAAGAATTTTACCGAATCTTTTTCTCTAGCCCATAATAGCATCATCAGTTTTAAATACTATTCAATAAGTGTAGGGTTCTCAAACTGCTTTCCATCTCTGAATGGTATAAAATGTATGTAGTCAACTATATGAGAAATGTATTTATCAAGATGTTTTGCGTTGAAACTCTCATATTTTCCAACACAACCAAGTACACCACTGTAGTTTTTAATCTTTCATTCTGAGGCACTTGCCGAAATCTCCTTCACTTATGCTCACCCACCACTCTGATGTGAATTTATCTCTTCAAAAATTTACCAAAATTTTTAAAGGCTAGTATCACTTATGAAGCACGCAATGTAAGGGATTTATGTGACTGTTTTAGACACCCTGTGTCCTCTTCCTGCTTCTCCCTCTGTGGAGTGCCTCTCTCTCAACAGCACTCTGCCAAGCCGACTTTGATTTGAGAGTGCTTTAATCTCCCCTAAGTCTTTTCATCATGCTCATGTTCCCTCCCTGCCTAAATCAAAACCTCATTTTCCTTGGATAAATATTATAGATACTGCTCATTCCCCATGCCACATGACTTAGACTATAGGAATTAAGTGTGCTTAGTTCTCAGTTGTGCTGAGACAGCCAAGATATTGTTCCACGAAGCATCTGAAACTTTTGATCCAACTTACTGCAATCCAAACACTTTATACTTCTTATTATCACCTTTGATTTTCTACTCTTATTTTTACTTTTGAGGCTCATGTCATCCCTCCTGAGGCCAATGATAATATCAAGATTAAATTTACCTCAACTTTGTACAAGTCATGAAACAAAAACACATGAAGATATTTCATGGAGTGGGTTTCTACATAGTGGCGTTTGAACTACGAATCTGACTGGTCAGTGCTTCTGAGCACTGGTCCAAGCATTATAGGAGGTTCAGAATCTTCTCGACTCCGGTAAATCATTATCTTGGCTTCCCTTCAGTTATAATGACAGCCAAACATTCCTCCAGATATTACCACATAGTACTTGGGTGAAAAAAAAAACCTGCCAGCATAAAGCAAATGATTTTTTAAAAAATATAATTCTTTTCATCACGGGATCTGTAAACTAGAACATGCTCATTAATCTCGAGTACAAAGTAGAAAGAAAATGAAGCAAAATGTTAAATAGGAAATCTTAAATATATCAGTGTGGAATCTTGTCACAATAAGATTCCTAAGACAAGAGATATATTTACAAATTTAGAAGCTTCTGTCTAGGACAAAATGTCTGAAATTGAAAAATAAATGAATTCTATAGTTTTATGCTCATCAAATATATGCTTAGAATTACAAATGGTTTAGACTTTGGTTATTATTATTTTACAGATACCACGATGAAGAAATAAATAAAATAAAAGCCTAGAACTGCTAAAAATTGTTTTAAAGGTAATTGATTCAGAAAGAAATAAAATATATTCAGCTGCAAAGCAGCCTTAAAATGTCATAGATCTATAGTTACAAAGCTGTATTTTCAATATTCCTTTTGGCTTAGAAACAACACATTAATCTATCTCATGAAAATATAAAATCACAATTTGAATCTTCATAGTACTGGCCCTAAAAAATCATGAATTATCATTTGATGGAAATGACCTGCAATGTCAAAATAGCTATTTTTAAAACAATATTCTTTTATTTTATAGATTTTCAAAGAAATAGTAACTATCCTAGACTGTAGATTGGTTCTTTATTTCTTGGCTTTGCATTTTCTATTGTGCAAGAAGATAACAGCTCTCCTAAGTATGGTAGGGTCCCTGGAAAAACAACAAAGGAAAAAAAACTGGTTATAAAACTATTCACCTACTATTTTCCTTTCTGACAAACACAAATGTAGGGAAATGTGAGTATCTCATTTACTAACTTTAGTTTGCTGTACAGTGAGCCAAATACTTGAATTTTATCCCAAAGTTGCCATGTAAATACAGTTTACATGACATTAATGGAATGTGCAGGATAAAGATATTCTTTAATTTAACATGAAGTTATGTGCCACAAGCCCATTGTAAGGTGACAATAAAATGAGTTATAGTGCTTTCCACAAGCATAACCTAATGAAAATCAGTTTAGTTTTCTAGCTTACAGGTGTAAGTGAGAACATTTGCCATTTGTCTTGATGCAAAAGGCTTTTTCACTCAGCAGAATCTTTTCAAGTTCCAACCATGTTAAAAGCAACAATATTTTTTTAGCAAGATTATTAGAGAGATGTGTTCTTTTTACAGTAAGCATTTTGTTTCTATGTCTTGGCTATACTGAACAGAACAGTATCATACTCCACTGGTTAACTTTTAGTGAGATAGTTTATATATTATTTTTTCTTTTATGTTGGAAATATTACTATCTTAACAGATGTTTTGTGGTTTGATTATGTTTACTAGGAGTGGTCAAATGTACAGTGCATGTTTAAATTTTAAAAATGTATTGCAGTGAAAGGCTGTTGATTCTAATTGCCCCATGCTCCTCCACCTCACTTCAAATGGTCTAATTCCGTTGTTGTTGCCACCTCTTAGAATGGCTCTAGAAGTCCTCTTTTTTGATGTGATTGTGATGTGCGATAGAACTATAGTGAAAGGGCCGGGGAGACGGCTCAGTAGAATAAACACTTCCCTGGCAAGTGCAAGGGCCTCAGTTCAATCCCAAGAACTATGGTGAAGACTGGAAATGTAGACTTAAGGAAGCCTCCCATGTGTCCTTGCTCACCATATTCATTGGATCTGGCACGGCCCGACTCCTAGCTCTTTCCTAAAGCTAAAACAAAGACAAAAAAGGAGGATACAAATGAACGGCCATTTTGTTTCTGTATACTCAAAATAGGATAGATACACAGCTGCATTCTCTTAATTCAATGAATAGAGAGATTTGTTCTCATGTGCTTGTGGACAGGATATCATGTCTGCATCTTATACAATGAATAACCACCAAGACAACAATATGCAATGCATTAATTATTGAAACTGTGCTAATAATTGGTTTTGAAGCTGTCTCATTGCTATTAGTTGCTCAATAAAATTATTTTTTTTAAAAAATAAAGTTAAAAAAATAAAGGAAAAAAAAGATGTTTTGAATTGATTCAGGACATCAAGGCAGCCACAACAGTGCAACAGAAGACACTCTGAAAGAGCACTTTCAGGACTACTTCAGGACGTGGCAAGAATGGTGGGATAAGAATATTCCAAGGAAAAAGTATGTAGAAGGGGTTAAGAGCAACCTACCTTTTACTGTAATACATTCTTTTAATTTAAGCCTTAAAAGGATATTTATTGCACTTCTTATGTATTTCGCCATCAATTTTAAGCATTACTTGTGTCTTTCACTATTAGAAATTTTAAGGTTTTTTAAAAGATATTTCCAGGTACATGGTATTTTCCAAGTGTATGAAACTATGCAAGAATAAAGATAATCTTTATTTCTAATAAATGAATTACTTCATTTTCTCATGCTATTATTTTAGGTATAGCTTCAAAATCAAAGTAATCAGCAGAACTGCTTAATAATCTTAATATTTATTATGCTAATTACTATTATTTTTCAGTAATATACCATCAGACATGTATGTACTGTCATGTTTATTTGTATTTTTTAAGTTACAAAAGGCTGCTGCATTCTTCAAAGTTTGTCATTTTCTTGGCACTATGCATATTAATTTTTGACATAAATTCTTCTGGTTTGCTAATATTAGTCATTGAAAAGCTTGTAACTTAAATTTTTATATACGCAAAAATCAAACAGAACAAAATTCTTAGAGACTTTTTCTGCTTCGCTTCTCTCTTCCCTCGCCGGTGCTGGGCGCATGCCTCTGGATGAGCTCCCTGTGAGCCATCGGAACTCACGGGTAGCCCCATGCCCCTAGATGAGGCGTCCCTCAAAGCGAAAAGGAGCTTGCTCCTCAGGGAATGAACATGGGCCAGTAGGAAAGTTACCCTTAGAAAGAAGCAGATGACTCCCTCCTCATTTTCTCCGCTTATTGACTACTATTTCCGTATTGTTTTCAGACGGTTCCCGAGTACTACATCTGCTCAGCCTTCTCTGGTGTCTTCTCAGTCGAGGTGGATTCAACTGTCAGCACAGCAATGCAGTACACTCCTATCATTCCCTCGCTTCACTGGACTTGGACTGAGTCAGCTAAATAAATCAAATCCATGCTTTAATCCTTTCCTCAGGCTCTCCAGTGTAGGGAATACAAACTAAGATTTGCTGTATATTATCACACTTTTCATTAAACTCTGTTCATATAGATACCTATTCTTTTAGCATTCTTTGATTGTCTGAGTTTTAATTCCACTATAATTACAAGAGAAAGCAATACTAAGCTTTTTTATTTTCCTGTTTATCTTAAATAGGAGGCCCTGCTATTTCTCCATGAACAATAATTGTTACTGTGGGTATTTATATGTCTTAGTTATTCAGTATAAGGATATATCATTCATTCTAAGTTTAAACTGCTAAAAATTGTTATTACTTATAGTTGTATTAATAATATAAATATTACTTATTTATATTATTTATTTATATTATACCAGCTTGATATTTTCTAGCAGGTTTTAGAAAACTATACTTTTAATTTTGTTCAGTTAAAGCTTATGAATTATATTGCAGAATTTTTTTAAATGCTCTACTATTTTTAGATATTTTCATTTATACAACTTGGTTACACTGTATTTGAATAGTCAATAATTTCCAAATATTTATTATGATTCTTAAGCCTCTTTACATGATATTAATAATAACTAATAATTTCTTTCCTCTAATGAGATCAAAATGTATTTGCAAAACTGTATATATTAATCCTTTCCCCTTTTCTAATGTCTTTATCAGTTGCTTGAGGTTTTCCTATTTATCTATGAAACTGTCAATATCTTCTTATTTTAATTTTTTACTAATAATGTAATTTATTTGAACAAGTTAAGAATCCAGAGAAAAGGTCTGGAGAGATAGCTCAGCAGTGTAAATGTTTTCCTGGAAAACACAAGGTCCTGAGTTCAATCCCTGGTACAAAAAATAAAAAATAAAACTAAAAAAAGAATCTAGCAATAGAGAAATAAGTAAACATAAAAATATAATAAAGATGAACTCACAAATCATCAGAATACAAAAGGAAAGCAATATAAAGATGAAAATGCTAAAATAACTTGTTCTTGGGGCCAGGGAGATGGCGCAATGGAATAAGTGCTTCCCGGCAAGCGCAAGGGCATGAGTTCAAACCCTGGTTCTGCAAAATAAATAAATAAATAAATAAATAAATAAATAAAATAACTTGTTCTTTTAAAATTAATAAAATTGATGAATCGCCAGCTAAATTTACTTTAAAAAAGAAAAATAAATTTATTATATCAATAAGATGCAAAAGAAAAATAAATTATAAAATGAAAATGTAAGTAAAAGCTTAATGACAAAATGCCTGATTTATTCGATGCTGAATTTTACAAGAAATATAAAGAAATTTTAATACCAATATTCTTCAAACTCTTTTGAAAGAGAAGTAAATCTCCCTAATTCTATTTTGGAGAGAAGTATTACCCTGATGCCAAAACCAGAGAAAGACCCAA
>NW_004524589.1:16409591-16415075 GCF_000260255.1 Octodon degus
ATCTTGACTATTATATGTCTTAGTGTGTTTTTCATTGGGTTGAGGTTCTTTGGCATTCTATATGCTTCAGTTTCCTGAATGTCAGATTGTTTCCTCATATTTGGGAAGTTTTCTGCTATTACTTCTGCCCGTATTTTTTTAATGTCATTTGTGTTCACTCCTTCTTTCTCATTGATCCCTATTAGTCTCTCATTGTTCATCTTTGCATCATCTAACCAAGATGATTTAGTTGAATATCTTACATTTTTATAACTGTTTCAGCAAAATTTCTGAAGTTTTATTTCTCCTTTACTTGTGCAATTATAAATTTACTATTACTAATTCCTAGAGATGAGAATATCTAGAATGTTTGGTTACAAAATATTAAATAGAAAGAAATCTATGCATCATGGATCATTTATGCTTAGTCTTTTAGCTGCCATTTAACTTAATAGTTCTATTCTGATTCTGTTTTCACTTTATTGGAGACATTTTATTTATTGGAGTACTTTTATAAATTATTGTCACATCTTCTAATTTTTGTTGACTCCTTGGACATGACTGTATTATGCATATATCCATAACTGTGTTCATGTGGGGATCTTTCCTCTCATTTAACCCAAATGAGCAATTAGAAGAAGCTCTACCTATTCAACAGTTTGTTCAAACAGCTTGGCTTATAAGCATCGTTATGGAAAGCGCAGCTACAGCTGCAACTGATGCTGATTGTTTTCAATTTTCTGCAAAACCAAAGCTTTTTATTATTTTGTTGTAACATTCTGTTTTAACTTTTTTTGCAACAAAATAGAAACAAAACCCCAAAACTTTATTTTCTCTGAAAAGGTGACTTAAAAATCAACACCGGGCAGTATTTGTCTGCTGCAGAGTCTATGACACTAACGTTAGACTACAGGACCATGACGGATGGCATAATTCCTCTCCTTTTGGTATTGTGGTCCTTGCCATGGAGAATACACAGTCTTCATGATCATAAGGTCTCTTCTCCCTATATTTTAAGAGATTGGAGAGCACAGATGCTCCTGTCCACATCTGAGCTGGGAGCCTGAACTTGTGATCATTTGTCATTGCCCTTCTAGATCTAAAAGCTTCACTGCTGTGACAGTGAAGGCATCCAACTAGCCACACATCTGGGCTTCTTACTGCAGTAAAAGTGATCCCCTTAATATTGAAATCGACAGCTATGTAATAAGCAAAACACAAAACAGGGTTAATGCAATGTGATAAGATAAATATAAATTTCATTTACACTAAAATGAATTTTAAAATATTTGTGTAAGTAAAACCATGAAACAATAAATATATTTCATGATTTTGACTATTGCTAGTTGTATAGAGGGTAAAAGTGAGATTTGCACTCTTCATTTTTGTGTCATTTGTATATATGGATTTTAAGCCAATATAAAGGATAAATACAGAATATTTTATACATCACCTGCCATATTTAGTCGCTTAGTTTTTCCATATGTATTTCTATTCTGATTATCTTTTTGAAATGTTGTACCTTAACTGGTACTTTTTCTCATTTACTTTTTTATTATTAATATGTATTTGCCATAAGTAATGATTACATACATAATAAAGTATTTGTACCTGTGTACACTATGTCTTAATTCTTCTGTTTATTTATATATATAAAAATAAATTTAACAGGACTTTGTGCTTACCAGGCAGGCTCCTATGAGCTATCTCCCCACCTCAGAAGTGTATATTTTCTGATTTCTACCTGATCCACAATGTGTGTTGTTGTGTATACATTTTCATTCGACATCAAATACCCATTTTTATTGCTTAGTAATGAAATTATATAAAGTTAGGAAGAATCTAATCATCTCTCTCAGCAAAGGAATTTTAAATACACCACATACTCTCAAGGCATGCTGTCTCTTAATAATAACAGCCAAGTTTCTTATAGTAGATTACATGCTAAAAAATTTAAAATACATAAAGATGTTTTTGGAGGGACTCATTGCTTTTAAAATGTACACTCCCATTGGTAACATTCAAACAATATACCTTTTAATAACTCTCGCAAAGACTCACACAAATAAATGTAGGAAACCAATAATAATGAGTATGTCACTTGATTTAAAAGTAAACTACTCTGGCACAATTTATTTATAGATTAACTAAATTGATTTTGTTGCCAACTTTTCTATCATGTGGATAGCTTCTGTTTAACTACTTGATATGTACTTACTTTATTTAAAAAAGGTTTTTTAACAGTTTTTTTTTTCTACTTAGATCTTTTCATAGTCTAAAAACATGCAGGAGAATTTCAGGTGGCAGAACTACTTCGAACTGGCATTACTCAATTACAGTCCTATTTAATTGTCTGTCCTATTGTGGGAATGACGATGCCTACTCTACTGCTTCCTGACATCCTCAGAACAGCTGTGTATCCTTCCAGCCAATGTTCATACCAAGCTGAGACTGCCTGGCTAGTAAAATGGTCAGTTAATGTTGTTAGAGTCTTGGTCCTTTAGGAGACTATTTTGTTCATTTTTCAGGCTTTTATAACACGGGTCCCCTGTTTTATAAACATTAACCTCTCACCTATAAAAATAAATGAAATAGTAAATCTTCACTTCATGTTTTCTCTCATTGAACATCCAATCTACAACCTACTTCTCTGAGTTCCCAGCTCCCCAGGTAATTCCATGGACTGAACAATCATTCACTCAGAAAAGTATATTTTATCAAACGTGTTTCTTGGAAGCCTGTCTACTTTGGTAGGAGGCTCACAATGCTTTTTGAATTGTCTTATATCATAATAGGTACAGAACCTCAATAACATGCCTATTATTGAAAAATCAGTTTGTCTTCTGTTTAGTGAATTATATAGTGCATAGCACAAACTGATATTCAAACATTTTGGACCAAATGTGTCCAGCACTTTCAAAATAACTATAATTTTCAAAACCCTTATTCAGTATAGACATATCTTCTCATATGAATCTTGACAGATGAAGCTTTCAGACTTATCTTCTGTTTTCAACGTATTTATTTTATAAGCATGATCTTTAATAATACAAAGAATAAAGAAAAACAAAATTAAAATGTAAGAGCTTCACCAAGTGGAGTGAACTTCAAAGAAATGAAGCCGATTTCTTTCAGTGGCATAGACTTATCAAGGAGACCAATGTAGTAAACTCATGGACTACAGGAAAAACAGAAAGAGAGTATTCAGGGATAACTGCATGCAAGCAAGGAAATCAGAAGCATCTTTTCAAACATTAATTTTATTGAGAAACAAATAGCAAAGACAGAGTTTCAAAACAGATTAGTAGGACAGTTATAATAACTAATACATTGCATATTGTTGTTTTCATAGCAGTTTTTCATAGCTCAAGATGAAGACATGATATCCTTTCCAAACACTATTAGAACTAATCTTTCTTCTCACTGAATTAAGAGAAAGTAGCTGTATATCTGTTGTATTTTGTATATAATTCTATATATGCATTTCACTTCAAAATGGTCTTTCATTTATATCCCCTTTTTTGTTTAGTTTTGTCAGAGATGGGTAATATGTTACCATTTAAATATTGTAGGTGCATGAATTCAGCAAAATAATCCAATATAGTGCAGTAGTCCGTAATAGTAGTGGGTTATCTGTAGGACTGGCATCATCAGAAGTTGTTGACCTAAGCCTTTTACAGCTCGGCATATTAATATGGCTTTACTTTTTATTCCTAGTTTATACTCTTTTCTGCTGGATGGTTAAGACCAAGGTAAAACAAGACCTATATAGCATGAAGTGTAACTTTTGTATCTGACAAGGTCAGTCAAATCCCCTCAGGATTTATCCTGAAACCCTGTACCTCAGTTTGTAGATCCTTTGTCAGTGTCAGACATATGGATGAGTCACGGCCAATTTGATCTCTGTGAAAGTCTCAGAGAATGTTTTCTCTCTAGGTAACTCTCCTTAGGCATATTATACATCATCGATCACTTCTTCTGTAGCCCCATAATCTCCTTGATCAGAAAACTTGGGACACCACTGAGTTACAGCACATTAAAATACAAGTTCTCTTATGTCCTTAGTCCTCATTGACCTTGAATGGCTAGGGCCAAAATGTTGGCTATCCTTGCAGTCGTTATTTTTCTCTAACTTTTTGTCTGCAAACTTAAGTTGTTAACCCTCCAAAAGAGAAGCTAAATGATATTATTATTCTATAACATAGCAGTTGAGCTTAACCTCATTATCTTTCTGAATACCAAACATCTTAGACATAACGTGGAGCAGCTATTTTCCATCAAGCACTGATATGTTAAAGTTTAAATCCTACAGAATATGAAGAAAAAAATTTAAAAAAACATAAAAATTTAAAAACTAAAAAATATTTTTAAAAAATAGAAATAAACAATTACATATTTTTACAAAGAAATTTAGATATCTGACCATTTACAGGGTTGTGGCAGGCAGTCCTACAACATTTTATTTCTTCTCTCTTGTTTTCACTTATAACTCTTTTTATAAACAAATATTTACCTGAGAAAGAACATGGCAGTAATTGATGTGACATCAGAAGCAGTATGTATTTAGAAGACCAGAGGCATTGCAAGCATGACCCTAGTATTACACATTGCTGTCTTCAATGCTATTGCTTAGTTCAGAGGTGTCAGCATATATAGTTAGTCAGGGTGAGAATTCTAGCAATTAACCACTATTTTCAAAAACCTGCAGATGATTCTCAGGATCATTGCTTTACCCATCTTGTGCACATAAATGTATGGTTTTGGCCCTGTCATTTTTTCCTAGCTTTTCTCCTTGCCCTCTCTTCGTTATTTAATTCTGAACTTCTCACTTTCCATTTAATTGTGTCATAACTCTCTATTTTTATTTCTTTTTTGAGTTCTCACATTAGGGAGTCTACACAATATTTAAGTATGTGGGTCTGGTTTATTTCACTTATGAGTATATCTTCAAGTGGCATCCACTTAAATATAAAGGCTTCAAGTTCCTCATTCTTTATAGCTGAGTAATACTCCATTGTGTAAAAATACCACATCTTTTTCATCCATTCCTCAGGTGACAGGCATTTTGATTGTTTTCAAGATTTGCTGTCACAAATTGTGCTGATATAAACATAGGTGCAGAGACCCAGTCCTAGCCCAGGTCTGGTGAGTGTGTGGGAGAGCTTCCTGCTACACTACGCCTGTGGGAACAGTCCCAGCCCACGCACAGCGTGGGTCAGATCCTCTCCCACCACCTTGGGCCAACACCCAACACTCCGCAGTACCTCCCCCACCCCTCCCGCTGAGTAGAATTTCTGCCACGTTCTGGGAACACCCAGACCCAGTCCTAGCCCAGGTCCGGTGAGTGTGCAGAGAGCTTCCTGCTACCCTGCGCCAGCGGTACCAGTCCCAGCCCAGGCGCAGCATGGGCCGGACCCTCTCCCACCCCCTTGGGCCGCCCCTCAACAATCCACAGTACCACCCCCACACCGCCGGCCGAGTAGGAATTTCTGCCATGTTCCGGGA
>NW_004524589.1:16415175-16418692 GCF_000260255.1 Octodon degus
GGATATAAGCAAACAAAATGCAGCAAATTGCCAAGAAGGTTACACACCATAGCCAAATATGATTCATCCCAGGAATGCAGGGATGGTTCAGCATACAAAAATCAGTAAACTTTTGTTACCGTTTGTGTCCAGATGTCTCCTCAAAGCCTCATGCACTCATGAAGTGGTTCTCTAGAATCTTTGATTGCTTCGTGGTCCAATGCTGGGATCATGGATGTGAGTGCTACGCTCACAGAGGGAAATTTTGTTTGCATACAATATAAGGGATGCAAAGAGGCTTGCTCTCTCCTGCTCCACCTGCTGTACTCTTGTTGCTTTTGCTATTTTCTGCTGCCATAAACTGTTATCCTCTACCATGTGCCACTCTACCTTGGGGCCAGCTGAATATGGACTGAAATCTCCATAAACTGTGAGCTAAATAAACCTTTCCTTCCTTAATTGTGGGTGTCAGGTATTTTGTTCAAAGAAGGAGAGGAAAGTAATGGGACAACATAATATACTATATTGACAAGGCCAAAGACAAAAATTATGTGATTATCTCAATAGATGCGGAAAATGTTTTTGATAAACTCCAGTATTCATTAATGATAAAATACCTACAGAAAATTGCATTAATCTTTACCTCAACTTGATAAAAGCCTATTATGACAATTAAACCATGAACATCATACTAAATGAATAAAACTTCTAAAATCAAGAATAAAATAAAGATGTCCACTATCACCAGTCCTATTCAATATAGTTCTGGAAATATTATCCATAAACATTAGACAAGAAAGAAAAATATGAGGAATAAGCAAAAGAAAAGAAGTTAAATTATCATTATTCACAGATGACATGATACTCTATATAGAAAACCCCAAAACCTCAACCAAAAGACTTCTAGATTTAAAAAGAAAATTCAGTAGCATGACTGGATAAAATGTCAACACTAAAAAATCAATATCATTCATGTACTAAAACAACAAACTGACTGAGAAAAAATTCAGGAAACTAGAGCCTTCCTAATAGTACTCAATAAATAAACTACTTAGGAGTCAATCTAACAAAGAAAGTAAAAGATCTGTATATTGAAAATTACAGTACCCTGAAACAGGACATTGAAGAGCATTTCAGACAACAGAAAGATAATCCTTGCTAATGGATAGAAGAATCCACACTTTGAAAATGTCCATAATCTGAAACATTTTCTATAGATTCAATGCAGTCCTGATCAAAATAACATTAGAGTAACTCACAGAACTAGAGAAAACATATCTAAAATTAACTTGGAAGCAAAAGAGACCTAGAATGGCAAAGAGAATACTGGGCAGCAAAGATAAAGCAGAAGGATTCACAGCCCCTGACTTGAAATTATATTGTACTTATAACAAAAAAGACCTGAGAATCAGTAGAACTGATTATAAAACATAGGTGCAACTAAAACACATTCAAACAACATGGTCACTGGAAGAAAGATGGCCTCTTTAATAAATGATACTGGAAAAACTGGTTCTAAATATGACAGAGACTAAAACTAGACTCTTGTGTATCACTATGCACTAAATTCAAAATAGATCAAATATCTAAATATTAAAACAGAAACCCTAAACATACTGAAATAGAAGCTAGATAGAAATCTTTAAGACAGTTGTAGGCAGAGGATTCATGAACCAAACCTGAACTGCGTTTGGAAACACTTCAACGAATCAGTCATGGAGATCTCCTTTTATCGAAATCTTTTACAAATCAAAAGAAGTCACCAACACAGTGAGAAGTCAACCTACAAATAGGAAAATTTTTAGCAAATCATGCCTCAGACAAAGGACATATATCTAAGCCATATAAAGAATTTTTAAAAATAAATAAATAATTAAAAAACAGACTTCCAGCAACTTTAAAGTCCTAATCTAAATGTCAGCACCTGAGATGAATACACACTTCTCAGATGAAATAGAAACAGCAAATAAATGTATGAAAAAGGTCATTCAAGAAATGTAAATATTTTATAAATAACACTGAAATTCCATCTCACCCCAGAAAGAGTGGCTATCATTGAGAATCAACCAAAAACAAATGCTGGAGGGACTGTGGGGAAAAGGAAGCCTACTCCACTGTTGGTGGGAGAGTAGACTGGTGAAACCACTGTGCAAATCAATGTGGAGATTTCTCAAAAATTTAGGATTAGAGGTTTCATTTGCCCAGTTCTTCTTCTGGGTATCTTCCCCAAAAAATTAAAAACATCATACCATGGCATTATATATACATCACATTGATAGCAATTTGGAACAGCTAAGTATTGGAAATAATCCAAATACCCATCAGCAAAGCAATGGATAAAAAAGATGTGCTTTATTGATATAATAGAATACTACTTACCCAAAAATAAGGACAATCTTGAGACTTCTACATGTAGATGGGTAAAACATGTACCCGTTTTCGTAATCGTAAACATCATATTGTCTCCCTGAAAAGAAAAGAGAAAGGAGAAAAATGCACGGTGGCTATAGTATTACTATCTCTAGTTAACTGAAATGAAAGGTTCATATTAATACGAATTGGTAACTATATTATGTCTATATCCTTTAATCTGAGTAACAACTTTGAAGATTACAATATCCAATGCATTAACTATTGTTATTCTCCTATTATTTTGTCATGAAATTCTGGTTTGTCCTTTTTTAATTAAAAAGTATAAAGGGTATATTATGAACAATTGTAAGCCAGTACTTTTGAAAAATGATAGAATAGGTGATTCTATGGCAAACAAATTGAGGAAAAAGGAAAAGTCACTTCTAATTGTCCATATTTCATTGAAAACTTAAACTTACAAGTATAGACTATCCCACAGAGAAAACTCACATATAACTAAGTTCTGGTGAATTTTACTAAACATTTAAGAAAGAAATGATAACAATTTCAAATGAACTTTTCTAAATAAAGGAGAAAGGATGCTTTTATAACTTACATGAAGGGAACACATGCTTATACCAAAACCTGACAAGAATATTATATCTTTAACCAAGATGGTTTATTTTTTTCCAAAGTTTTATTGATAAACAGCAATGAGACAGTTTCAAATCAATTCGGAAGTACAGTTTCAACAAATAATACACTGCATATATTCTTCTTAGTGGTTAATTGCTGTACAAGATGCGGACTTGTGAGCCTATTTACAAATGCCATTAGAACAAATCATTCTATTCAATAAGAGAATGCAACTATATATCTATAACAACCTCTTTGAATACACAGATACAAAATGGACATTCATCGATATACCCCATTTTTTCGAAGTTCCGTTATTGAATATTATAGGTGTGTAAACTCAGCAAAATATTCTAAAAGAGTCCAGTAGCCCATAATAGCATTGTGTCTTCTATTTAAATGGCAATGTCAGAAATTATTGACCTGAGTCCCCCACAGCTCAACATAACAACATGGCATTACTTCTTATATTTCATCTTCATACTTTTCTACTGGATGGTTAAGACCAAGGTAAAGCAGGACATGTGCAACAAGAGTTGTAGCTTTTTGG
>NW_004524589.1:16418792-16419755 GCF_000260255.1 Octodon degus
TCTGAAATAAAGAAACAGCTACAAAAAGATATAGAAGACCTCAGATTGGAAATAAAAAAAGAAATCCCTGAATTAATAACATCTGCACTAAAGAATCAAATGAAGAAAAATATGGAAGAAACCCAGTGCCCACCCAGAACAAGTGCGGAGGACACTAGCTCGGCTCAAATGCATGAATTAATAGCGTCGAGACTAAATAAGCAACAGCAGAAAGATATAGAGGAAATCAGAGCGCAATTCTTTTCTGAAATGAAAAAAGAATTCTCAGAACTCATAGCAGATGAAGTAAAGAAGCAACTACAGAAATATAGGCAGGAAAACCAATCTGAAAAAAAAAAAACACTGCAGTAAAAGAATTTAGAACTGCTTCAAAAGAAGATATTGATAAAAAAAAATAGAGGAGATTAGAAAAATGACGGATTTGCTGAATGAGCAATACTGGAAAGAAATAGATCGCAGGAAGCAGAGTCAAACAGATATAGAGGAAATTCAACTCTCAATCACAAGCTTGCAAAATCATGTATGTGAATGTGAGGAAAGAGTTTCAGATCTTGAAGATGCTGGTGTAGCTAGTGAAAAGGTAAGAAAGGATCTCTTAAAAACAATGAGGATGCAGGAAAGAATAATCCATCACTTGCAAGATGATGTAAAGATGAACCATGTGAGCCTAATAGGCATCAATGAGAAAGAAGGAGTCAACACAAATGACATTGAAAAAAATATAAGCAGAAGTAATAGCAGAAAACTTCCCAATTATGAGGAAATAATCTAACATTCAGGTCACTGAAGCATACAGAACGCCAAGGAACCTCAACCCAATGAAAAACACACTGAGACATATAATAGTCAAGATCCCAGAAATTCAGCACAAGAGTTATCTACTGATAACCGCTAAGAAAAGAAGCAGATCACATTCAAAGGAAAACCCATCGGAATTACAGCGGACTTCTCTTCACAAACCAT
>NW_004524589.1:16420159-16420731 GCF_000260255.1 Octodon degus
CATGAAACAACTGTTACAAATTACCATCTGCAGTGCAGTAGCTTAGTTGCCAGGTATCAGTATATATAATTAGTCAGGGTGAGAATCTTTCCAATTAACTCCTAGATTAAAGAATCTTCTGAATATTCTCAGGATCGTTGCCTTGTTCATCTTTTACATATAACTGCATGGCTTAAAATTGCCATGTTTCCTAGCTCAACTCCTTTCCCTCTCTTGATTAGTTAGTCCTTGAGATCCTGCCTTCCCATTCCTTGTATTATATCTTTATATTTGTATTTCTTTTTTAGAGTTCTTATACTAGGGAGACTATACGATATTTACACATGTGTGTCTGGTTTATTTCGCTTATGAGTATATGATCAAGTGGGATCCACTTCAATATAAAGGCTTGCAGTTTATCATTCTTAATAGCTGAATAATACTCCATTGTGTAAAAATACCACATTTTTCTCAACCATTTCTCAGGTGATGGGCATTTTGGTTGTTTCCAAGATTTGGCTATCACAAATTGTGCTGCTATAAACATAGGTACACATATATCCCTATGATAGGATGTTTTCAGATCCTCTGGA
>NW_004524589.1:16437313-16461273 GCF_000260255.1 Octodon degus
CCCCTATGAACACACTCAGCCACCTTATCTTTGACAAAATGGCCAAACATACTCACTGGAAGAAAAAAAGCCTCTTTAACAAATGGTGCTGGAAAAACTGGCTCTCTACATGCCAAAAACTCAAACTTGACCCAGTCTATCACCATGTTCTAAACTAAACTCAAAATGGATTGAAGACCTAAACATTAAATCAGAGACACGAAATCTCCTGGAAGAGAAAGTAGGAGGAACTCTTGAAGACATAGGGATAAGCGAAGAGTTCATGGACAGAAATCAAATCACATGGGAACCAGTTGAAAGAATTAACAACTGGTACCTGCTCTTACTGAGAAGTTTTTTCATGTCAAAAGAAATTAACAACAAAGTGAAAAGGCAACCCACAAATTTAGAAAAATTCATGACAAATAAGTACTCAAACAAAGGTCTGCTCTCTAGAATCTATAAAGAACTAAAAAAAACTACGGCCCCAAAATTTAAAGACCCAGTCCAGAAATGGGCATCCAAGATGAACACATGCTTCTCAGAGGAAGAAATTAAACAAGCAAATAAATATATGAGAAAATGCTCCACATCACTAGCCATTAGTGAAATGCAAATTAAAACCACATTGAGATAACATCTCACCCCAGAAAAAATGACTGTCATAAAAAAATCACCCAACACCAAATGTTGGAGAGGCTGTGGGGAAAAAGGAACCCTTCTCCACTGCTGGTGGGAGTGTAGACTGGTGCAACCATTATGGAAATCAGTATGGAGACTCCTTAGAAAAGGTGGTCTGGAAATCCCCTTTAAACCAGCTATTCCTCTATTGGGAATTTTCCCAGAGGATCTGAAAACATCATATCATAGGGATATATGTGTACCTATGTTTATAGCAGCACAATTTGTGATAGCCAAATCTTGGAAACAACCAAGATGCCCATCACCCGAGGAATGGTTGAGAAAGATGTGGTATTTTTACACAATGGAGTATTATTCAGCTATTAAGAATGATAAACTGCAAGCCTTTATATTGAAGTGGATGCCACTTGAACATATACTCATAAGTGAAATAAACCACACACAAATGTGTAAATATCATATAGTCTCCCTAGTATAAGTACTCCAAAGGAGAACTACGAATAGAAAGATATAATACAAGTAAAAGGAAAGCAGGATCTCAAGGACTAACTAATGAAGAGAGGGAAAAGAGAAGAGCTAGGAAACATGACAATGTCAAGCCATACAGTTATATGTAAAAGATGAGGAAGGCAATGATCCAGAGAATATTCAGAAGATTTTTTAGTCTAGCAGTTAATTGGAAAGATTCCCACCCTGACTGACTATATATACTGATTACTGTGAACTAAGCTACTGCACTGCAGATGGTAATTTTTGGTAGTAGTTTCATGTTTGGAGTGCCTGTCATTCTGGTATTCTGAATATGGGCGGCTTGTCATGACATGCCAGTTACTGCTATGATGTCTCTCTGGTAGACGGATGTTCAAGAAGAAGGGGGTGGTGAATGAAAGCAAGAGACAGGAAAAGGAATATTGTGGGACTGTCCTGCTTCAAGATTGTATATGGTGAGATTTTTGGACTTATATGCAAACATGAGAAGTTTATAATTCTTTATCCTATTTTTAAAATATAATCTAATTTTTAAATGTTTTATTATCATATTATGTAGGGACTTAAATTTCAACATATCAATACTTGATGAAAAATACTGGTTCCTTTTTATGCCTAAGGTGTTTGAAATGCAGTGAGATAGTGAGGTTAGGCTTAATAGCCTAACTTGTTTGATAATAACAATAAGCTTGTCTTCTGGATGGTTAACAACCTAAGTTTGCAGACCAAAATTAGAGAAAAAGGAGGGCTACAAGGAAACCCATCATTTTGGCCCTAACCTTCTAAGGTCAATTAAGACTCAGGACATAAGAGAAGTTGTACTGTAACGTCACGTACTTCGGTAGTGTCCCAAATTTTCTGATCAAGAAGATTATGGGGACAAAGAGGAAAGTGATTGATGACGTAGAGTGTGCCTAAGGAGAGTCACATGCGGAGAAAACCCTCTCTCAGGCTTTCACAGAGAGCACATTGGCAAAGAAATGGCTGTGACTCATCCACATGGCTGCACTGACAAAGGTTCTAAAATCTGAGGTACAGGATCTCAGGATAAATCCTGAGGGGACTTCACTGACCTTGTCAGACCAAAAAGCTACAACTCTTGTTGCACATGTCCTGCTTTACCTTGGTCTTAAGCATCCAGTAGAAAAGTATGAAGATGAAATATAAGAAGTAATGCCATGCTGTTATGTTGAGCTGTGGGGGACTCAGGTCAATAATTTCTGACATTGCCATTTAAACAGAAGACCCAATGCTATTATGGGCTACTGGACTCTTTTAGAATATTTTGCTGAGTTTACACACCTATAATATTCAATAACGGAACTTAGAAAAAATGGGGTATACAGATGATTGTCCATTTTGTATCTGTGTATTCAAAGTGGTTAGGACAGATATATAGTTGCATTCTCTTAATGAATAGAATGACTTGTTCTAATGGTGTTGGTAAATAGGATCTCAAGTCCGTATCTTGTACAACAATTAACTACTAAGAAGAATATATGCAGTGTGTTATTTGTTGAATCTGTACTTCTGATTTGATTTGAAACTGTCTCATTGCTATCTGTTTATCAATAAAATTTTGAAAAAAATCATAGGTGCACATATAGCACTGTGATATGATGTTTTCATTCTTTTTTCAAAATTCAGAGTAGGAGAATAGCTCATTTGAATGGGATTTCCACTCCTCATTTTTTAATGAGTGTCTACGCTGATTTCCATAATGTTTGCAGCAGTCTACATTCCCACCAGCATTGGAGAAGGATTCCTTTTTCCCTACAACTTCTCCAACATTTGTTGTTGATTGATTTCCTTATGATAGTCATTCATTCTGGAGTGAGATGGTATCTCAGTGTTGCTTTAATTTGCATTTCACAGATGACTAGTGATGTGGAGCATTTTTTCATATATTTATTCGCTTCTATAATTTCATGCTCTCAGAAGTATGTTTTTATCTTGATGTACATTTCTGGATTGGGTCTTTAAATTTTTGGGGACCTAATATGCTCTAGTTCCTTATAAATTCTAGAAAGAAGACCTTTGTCTGAGTGCTTATTAGTTAAGGGTTTTTTTTTTTTTACCAAATTTGTGGGTTGTCTTTTCACTTTGTTATTAATATCTTTTGACATGTAAAATCTCAATACGAGGAGGTCCCAGTTGTTAATTCTTTCCAGTATTACCCATGCAATTTGATTTTTGTTCATGAACCCTTTGCCTACCTGTATGTCTTTAAGAGTTCCTCCTCCTACTTTCTCTTCCAGAAGAATTAGTGTTTCTGTTTTAATGTTTAGATCTTTAATCTATTTTGACTTTAATTTAGTGCATGGTGGTAGACCTGGGTCAAGTTTTAGTTTTCAGCTTGTAAAAAGCCTGTTTTTTCAGCACCATTTGTTAAAGAGGCTATCTCTCTTCCATTACGCATGTTTAGACCCTTTGTCAAAGATAAGGTGGCTGAGTGTGTTTGTAGTGGCTTCTGCGTCTTCTTATCTATTCTATTAATCCTCAGGTCTGGTTTCTTTTTCCAATACCACTATGATTTTATAATAGCATCTTTGTAGCATAATTTCAAATCAGGAATTATAATACCTCCTGCCTTGTCTTTTTTTGCTCAGGATTGCCTTTGCTATTCTAAGTCTTTTCTGGTTCCAAATAAATTTTAGGAATGATTTCTCTAGGTCTGTGAGATATGTTGGTGGTATTTTGATAGAGATTGCATTAAATCTGCACTACAATTTTGGGAGTATGGTCATCTTTACAATGTTGTTTCTTCCTATCCAGGAGCAAATCAGAAGTATCTAGTCAAGCATTGGGGTAGCTTCTGAAAATCATTACAGACAACTTCTTCCACTAACCACGGGACATTCTTGCTTTTGAAGGTTTTACCTTCATCTCCTTTATAATAGAAATAACTGAGGATTCAGTGTTTTGTGAAACTATCACCATGCTACATCCATTCAATTGTACATAGATGAAATTCTCTTTCATTGTTACCATTTGTATGCATAAAACACTTCTTGAGGAGGAGGATGGTTTATGAAGTTTGGAGATCAATTTCACAACTTCAAATTTATTCTGTAATTCTCATGCATAAAAGGAAACCAGAATTCTAGTTTTCCTACATCAAAAATCCCTAACCAAAAAAAGTTCCATATGTTCTTTATTGTATTGTAAAAGCCTATGACTTTACTGAAGAGGTAGAGAAAAGAAAGCTTAAAATTATATTTTTTCTGCATTAATATTTGATCATTAATCCAAAATTGTAGTTTTTGTTATGTAATTTCTATACTTGATCTTAGTCAAAAAGCCGAGAAGCTTTTTGTATATAAACTATATATTTTCTGAAAATTTAGTTGTATTGTTATAGGTCAACAAAAAGCTTTGAAAGAAGAATATCTATCTCAAATAATATGATTCCATCACATTGTTTCTTATAATTATTTACTCGACTGTGTTATTACATATACATTATGTCTACTTATCCCCCCACAGCAAAATGTAGAGCATTTATTTAGCTAATTTAAAAGTTCATATTTGACTTACCTAATGAATATCATTTACTTTATATAAACTTAAGAAACAAATTTTTAAAAAGGTTATAGAGATGGGGTATGGCGTAGTGCACCTGTAATCCCAGCACTTGGAAGGCTGAAAACAGGAGGATCGCTATAAGTCTAATCTGTGGGTTAGGACCCTGTACTAAATACATAAAAAATAAATCTAAAAAATGATAAGTATCTAAGTTGGAAAGAAACTCAAAAAATAAAACTAAAGTGGAATTGCACAATTTTCTGTCAGGCCAGGTTGTTGTTGATGAACTCAACTTCACTGCAAAACTCATTGGAAAATGAAATTTAGAAGTACATGCTATTAAAATTTGACTGTTATCAAAGGCACAAGTTGTTTGAGAAGTGTGTCCTCAATCAAAAATAAGCAACTCCTTTTCCTTCTGCCTGTACTTCATGAGATCTGATGCACGCTGATGTGTGCATACTGAAGCATCAGAAGATTATTTTCACATGTGGGAAGATTCCATACGTGCCTCTCTGAAAAATTTATAACTTGTTTGTTTCTAAGGCTGAGTGCATTTAGAAATAGCTTGTGTTAGCTACAAATAACAATCTTTTCAAGCCCTAGCAACCCAGTCTCTGCTTGAGCCTTTTTCCCCTCCTCCTTAGACACCCATCCAGGTCCCTGACAACACAATTATAAAACATAAAAAGAAGAAAGGCAGGAAAGATGGAATAAATGAAGGAATGAAAGGAGGAAGAAAGAAGAAAGAAAACTGATTAAAAATGAGATTCATGGGCTTTCTTATTAAAACCAAATATACACTTTTCTCACCTGCTTAACATGCACATCTTGAGAAGTAACCCTTCAACAAGCAACAAGTTTATTGACTACAAAATCTCCAGTAGATCTTTCTTGCCAGTGAGTGCCTTTTTTGTGGAGAAAAAGAGAAAAAAGAAATGATTTGGAAATGAGCCACCTTTATTTTAAGTTCCCCAGTCAATATGTTACCACAGCAACCAAAGTTCTTGCTATCTGGGAAAAGACAGATGTCTGTGCTTCAGTCAAGATGCAAAATTTATAAAGAGGAGAAGAAAAGAAAATTTATCATTTCATTATTTTAAAATATGAATTGCCCTGAACAGACATTGAGCCACAGTTCCAGGATCCTTAAAATATGTATTCAAGTTCTTCAATATTGAGTTACTTCATTTCCATTAATTAAACAATTGGACCAAATGATCTCGCATAACATTCAGTAGTGCTCATTGATTTCCAAAATAGTCATTATTCAAGCTGAATAAATTATTCAATTTGAATAATGACTCTGGATTACTGTATTCAGTAGTATACTGACAAAAACGATGTCTAACTTTGTTTAATAGAATAGCTATGTCAGGAGATATAAAAGACAGGAACCAGGAAATAACTGTGACTAGAGAGGACCAGACAACTCTCTGTATTTCTGGCTAAACATTGTTATTGGTCTGTATATTCCCTGAATGTCACTAAAATAAATACAACTGAATTGTTTAATATTTAAACTAACAAAGATAAAATGAATGCAAGAATAGGTGATAGTAGACAAATTACAATAAAATTTTAAGTATGGAAAACAAATTGAATAGTGATTTAATGCACTAGAAGAAGCTTTTTTCAAGTCTTCTAAGAAAGATACAAAGAGCAATGAGAAATTTAGATAGAATTACAATTAGACTCAGGTGTAAGGTCATCAGGAAGCTGAGCTCTAAGATATAAATAAAATACCTTGGTTGAAAAATCAGTTTCCAGAAAAGTCAATTTAAAAGCTTTTAAATTCTCTTCATCAGCTGTAACTGGGAAACAGGTGGGAGTGGAGAGGCTGAGGTCTTTCACACTTGAGATTATGAAAACTGACACCAAAGTAGAGAGGGAGGGGTGTGTCAGGTCTCCAAATAGGGAAATTATTTGGAAGTTTCCATGTTAAATATTATTATAGAATTTCTTTCCCCAGGCTCCTATCAGAACTCACTAGATTCAATCAGGATTGCATCTTGCAAGTAGAAAGTTAAATAATTTTTGTCTGAGAAAAATTAAAGCTATAGCAAAAATACGTACACACACTTGAGGATCACTCCAAAGGAAAAAGACTATGATTTTCCACCAAGTCATCCTGAAAGGACTCCCACAAACTAGTGAACCTTTGCATGTGAACAGAACTGCCGACCCACATCAGCTCAGTCATATTTTACTACACAGAGATAGAATAAGATTGTCATGTTTTTAAAGAGAGACATAAAGACTAGAGGGAGGGTAAGAATAAGCAGAAATTTAGAAGTTCAAAGAACATAAAGACACAGTTGGTCACAGAAAAAGTCAAACTATAGCTAGTTGCTTCCTCAGCACACAGCCGCATGCGCAGAGATATCAATTCATAAAGAGAGAATGGAGAGCCATAAAATGAAGCAATTCTTGGAAATTAAAGCCTGCTAGCCAAAATATAAAAGGAAGTTTGAACTAGAGTTCAGAAAATCTTAAAATGTGTTTAAAGGAACATTTTATTAACAATAGGAAGTAAAAGGTTGTGAAATGAGTGGAGGGATTTATGAACTCTAACTTGTAAAGTATACAAGTAAAGAAATGAAGAACGAAAAGAAGGAGAGAAAACAGAGAATAAAACATTTTCTCCCCAGAAATATAGATTATTATGGGCTATAACTGAAAAATTCTGCACTAAGTGAACCTAAATAGGGTTCAAACTCTAATTACCAAGAGATGTTTGAAAGACACTCAAAGGGAAAAAATAAGAGATTACCAAACATTAAGCACAGAATGTCAAAAATATCAACACCTACACTAAAATGCAGGCATAATTAAGAAGTAGCTGGGGCAGGCGAGATAGATCAGTGGACTAAGGTACCTGCTTGGGCAAGCACGCAGGGACTGCAGTTCCATCCCCAGCACCGCATGCTGCACCAGCCCCATCGCCAGGGTGGGCTAAGCCGGCCAGAGTCTGAGTGTCATGACGCACCCTTATAATCCCAGTGCTGCGGAAGTGGAAAGCAGGAGGATCACCAGTAGTCCAAGCTGTGTAGGAAGACCCTAAAACAACCAAACTACATTAAGATAAAAAAGTCACTAGCAATTAGCCAGATAAATTAGCAATCTCATTTGAGTATAGATTACATTTTCAGATACAATTGTACCATTTCTTAAATATGGAAATGTTGTAATCTTTTTCCTATAATTTAGAGAATAATGGACTGGTGGCAATGGTAAATAATGGTTTCATTATAGTGGATACTAATTTAAGTTAACATAATCTCACACAAAGAAGGGCATGTCCCAGGAACAGATGCTCATAACAAATCTAGACCAGGGACTGTTCATATTCTTTTGTGTATTTGTGACTCACATACATCTCAGCTATTCCACTTACTTAGTAGTAGTAGTAGTAGTAGTAGTAGTAGTAGTAGTAGTAGTAGTATTTGTATTTTTTAGGACAAAGTGTACAGGGTCTCACTATGTAAATTGGACTCATATTGATCCTTCTGTTTACAGCCTCTCAAGTACTGGAATTACAGATGGGCACCACCATGCCCAGTCTCACAGCTTGCCTTGGGGGCAGGACTGGCACAGCGAGCCCAGGGATAAAACTCCTGGCCCCCACATCTGCCTAAGCAGGCACCTTAATCCACTGAGCTATTTGGCCAGCCCTCCTCTTAAGTATTTAAATTTTCCCTGTACTAAAGAAAATTAATTTTACTGGTCCAATTTCAAGACCAATACTTTAGATCATCTGGTTGGTCAGACATGT
The DNA here is from genome assembly GCF_000260255.1 of Octodon degus. Lineage (NCBI taxonomy): Eukaryota > Metazoa > Chordata > Mammalia > Rodentia > Octodontidae > Octodon > Octodon degus. Next base: position 16,445,724 of record NW_004524589.1, read on the forward strand.
TTTCTCATCTGATCTTCACAAGCTGCATTTTCCAATGGGAAGTTTCAGGTCAGGTATAAAACAAGATTACAAATAAAGGAGCAGCTGAGGGACACTGCAGATATAAGTTCATGAGCCTCAGACTCTCAAAACCTGAGTTGAACAATACACGAGCTTAGCTAACATTTCTTGGAAATACTTTCTGAGATGACTAGTTTCTTATAAAAAAGACAATGATTCCTTTCCAGAATATCTGGATACTCATTTACTTTTTCAAAATTGAATTTATATAATAAACTAAAAACATGGTCACAATACTCATTAAATGTAGAGCCTCAGAGGTCGCAATACAGGTCATATAGTTTTAAAATGTTGGAAATTTTCAATACTTTTATGGCAATAATTACAATTTGGCTCTATTTTATCACATGTGGTATACTGAAATAGTTAAGCAATATTAGTCACCTGTTTTATATTATACTTATATTACTTATTACACAAAATATGTTACACAGATCATACTTTGTTATGACTATTGAAAAACTATGCCTACTATGTTTACTGCTACAATCCAAGAATGCACGAGTGCTCCAGCGTCCCCCTGGGAATTCTGCCTATTGACACGGCACCCCACACTGCCAGAATCTACATTTGGATATGCATGACTAGAAAATATGTTGAAATCCATGTAGTCCAACAGTTCATCTGCATAGTCTCCAGAGGTTATGCATTTCTATTCTCGGGCTGGAATTATTTACCTTCTGAAAAAAACATAAAGAAATAAAATCAACTCGAGCTGCTTTCAAAACTCTTACTTTGAAAGGAAGTGTTACTTACATAGAAAACCTTGAGGAAAACAGCTGATTACCTGCTTAACAGAGAGTGCGTGTTGAGGCGCATTATTATCTGTATAAAGAGTTGAACGGTGTCCAGAAGGACTCCCTCGTGTTGTTGCCCTGTCTTTCAACCCATCTAGTGAAAACTTGCCTTATTTGCTAGTACTACCTCAAGAAATACTATTCAAGAAATTCCTTTTAAGGAAACCGTGACGAGATAATTGCTTTTGTGGTCTTAATTATCATGCTTTTTCTCTTATATTTTCATCATTGTGAGTGAAAATGAATAGGAAAAATTACCAGTCTCTACAAAAAGGATGAACTTACTGGAAGACTATTATTGAGCGACTTTCCAACCTTCTCATTTTTAATAGATGATCTCAAATCATTCATTTAATAATCTATTTACTCAATGTCCCTTAACTGGGAAAATGCAGTTGGCACATTTTTCCTATTACACCCAGTATACATGGTTAAGACCTCCTGCATTATTGTGTACAAAGAAGCACAAGAGAATCCTTAGAAATGCAAAGAAACCAGAATCCCTAGAGACAACAGGACCTAAAGAACAGCACAATGGCATCTTCTTTCACCACATGTCCCTGGGCTGGGAGCTGAAGCAATTGGCCATTTAACAGACATAGTTCTTTAATATGAAAACAAAATTGTTTTTCTTAATAAAAATATTAAAATGAGCAACCTACCAAAATACTTTCAGTAAATAATTACTCTATGCAGGCCAATGTCTCTTTCTGTATGTGCCTCTCTCTGTCTCCCTCTGTCTCTCTCTCTCTCAATCTCTCTCTACTTTCCCACTTTCCCTACCTTCAAATAAATTCTTTATTTTTTAATTTTTAAAAGAAAGCAAGGAAGACCAGATAAAAATTTTAGAACTGAAAAATATAGTGACTAGAAAAAACTGAAAGTTGTGCTCAACAATAAAATGAAAGGGAAGATGAAAGGAGCAGTAACAGTGAAGACAGAAAACAGCTTACCAATGTGAATAATAGAGAGAAAGTAAATTAAAATAAAATGAACAGAATGAGATACGGTACAATACAAATATTTAGTATTTGTGCCTTCAAAGTTTCAAAATAGAATAAGAATAAAGGGGCTAAAAGATTACTTAAATTAATATAGTCTATATTACCAAATTTGACATATATATATTTTTTTTAATAAGAATAAAATACAAAAGAATAAATTTAATGAAATTTCACCAAAACACTTACTGAATTTTCTCTAAGAAAAGAAACCCTTAAAACAGAAAATGTTATACTTCATCTTCAATGGAGAAATAACATATATCTTATTTATTAATAGAAACCACAGAGGTGGTTCCTTATTAGAAACCACAGTCGTGAAAATGATGTGACACATTTTCTAAGAACTGGAAGTAATGAAGTGTTAACCCTCAGTTGTGTAGCCAGCAAAATATTTTTAAGACTGGGAAGGATTTCAAGTTGTTCTCAACATGAAGGAAAATTTAGAGACTGTCACAACCTACCTGTCCTAAGGCTCATATGCTAAGTTTGTCAGTCCAGTGTGCATGACTTCACCCCTGTCCCAAACCTGAAGTCCCCATAAACAAGGGAAATAGTTTTTCATCCTTCCTAATGAGAAAACTATAATACATGAAATATAAAATGCTATATATTACATGTGTTACTATGGAATGATTGTGCATGTTATTTATATTCAAATTAATAACAATGTGTTTTAACCACAAGCTTTGTTACTCTTGCTAAATCCTTTTAGTGTACTCATCTCCAATATCCTTCTTGATGCTGGTACAGATGGCTTATTGGATTAAATGAATCCCTTGAACAATCACTGATTATAATTGTGAGAGTCAGATTAGACAAAACTAGTTAAGCTCAAAGAACCCTGCTTAAACAACTTAGCACAAAACACCTGTTCTAAAGACTTTAAAATTATAATAAGAAAGCAATATGTTAGTATTGTTTAATTTGGGATTGTGCTAATGGAATTTATTTGTTGAATATGCTTTTCTATATCTTTCCATTATCTTAAAATAAACACTGGAATTTTGGAAAGGAAAAATAAAACATTTTAACATTTGGCCCCAGATTCTAGTGTACTTTATATGTGACTATGTATTTGGCCATGCACAATATGAATTTGGGAAATCCGCCTGCAGTGTGATAATCTACTAAGGGGAGTGCCCTCTCTTCTTCATGGACACTAAACACTTTATCTTTTAGTTTGTTCTTCCAAACCCCTTCCATCTGTTATTGTTGTGCTCTTCTGAAACTATCACCCTTTATAATTCTATGAGCTTTGTGGGGTTTTTTAGCACTGTAAACCTGATATATTGTCTATTGTTTCCTATAAATATAAATATATATGTGTATGTATCTATATTTGTCTGAAAGTCTAGACTTTGTGAACTGTATGTATTTTGCAGGTTCAAACATGGACTTGCATTAATATGTCTGTGCAAATGTCTATATGTATGTGATGAGGTGTTAAGTCTCGGTTGTGTATTCATGGGTGTGTATGTATGTTTGTCTATCCATGAATTATTACATTTTTCTTTTTTGTCTATCTACTTAGCTACTATATCTAATCTATCACACAAAGAAGAATCACTTCATAACTTTTAAAATACTGTTTCACACAAATAATCATCTAATCAAAACTATATAACTGAAACATACTAAGAATTCTGCAAGACACTGTGACTAAAAAATTAGAATACATCTTTTCTGTCCTTAAAAAGTGTTTCTTAAATTGGAAAGGTAGATTTATAACTGAAATGTAACTTACTTAAGCCACTTAGCCAAAATTACACAACTCTAACTAAATTTTCACTACCTTTTCCTAAATGAAAGCTTGAAACTCCCTTCTCCAGCCTACTAGATTCTAACAACTTGATATATAGGTTTGCCCCTCCCATCTCACTCCACTTCCTGACACCTAAATGAAATGTAGACCATTTCTAATAGATTTGCCCTCCATTGTCTCAAAACATTGAATTCATTCTTCTTTCTAGTCTATCTTTCTCTTTGTACAAATTTCAATACATCTAAATCAGAAAGCCTTTTTCAAACTAGTACAGATTTGACACAGTAATTTATATATCCTTAAAATCCTCTCATAGCTACTGTACCTCCCACAGTAATCCCCGAAACCTACTTGAGCAGCACGACAGTGCTGTGCTAGTCACTCTGTCTGGCACTAGGTATCAGATAAAGCCTCTCAAAAAGGAACACTCCCATCAACATGGAGTTTTGAACCCAGTGATAAATGTACATGTTTATAAAAGTACCTTTAAAAGTATACAACAGGGCCGGGGAGATACTCAGTAGAATAAGTGCTTCCTTGGCAAGTGCAAAAGCCTAAGTTCAATCCCTGGTTCAAAAAAAAAAAAAAGAGTATACAACAGAGACAATAAGATGTGGAATCTTATAGTAAGTGTGCTTATGTTATTTATTCAAGGGGAATTGCTAATGGCAAATGGTTTGAAGGGACAGACCACATTTTTGAGATCTACATAATACTGCATTGAAGTACAAACATTCAAATAGCATCTACTACATAAGGAAATAATTTTAAAAGTACTTAAATGTTTAGTTCAGTTCATAGTAATAAGAAAGCAGAAAGACTCACTGCGATACAGGAAAAATATACTCCTAATCTGTTAGGTGTCAAATGAGTTTGTGGTTTTACAACAAGGAATGAAGTCACAAACCAAAGGAAGAAGGAAAAAGAGTTTTGTTAGAAATAAGGAGAAGAATAGCTCCTGGATTTCCAGGATAGGTTTCAAGCCAGTTGCCACCAAGGCCCTTTGTCAGGGATAATTTATACAGCTAAATCACAACACAGGTACAACATGAATCAAACTACAATCAATGCATATATTTACACTTATAGCCACTTAGCTAATATTGGTCTAACAGGAAAATTAGTCCCTTAAAGAGGGTATATGGAGGGCTGGGGAGAAGGTTCAGTAGAATAATCATTTCCCTGGCAAGCATGAGAGCCTGAGTTTAATCCCTGGTTCTGCCAAAAAAAAAAGGGGGGTGGGTGGTGCATGGAAAGAACAAAAGCATTTTGGAATGGGAGGGAAGTATAGGTCTAGATGTTCTGGTCACCTGCCCTGTGCCTGTCTGGGCCCGCTGGACTGGGCAGCACTAATTACAGCACTGTATTAAATTGCTTTTTATCCTGCAGGCAAGGCTATTGTATCTCCTCCATGATGTCTGGCTGCCTTCAGTGTTACTTCTAGTCTTTATTTTCTGTGCCTACTGTCTCGAGGTCCCTCTCTAATTATATATTAATATCTATCTGATTTAGCTGTGCATCATAGTTGTACAATAAGACTGTGTCTCATTTTAGCAAATGATGAAAAAATTCTCATAGAACTTTATCATATTTTCTTTATTTCAACCTTATCCATATTCTTAGTATATCATAAAAATGACTTAAAAGTCAAACTTTGATTTTAGGATACAAGCCACAATCGTTATTCTGTGACATCAGGACTAGTCTAAAATAGCAAAGAATCCCAGTGAATACATAAGTTTAGAAAGTGCACTTAATGCACTAAAATTATCCTGGGTAACAGGCTGAACTAGGCCAGCTAAACAAGAATCACAACCTCACCAGTGTGTGCCTGAATTCAATCTCAACCAAAAGACTATTGAAGACACTTGGAGATGTTATTGGAGACCACCATTTCTAGAATGTACTTTATTTCAACTTCATTATAATGCACTTTACATTCTGTATCATTTTTTGTGTAGAAAAAGTCTGGTTCAAATATTCATTTCTTCCTAAAGATTTTATATAGTTGTTGACTAATTTTAGTAAAAGGTAGTTATAATTGAGCTAGGCTAAAATAATAATGGCAAAAAATAATGGCATTATGTCAGCAGACGGGTAGAGCAATTTAAGCAGCAGACTAGTAATAACTTGATTTGCCAAATCCGATGATTCAAATATGGATGCATTTGTTGAGAAATTAGGTGTGAAGAGAATGTGAAGCCTCAGAGAATACTTATTTTTAAGGGCTGAGTTACTACATGGCTTCAAATAAACGTATGCACCTATTTCTACCCTAAACTCTTCTTCTCAGATGATTCCCATATTTTATCAAGTACCTGACCCACTAAACCTGTACCATAGCCAAAAGATCACATTATTCCTCAGAAGACATTTTCAGTATGTGAAAATTATGGAAGAGAAGAGAAAAGAGTTTTTTATTGGAAGTTAAACATGATCAGAATGCTGATGCTTTGCTTTTTCTTTTTTGAGAGCTTAGAATCAAACCTGGAGGCTTGACATGATATCATGTCAGCATCTTGTCCTCTGAATAACTACTAAGAAGACAACAATATGCAATGTATCAATTATTGTAACTGTCCTACTAACCTGTTTTGAAACTGCTTCATTGCTATTTTATGTTTTATTTTCTTTAAAATGAATTAAAAAAAAAAACCTGGAGCCTTGTATAAGCTTTTCAAGCACTCTGCCACTAGGCTATATCACACCCTACCAGGAAACCTGGATTCTATGTTCATTACATAAAGTAATTAAAGTTAAAAATTAATCTTTTGGTTGTAATTTTCAAATTTATTATTTGGAAAAAACAATTGAAGGAATTCAACCAGAAAAGTACGACATGTATAGGGAAATATAATTCTTACCACCTAAAAGTTACTACAATTACAAAGCTATGAATATAATTTCAAATATAATCTGATCCTATTGTGTATAAAAAGGACATAGCAAAGTAGGATATATTGAGCAAAGAAATATAGATAAAGGATAAATGATGGGATGATTGAACATGGTTTCATAATACTCAAATATAGTATATCTGTCATTATAGTGAAAATTCAAACTTTAAGTTTTAGTTTACTTAAAGTTAACATAGGAGTAACAGTTAAAAGCAAGGAAATGTCCAAACATTGAATGTCCTTTGGTATAAGAGAATTCAGTTTGAATATTATGAAGTTTTTCACTTTATCTATACATTTTGACTTGTATATAAACATTTCATTGGCTATTAAGATAATTCACTCATGCTGTTCCTTTATTTCAAATTAATTATATTCTTTTATTATACTGTCATGCTTTCAAATATTTTTTCTTTTTTAGACCATAATTTTGTCCAATATTTCATCTTGCTTCTGTTCCTTTATACATTTAATACTTACTACCAATTGCCTAACTATATATTCTCTGTATCGGATGGCTTTTTCAGTGTAACCCTTTGAGACTAGATTTTACCCTCAGGAAATGAAAGTGGCAACATAATTTAGTTTAAATTTCAAAAAAAAAAAAAAAACTAAATAAATTCTCATAGGTTTAAAATCACAAAAAAAAACCCAAACATTTCCTTCTCACACCAAGTGTTTGACGCATGTTTTCAGAAATTCAGAGTGATAGACCTCACTTCAGATTTGTTTCACAGTCATTGTGGAGCAGAAACAGAATTATAATGAATCACACAGTGACTCCTAAAAGACACACATAACATCTACACGTGGAAAATGAAGGCTGCCCTAACACATACTCCAGGGGAGGAGAATTGAAATCTAATTGATTAATGCAACCTATCCTTATAATCAGCAGTATTAGAACACTCTTTTCTGTTTTCAAAATGTGCTCGACTCTTATCGAGTTATAACATCAAATGTGAGGAATAGGACCTCTAGGCCATGCAGGGTATCGCTCTGTGGAAAGATGATTGGGGGTTATTCGTACCACATGCAAAAGTAGCTGCACTTTACTTGCACACATGCGCATTGTGCCGCCACCGCGTGCCTTTAGAGACGCCTGGAACAGTGTGCACTGATTTGGGGAGCCCACACTCTGCCATGGTCCTGGTATCCAATCATGTGTTGCCCGAGGCTGTCATTAAGAACCACAGCATTCAACTTGGAGTGCAAAAATTTAAAGGCAAAACATTTTAAATTGAGAAGAATAAAATTCAAAAGAAAAAAATTAAATTTTATTGAGAAAATAGCAAGAATTTTTTTTAATGTTAAAACACATGTTTTTGGCTCATATGCACAACGTAATCACTTCTCAACCTTTTCACAAGATCAAATGGCATATACACAATATAAAATTAGGAAGTGGTGACAAGAGGAATTAGAAACATTATTTCTACAAAGGAGAGGTGACAATAAACCTCAGATTCATGTATGAAAATATTTTGAACTGGTAAATAATTTGCAATCAACATATCCTAAAGAAAATATTCCTTGTATGAAAACTTGTGCATCAGAGGACATAAGCCAAAATGTGAAAAGACAGATAACATTATGAAATAAAATATTTTTAAATTATGTATATATATATATATATATATATGTGTGTGTATATATATATATACATATATATGTCTGTGTGTATATATGTGTGTGTGTGCTTTGAATTAATTTTAAAAATTCAACACAAAATACAAGCAATAAAATTATAAAGCAAACGTGTGATCTAGCAATCTCACTCTTGAATATTTATGCAAAAGATTTGAAGTGAGGATCTCACAGAGATATATGCACTCATTAAATTGAGATATTTTGGGCTCTAGAACAACAAGCAAGAGTTGAAGCAACCTGAATGTCAATTGATGTATAAATAAAGAAAAAGAAGTACATAAATACAATAGAATGATACTTACCTTTAAGAAAGAACGAACTACTTTCAATAACGTGTAAGAATCTTGAGGATATTACACTAAGAGAAAGAAGGTAGTAACAATAGAACAAATTGTTCTATTGCTGGTTGGTTTCTAAAATGCACAGCTAGGCAGGAAACAGTTGGACATTTCCTCAAAAGTTAAAATGCAAATTTACCAAATCAGTCAAACCCATAGAATTAGAGAGAGAAAAAGATTTTCATGGACTGTGGATGTACAGATATAGGGACTGACCGCTTAATGGATAAAGAGTTTCAGTTAAGCAAAATGAAAAAGCTCTAGAAATTATATAAATTGTGCTTATAGTTAACAATGCAATACTGTTGTACACTTCATATTTTTCAGAGTACACAACTCATGTTTTCTGTTTTCCTTTATTACATTAAAAATGAGCACAGGACTTGAGCAGATGATTCTCCAGAACAGACATACAAAGTCTAACACACACAAAAAGATATTCAACATCATTAACCACTAGGAAAACACAAACCAAAACTACTATTAAATACTACTTTATACTCAATGTGAGATTTTTTTTGAAAAAAAAAGTGAGAAAAGCAGATGCTGGAGAAGTTGGAGCACTTATACAGTGTTGGTTGGTTTCTAAAATGCATAGCTGAGGCAAGAAAGAGTTGGAAATTTCCTCAAAAGTTAAAATGCAAATTTACCTTGCAACCAAATAATTCTACTCCTAGGTATATAAGAACAGCTTTACAAACAGAAACTTTACATGAATGTTTGTAGCACCATGCACAAGAGCAAAAAGGTGGAAGCACTTCAAACTTTCATCAAATTAGGAATGAAGAATATATAGTACATCCATGTAATGGAATATTATTGAGTCATAAAAAACCAATGAAATAATTCATATGTTTAAAAAAATGAATGAACCTGCAATAATATGCTAAAGAAAAGAAGCCAGACACAGTAGGCAGCACATTGAATAATTTTATATAAATCATCATAAGCAAACCCTTGTGTCATAAGCTGGCTAGTGTTTGTTGGAGACCAGAGGAAAGGGGAAATGGGAACTAATTATCTAATTTGAGGTAAAGAAAAAGGAAATGAAGATCATGCAAATTGCTGAACACATGAATGCACTAGTTCCCCTGAATTGTACCATTTAAATATGGTTAAAATGATGAATTTCAATGTATATTAACTGCACTGCAATAAAAATAACTGAAGTTGTTGTAAATTTGAACTCTCAAATTGAAGGAGTTTTGGTGAACCTCTGAATTCTGGAGGCAACACACCCAAGGTTTGAGTGTGACTTTTGACTCACGTACAACTCCCTGTTGGATTGAGTCCTTATCAGTAAATACTCTTTGCAGTAGATTGTTTTGATTGTAAATTTCTCTTTCATTCAGGACCTTATCAAATCCAGTGGTGTTTAAAACTTTTGACTTACCTCTTGAAATATTTTGGTGCCTGACAGAGGATAAAAAACTAAAAATATCACACTAGATAATCATGTACAGTAAAGTGCCTATACTAAACTGACCAAATATTTTCTAAATCCCAGCTCACAAGTCTGAATGTACAGAACAGCATCCTATCACCCAGAGGAAGTAGTATTTACAAGATGGAATGCAAATAGTTCCAAACCAAAGATATATTGTATAAACTATTGTGATGTGTTCTGAAGGCACTTATTCCTACTGCATGGATGCCTGCCCAAAGCCATTAATGACGGCTTCTCTATACCCTTGGATGATCATGGTCATTTGTTGATTCCACCCATTGGTAGTGTTTTGGAAGACAATAGTAAAGGAAAACATTCCCAGGGAACAGAAATAAAGTTATACAATTGATCGCTCATCTGATTTCTAATAAATGCTATCTAGAAGCCAGTCTATATCAACCACATTAAGATATTATTGAAAGAACAAGATAAGGATGTTGATGACAGTCTGAATGGACTTGTGCAAGTAGGATCTTGAAAGGGGAACAGGCTCTATGGACATTTGTGTCTCATGAAGTATTCATCAAAAAGGATCAAAGGTTGCTCTTCAGTTCTTATCAACCAGACAGGGAAAATTCTTTCATAAATGAGAATCTCTCCTATTTCTCAGTTAGTCCAGGACTTGCCATTATGCTTATGTACAAAGCAATCATGGAAGTACAGTTGGAGATTATATGGGAGAATACAATTCTCACTGCCTCTCAAAAAAATCCCACTGCAAACAGTATTGATCAGCCAAACTAAGAGATTGATACAAACCTCAGTTTTCTTGGGCATTTTATTATCCATCCTCCTTGAAAATCTCAGCACTTTGTTTCCAATAAACAGCTATGTAGGACATGCAGTTACCTTTCGTGCTTGCAATCAGTCTGCCATCACTGACACTAACGAGTTTTCTAAGATCCTTTTCTTGGTCTTAGTGTCCTTTACAACATGTTTTCCAATATAAGCACTCTTCATGCCCCTAATGATCTATGAACCTCTCACTGGACCCCGCATCCGAAACGTTCTGCTCTCTCCCAAAAGCCACCATGCTAAGGTCAAATGCTTTACCCCATGGCACTTTAGGGGATAATCATCCAAACACACCCACAGGGCTGTGACTAGAAAAGGAGAACCAATAATGTATGCCCAGAGACCTCAGATGTCTTAATTGTGCTGTTTTATTAATATCATTTTGAAAACTTTGAAATCAGTCTAAAAATATCACATTAAACTTTCATAGCTTTTCATCTACATTCATCTGTATTTCTCTGAAGAGCACAGATTGATGATGGTGATGAGTTTTCCAAATGTTCTCCCAATAAAACTATAAAATATTAAGTAATGAAAGCTATGGTCCTGCTGTATTCCAGATTGAGAGACAAGCAGCGAAAGCTGTGAGTAGACTCCTTAGAGGTCACATAAATCCATATTTAGATTCCCAACTGAGGAAAAGGTCTTAAAAGGAAAATATGCTCTTCTCTACCAAGCAATAGAATCATATGTATCATAGATATCAAGTCATTGGGCAAGGAACAGACGCATGTCAGATTCTGTTGGCGAGGCTGACATACTTCTTTGTAGTCCCCAGGCTCCCCACTTCCTCTATCCTATCAAGCCAGAAAGCAACTGAAAGAAGTTTATTCAGATTGCTTTCATAAGGGAGAGGTGGGAGGACTGCCAAACAAACCCCCGTGTCTATGCAGCAATCCTGGCTCACGTCCACTATTTTGCTCAGAACACTTACTTCATAGGACCCTGCAGGAGTGACCTCCAGATTACCACATGACTCTGGTTAGTACAGAGCACCAGGCATTTGCCTTGCTTTCATTGATTTCCCTATCAATTGTAGTCATACAGTTATTTGTATTATTCTTGGTCCCTCCAGACTAGTTAGGTTTCCTTTTCATACCTCAAGTGTCATTCTTATAGATATGTCACAGAGAATATAACACTGAAGAATAAAATATCTGCAATACCTTGATGGATATGAAATTGGTTGTACATGATGATGTATGGCTCTGTAGCTTCTTTCAGTTTGAGGAGACCAGATTAAGCATAAGAAGAGATTAAAACTATCATGATGCTTTATACAAAGCATAGCAAAGGTCTGCATCGGCCTGAGGAAACAGACATTTTCTAATCAAAAGAGTTACTTGCCCACAATAATGTGTTCATAAATGTGTGCCTTGTGAGAGGGGATACTTTATTCCCAAGGTCATGTAAAGTAGCCCCTGAGGCCATAGTGGCCTTAATAATTCTTTTCATGTAGAAACTTTCCTAAAAATTTGAAAAAGTTATAGGTTTTCAAACTCTACATAAAAATAGCTAAATTAGAGGTCACAAACAAAACTGTAATGATAGAGTCTATTTTATCCAAAATATATAATAATCATAAGTACATAAATAACTAATATGAAAACTTCAAATTACATAAAACAGAAAGTTATAGGGGTAAAAGTAACATTATAGTGGGAGACTTAGACTTTCCTTTCTCAATAACTGACTAAATAAGTAGACAATGAGCTAATTTACAGGAGGTCACTCCATACCACAACAAAAACACATTGTTCTGGAACACCTGTAAAGCATTCACCATGGTTGACTAGAGCTTATGCAGATAAAGAAAATGCAATTAATTTTAAAGGATTAAGAGCATACAAAATTATGTGTGCTGTAGGAACACTGAAATTAACTTACAAATCAAGAATGAGAAAACCTGAAATATTGACTAAAAATATCTTTAAAATATCTTTAAATTTGACCAAGAAAAAAAAATTCCTAAATGAATAATGTGTTAAAAGAAAAAATCCTAAAGAAACTTTGTTAGAATTGAAAATATCTTTGAAAATGAAAATAAAGACAGCCACCATTGGTGGGATGCAGTTCAAGATTTGCTTACAGGAAAAATAATATAGAATAAATACGAGGGGAAACTTTGCGACGATACATTAAGATTTGTGGAGACCCAGTCCTAGCCCAGGACCGGTGAGTAGGTGGGACAGCTTCCTGCTACCTTGAGCTTGTGGGTCCTACTGAAGGTCCCAGTCAAGGCACAGCGTGGGTGAGACACTCTTCCACCCCCTTGGGATGCCCCCAAACAATCCACAGCACCCCCTCCACCCCCCCCCAGTAAGAATTTCTGCCTCTTTCTGAGAACCCCCAGACCCAGTCCTAGGCCAGGCCCGGTGAGTGTGTGGGAAAGCTTCTCACTACCCTGCACTAGCAGGACCTAAACATACTCACTGGAAGAAAGATAGCCTCTTTAAAAAATGGTGCTGGAAAAACTGGCTCTCTACATGCCAAAAACTCAAACTTGACACAGGTCTATCACCATGCACTAAACAAAGTCAAAGTAGATTAAGTATCTAAACATTAAAGCAGAGACACTAAATTTCCTGGAAGAGAAAGTGGAAGGGCCTCTTGAAGAGATAGCGGTAAGGAAGGAGTTCATGGACAGAAATCAAATCACATGGGAAACAGGTGAAAGAATTAACAACTGAGATCTGTTATTACTGAGAAGTTTTTTCACTTCAAAAGAAATTACCAACAAAGTGAAAAGGCAACCCACAAATTTGGAAAAAATCATGACAAATAAGTACTGAGACAATGGTATGCTGTCTAGAATTTATAAAGAACTAAAAAACACTGGGCCCCCCACATTTAAAGACCCAAACCAGAAAGGGGCATCTGAGATGCATACACACTTCTCAGAGGAAGAAATTAAAGGAACGAATAAATATATTAAAAAATGTTTCACATCATTAGCCATCTGCAAAATGCAAATTAAAACCACACTGAGATATCATCTCACCCCAGAAAGAATGGCTATCATAACGAAATCAACCAACAACAAATGTTAGAGAAGCTGTGGGGAAAAAAGAATCCTTCTCCACTGCTGGTGGAAATGTAGATGGGTGCAACCATTATGGAAATCAGTATGGAGACTCCTGAGAAAAGTTGGACTGGAAATTCCATTTAAAACAGCTATTCCTCTACTGGGAATTTTCCTGGAGGAACTGAAAATATCATATCATAGTGATATATGTGTGCCTGTGTTTACAGCAGCACAATTTGTGATAGCCAAATCTTGGAAACAACCAAGATGCCCATCACCTAAGGAATGGTTGAAAAAGATGTGATATTTTTAAACAATGGAGTATTACTCACCTATTAAGAATGATAAACTCAAAACCTTCATATTGAAGTGGATGGCACTTGAACATACACTCATAAGTGAAATAAACCAGACATACATGTGTAAATATCGTATAGTCTCCCTAGTATAAGAACTCAAAAGAAGAAATACAAATAGAAAGGTATAATATAATTAAAAGAAAAGCAGGACCTGAAGGACTAACTAATCAAGAGAGGGAAAGGAGAAAAGCTAGGAAACATGAATAAGTCAAACCATACAATTAAATGTAGAAAATGGGCAAGGCAATGATCCTGAGAATCTCCAGAAGATTTTTGTATCTAGCAGCTAACTGGAAAAATTCTCACCCTGACTATATATACTGATACATATGAACTAAGCTACTGCACTGTAGATGGTAATTTATAATAGTAGTTTAATGCTTGGAGTGCCTGCAAGTCTGGTATTCTGAATATGGGCTCCTTGTCATGACATGCCATTTGCTGCTATGATGTCTTTCAGGTAGGTGGATATTCAAGAAGAAGGGGGTGGTGAAGAAAAGCAAGAGACAAAAAGGAATAGTGTGGGACTATCCTGCTTCAAGGTTGTATATGGTGAGATTTTTGGACTTATGTGCACACATGAGAAGTATATAATTCTTTATGCCTATTTTTAAAATATATTCTAATTTTTAAATGTTTTTTATCATATTCTGTAGGGACTTAAGTTCAACATATCAATAACTGATGAATAATACCTGTTCTATATTATGCTTAAGATGTTTGATATGCAGACAGATAGTGAGGTTAAGCTTAACAGCCTAAGTTGTTTGATAATAACAATAAACTTGTCTTCTGGATGGATAACAACCTAAGTTTCCATACCAAAATTAGAGAAAAAGGAGGGCTGCAAGGAAAGTTAACATTTTGGCCTTAACCTTTTAAGGTCAATTAAGACTCAGGACATATTAGAAATTGTACTGTAATGTCATGTGACTCGGTAGCGTGCCAAATTTTCTGATCAAGGAGATTATGGGGCCAAAGAGGAAAGTAATCGATGATGTAGAGTGTGCCTAAGGAGAGTCACATGGAGAGAAAACCCTCTCTCAGGCTTTCACAGACAGCACATTGGCCAAGCAATTGCCGTGACTCATCCACATGGCTGACACTGACAAAGGTTCTGCAATCTCAGGTACAGGATCTCAGGATAAATCCTGAAGGTATTTCACTGACCTTATCATACTCAAAAGCTACAACTATTATTGCATAGGTCCTGCTTTACCTTGGTCTTAACCATCCAGTAGAAAATTATGAAGACAAAATATAGGAAGTAAAGCCATGCTTTTTTTTAGCATAAAAAGGGTATACAGATGAATGCCAATTTTGTATCTGTGTATTCAAAGTGGTTAGGATAGATATATAGTTACATTCTCTTAGTGAATAGAATGATTTGTTCTAATGGTGTTTGTAAATAGGATC
>NW_004524589.1:16462611-16464865 GCF_000260255.1 Octodon degus
AGAACTTGTACTGTAACGTCATGTAACTCAGTAGTGTTCCAAATTTTCTGATCAAGGAGATTATGGGGCCAAAGAGGAAAGTGGTTGAGGATGTAGTTTGTCCCTAAGGAGAGTCACGTGGAGAGAAAACTTTCTCTCAAGCTTTCACAGAGGGCACACTGGCCAAGCAATGGCCGTGACTCATCCACATGGCTAACACTGACAAATATTCTACAATCTGAGGTATATGGTCTCAGGATAAATCCTGAGGACATTTCACTGACCTTATGAGTCCCAAAAGCTACAACTGTTGTTGCATAGGTCCTGCTTTTTCTTGGTCTTAACCATCCAGCAGAAAAGTATAAAAACAAAATGTAAGAAGTAAAGCCATGGTGTTATGTTGTGCTGTAGGGGACTCAGGTCAACAATTTCTGACATTGCCAGTCAAGCAGAAGACCCAATACTATTATGGGCTACTGGACTCTTTTAGAGTATTTTGCTTAATTTACACACCTATAATATTCAAATAGTGGAACTTAACCTAAAAAGGGGATACAGATGAAACTGTCTCATCGCTATTTGTTTATCAATAAAATTATGGGACAAAAAAAGAAAAAGAAAAGCTCTGTTCTGCCGTTGTATTGAGTCTTTCAGTGCAGACTCTCCAAGTGACTCTCAGTCAAGTGTCACCTTAGAGCTTCATCCTCAGTCTATCTTGTTTTTTGGCTTCTAGCCTATTGGACTGAGAAGCTACTGGAGCATCCATCTGTCCAGCATGCAGGGGGCCATGTGGGCTCTTCCACACCTCTTCCTCTACACATAAGTAGTAAGTTCTAATTCGAGCCTTGAGAGAACCAGTACATCTAGGAATGGTGAGGCTCTGGGATCAAACAGAGCAATAAAGGAGAAGGAGAAGGAGAAAGAAAATGTGAAACCAATGAAACTAGAAGCTGATCAGATGAAAGAGTTCATAAAATTAGCAAATTGCATGCCAAATTGACCAATGAAATAAGACAGAAACAAAAAAAGCTAGGATTCTCATTAACTACATATGATACAGATAATTGGTGACATAGGAAATATTGTGTATGATGTTATGGTCACAAATGTACTAATTTAAATAAAATATAATTGGTAACTGAGAAATTGAAAATACCATAATTCCTTTAAGAAGAAATGGATAAACTCAATAATACTATATCTTATTATATCTGGTAAATAAATTAGAGTTAAAACTATTAATAACGAAAGAAAGAAAGAAAGAAAGAAAGAAAGAAAGAAAGAAAGAAAGAAAGAACCAACCTAAACCAGATGCTTCACATTCAAATTTTACCAAATATTTTAAAAATAAATACACACAAACTCCTTGAAAAATGGAAGAACAATAAACACTTCATTATTCTTTATGGACCCCAAATTACCTTCACACCAAAACCAGAAAAATGTATTGAATCTTTAAATCAACATTTCTTAATGTCACACACACATAAAAAAAATTCATCAGGTAAATGGTAGTCAATTAAATATAGCAACAAGTGCATCAAAATGAAATATCATGATCATGTTTAGTTTATTTTGAATTATGAAAAGATGGTTCAACTTTCAAAAATCTTTGTTATATCTCACTAGTAGAGTGCTTGACTAGATTTTTGAGGCCTTGAGCTTGATACTAAACAGTACAAAATAATTAAATGACTTGATGAAAAAGCCGAACATATTGAGGGAAAAGTGTTAGAAAAGATTAGTTAGTCACCGTGGCACACAATACTGGGTAACAAGTCTACCAAAGTTGATCATAAGGCAGCAATGCTGGCTTTGGGTGATACATTGTTCAGGATAATGTGTACAGAGAAATGTTTTGTGAGTTTTGTTGCCGACCAAGAACACAGCTGCAGAATTATTCAAGCGTGTGAATGATCACATATTGGGACAACAAAAATGATCATTTTGTATTGGTATATGCATGATCATAGTCCCTGCCATGACTAGATGGCTGTCTGGTTTTATTTTGTGTCCAAAAGTTCCTAATGTGAGTCTGTACCTTGCGTTATCCACAGAGAACTGCTGGCAAGATGAAATTGTCATCTGAACATCTAGTAACATTTTGCAGGATGTGACTAAAATGATCGACATTAACACACATGGCCTTAAGTAGCATCTGTTCATGCAGCTCTGTGAAGAGATGAACATAGAACACACACATCTTTTTTTTTTTAATTTTTTTATTTATTTGTGTGTGTGTGTGTGTGTGTGTGTGTGTGTGTGTGTGTGTGTG
>NW_004524589.1:16473242-16478184 GCF_000260255.1 Octodon degus
CACTTCTTTCTGCTGCAGGTGTTAGAGTTGAACCCTTTGTGTCTCTTTGGCAAGATGTTCTGCTCCTGAATCAGCTGTGTGCATCTTGCCTCTAGCCTCCTTGCAGGGAGTTCTGCTGAAGGGTTCACTGCTGGGCTTGCAGCCTGGGTCAAAAGAGGATCCCTGGGCCCGGGAAGTCTCACTCACTCGCTGGGCCTGTGCTCTGGGTCTGTTCAGGATCCCGTGGCCTAGGTCGTCTCACTCACTCACCGGCCTGCGCTCTGGGTCTTTTCAGGATCCCGAGGCCTGGGTCGTCTCTCTAAATTTTATTTAATCTTTCAAAAACCAGCCTTTTGCTTTTTTAATTCTTTGAATTGTGTTCTTTGTTTCAATTGAATTAATTTCTGCTCTAATCTTTATGATTTCCTCCCATCTTGGGGCTCTGGGTTTGGTTTGCTCTTCCTTTTCTAGTTGTTGAAGTTGCAGCACTAGGGTGTTTATTGGTTCCCGTTCTGTTTTCCTAATGTGTGAGTTCACAGCTATGAATTTCCCTCTGAAAACTGCTTTCATCGTGTCCCATAAATTACGATAAGTTGTGCTTGAATTTTCTATGAATTGTAGATATTGTTGAATTTCTTGTTTAATTTCATCTGTGACCCATTGGTTGCTGAGTAGTGTGTCATTTAGTTACCATGTATTTAAGGTTTTTTTTTTTCTGGTTTCTTTTCTCATTTATTTCCAGTTTTATTGCACTGTGGTCAGATAATGTGATTGTGATAATTTCTGTTTTCTTGCATATACTTAAGCATGACTTATGATCCAGTATGTGGTCTATTTTGGAAAATGACCCATTTGCAGCTGAGAAAAATGTGTATTCAGCTGTATTTGGGTGGAACACTCTGTATATGTCCACCAAGTCCATTTTTTCAAGCTCTGGTTCAGTTCTGTTAACTGTTTGCTATGTTTTTGTTTGGTTGACCTATCTTTTGGGGATAAGGGGTTGTTAAGTTTTCCTGTTAAAATTGTGGTATTGGATATAAGATTTTTCATCTCCATTAAGATTTGCTTTATATAGTTGGGTGTCCCGTGTTTGTTGCATACATATTAATGAGTGTTACCTCTTCCTTTTTAATTTTTCCTCTATCCAGTATATACAGGCCTTCTTTATTTCACTTGATAATTGTTGGTTTGAAGTTCAGACTCTCTGAGAATAGAATTGCTACCCCTGCTCTTTTCTGAGGTGCTGGGGCATGTAGTATTTTGTTCCACCCTTTGACTTTCAGCCTTTGAATGTCTTTATGAATTAAATGTGTTTCTTGTATACAGCATATTGTTGGATTTTGTTTCCTAATTCAATGTGCCAGTCTATTTCTCTTAATTGGTGAATTGAGTCCATTTACATTGATGGCTAGAATTGAGATATTTTGACTTCGGTTGCCATGTTATTTACCTGTTGTCATTTACTCCTTTCTCTCTTGTGTTTAATTGCTTGCCCTATTTAGTTGGTTGCTTCTGTTCTCATTTGTGGAGTTCTGATCATTTTGGTCCCTCTCTAGAGTATCTTTCAGTAGCCTTGTGTAGGGTTGCCTTTGTCATCACGAAATTCTTTAGCTGTTCTTTGTCATGAAAGTATTTTACTCCTCCATCAAACTTGAAAGAGAGTTTTGCAGGATATAGTAGTCTGGGCTGGAATTTGTTTTCATAGAGGACCTGAAGTACTCTGCTCCATGCTCTTCTTGCGTGCATGGTTTGTGAAGAGAAGTCAGCTATAATTCTGATGGGTTTTCCTTTGACTGTGATCTGCTTCTTTTCTCTAGCAGCTTTCAAGTATATTATTCTTGTGCTGAATTTCTGGGATCTTGACTACTATATGTCTCGGTGTGTTTTACATTGGATTGAGGTTACTTGGCATTCTGTATGCTTCAGTTACCTGTATGTCAAACTGTTTCCTCATATTTGTGAAGTTCTCTGCTATTACTTCTGCCCATATTTTTTAATGTCATTTGTATTCACTCCTTTCTCATTGATGCCTATTAGTCTCACATTGTTCATCTTTGCATCATCTTGCATGTGATGGATTATTCCTTCCTGCATCCTTGTTGTTTTTAAGAGATCCTTTCTTACCTTTTCACTATTTGCACCAGCATCTTCAGGATCTGAAACTCTGTCTTCACTTTCAGTTAAACGGTCTTGCAAGCTTGTGATTGAGGTTTTAATGTCCTCTATATCTCTTTGACCCTGCTTCGTGCAATCTATTTCTTTCTTGTATTGCTCATTCAAGGAATTCGTCATTTTTCTAATGTCCTCTATTTATTTATCAATGTCTTCTCTAGAAGCAGTTATAAATTCTTTTACTGCAGTGTTTTATTCAGCTTGGGTTTCCTTCCTATGTTTCTGTAGTTACTTCTTTACTTCAGATGCTATGAGTTCTGAGAATTCTTTTTTGATTTCATAAAAGAGTTGTGCTCTGATTTCCTCTATATCTTTCTCCTGTTGCTTATTTACTATTGACGCTATTAATTCATGCATTTGAGGCGAGCTAGTATCCTCTGCACTTGTTCCGGTTGGGCGCTGGGTTTCCTCCACATGTTTCTGCATTTGATTCTTGAGTGCGGATGTTATTAATTCAGTGATTTCTTTTTTTATTTCCAATCTGAGTTCCTCTATACCTTTCTTCAGCTGTTTCTTTATTTCAGAAGCTGTTGCTTCATTGCTTACAGCTGTGTGATTCCCAATTTGTTCTGTGTTAGTGTCTTCTGCACTTTTTACAGGTGGGCTTGGGTTCTGAGGTTGCATTTTGTTCCTTCTTGTCATTTTGTGTACCACTGTCTTCTGACCTTGGTTGTAGATCTTCATTGTAGTTATAACCTTAGTAGGTACTGAAGTTCAGGTTCAGATCTACAAAGTTTGGATTTATCCAGCTGTGCCTGGCTTGGGTCTGGCTGCTGTGCTGATCTCCTTCCTATTGCTGCCCTTGAGGTTGAACCTGTTGTGCCGCTGTAGCAAGATGTTCTGCTCCTGGACCAGCTGCGTGGTTCTGTCCTCTATACTCTCTGCAGGGACTATAGCTGCAGAGTTACACCCCAGGCCTGTATGCTAGGCCTGAACTGAGCCTGGAGGGGACAAGGTGGAGTAGCAAGAAGAGGCAGCTCTCCCACACACTCACTGGGTCTGGACTAGGACTGGGTCTGGGTGTTCCGGGAATGTGGCAGAAATTCCTACTGGGGGGTGGGGTTGTGGAGGTCCTGTGGAGTGGTGGGGCATATCCCAAGTGGGTGGAAGAGGGTCTCACCCACACTGCGTCTTGGCTGGGACCTGGAGTCA
This sequence comes from Octodon degus, assembly GCF_000260255.1. Lineage (NCBI taxonomy): Eukaryota > Metazoa > Chordata > Mammalia > Rodentia > Octodontidae > Octodon > Octodon degus. The sequence continues at coordinate 16,476,546 of NW_004524589.1, forward strand.
GTCCCACCGGTGCAGTGTAGCCAGAAGCTCTCCCACACACTCACAGGACCTGGGCTAGGACTGGGTCTGGGGGTTCCCGGAATGCAGCAGAAATTCCTACTCTGGGGGCGGTGAGGGAGATGTGCTGTGGAGTGTTGGGGGGCATCCCATGGGGTTGGAAGATGGTCTCACCCATGCTGCCCCTGGGCTGGGAACCTGAGTTGGTACTGCCAGGGCAAGGTAGCCGGACGCTCTGTAGAGCAGTTATTAATTCTTTCATTATAGTTATCCTTTTTTACATCAGAGATTTTTTTCCGATCTGATTTCCTCTATACATATCTGCAGTTGTTTCTTTACTTAAGATGCTATCAATTCAGATTTCCTTTTTTTATTTCAGAGGTTATTTCTGATCTGCTTTCCTCTATACCTTTCTTCAGTTATTTCTTTACTTCAGATGCTATTAATTCAGAAACTTTAGCTGTGGGATTCCTTATTTCTTCTATGCTAGTATCTCCTGAATTTTTTCTGGGTAGGCTCCGAGTCTGAGTTTGTATTTTGCTTTTTCCCTTTGTCATTTTGTATAGCACTGTCTTCTGACCTTGGTGTAGAACTTTGGTGCAGTTATAACCTTAGCACCTACTGAATTTCTTACTCAAGAGAGATTATATGGTTAAGGCAGTTGCAATTTTTTATTTACAGAACTAAAATTAGGAACAATAATAGTGGGTAGTGATATTTAGCAGTTGAAAACCTTTTGTCACTAATAGATTTGTATTTTAGATAGTATGTGCAAGCATTATGTTTGTATAGCTAAGCAGATATTTAAATTGGGAATTTGTACTTAAGTGAGTTCCCAGAAGTTCTTTCTGATCATCTCCCCTTGATGTGGTCTTCCTGGCAGATTAGTTCATCCTGGTTACCTTTTGCCCCCTCTCTTGGTCAAGAGAGAAAGAGGGAGGATGCTTTCATAGACCTGGGTCCACCAACGTGTCTCAGTTCAAATCTACCAAGTTTAAACTCATTGTGATATTCCTGGCTTGGGTCTGGCTTCTGTGTTCAGTTGCTTCCTGCTGCAGCCCAGGGAAGTAAACTGGCTGTGCCCCTCTGACAAGATGTTCTGCTTCTGGATTAGCTTGGTGGGTCTGGCCCCTACCCTCTCTGCAGGGAATAAACAAGACTTACATATGCAAATATCTTATTACCTCCCTAGTATAAGAACTCAAAAGAAGAAATAAATATTGAAAGCAGGATCTCAAGAAATAAAAACTGAAAGGTATAACACACTTAAATGGAAAGTGAGAAGTTAAGGGTTAAACAATGAAGAGAGGGGACAGAGAGATGGCTTAGTGGAATAAGCACTTCCCTGGCAACAGCAAGGGCCTGAGTTCAATCTCCAGTTAGGCCAAAAATAAAAAAATAAAAATAAATAAATATTAAAAACAATGAAGAAAAGAAATAAAAGGAATAAGAATAGGTAAAGAAGAAGTTAAATTATCTTTATTTGCAGATGACATACTTTACTTAGAAGACCCAAAAAACCCCACCAAGAAGCTACTAGAATTAATACAGAAGTTCAGTATCATAGCATATTATAAAGTCAATACCCAAAAGTCAATAGCATTCCTCTACACAGACAACAAACACACTGAGAGGGAAATTA
>NW_004524589.1:16478284-16486080 GCF_000260255.1 Octodon degus
GCATGTGGTGCTGTGGGATTGAACCGCGGTCCCTGTGCTTTGCTAAGCTTGTTCTAAGTAGGTGCTTTAGACCACTGAGCCATCTCACCAGCCCCGAGCACACACATCTTTTATACACAAAAGTGAGATGTCTTTCTAAAGGGAGATAAGTAGTCAGAGTTTTTGCGATATAAAAGTTGTACCAGATATTTAAACAGACAGACAGACACAGACACAGACACAGACACAGACACAGACACAGACACAGACACAGACACAGACACAGACACAGACACAGACACAGAGACATAGAAAGAGCCAGCCCACTGGCAGAACCTTTGGATGACACAAAATAGGTTACAAAACTTGCATATTGGTGTGAATATACAACTTGCTCAATGAATTCAATTTGTCACTTTACGGCAGAATGAATACTGTGTTCAAGTCATCTGATAAAGGGTCTGCATTCAAAACCAAACTAGAATTATGAGTGACAGGTAGAAAGCAGGATTTTTGCCATGTTTTAAACATTAACAAAGATTTTGAAAAAGACTAAAGCATGGCCTTTTTTCTCCCAGCTGAGATATGATCACCTTTTCAGCTTTACAAAGAGTTTAAACATTGCTTCCCAAACACAAGAGATATCCAAATTGAGAAAGAATGGGCTTAGAAACTTGTGAATTAGCAGTCTGACTCAATTTTATGCCAGATGGTCATCTGCTTGGAACCATAGATGAAGGTGGTCCAAAAAAGCATGTTTGAGACAACTTCAAGTCTCCATACATAATGGGTGAGTGTCAAGATCAACTATTCTAAGAATCCCACAGAAACAATGGAAAGACTTCAGTTTCCAACGTTATGTTTGTTAAGTGGGATTTTTTGCAGTAATAGATAACATAAAAAGGAAATTACAGAGTAGACAAGACATAAGCAACATTTTTTTCTGGTATCCACAGTTGGGTCTACCTTTTGGCAGTAAGACAAGTTTAGGGCTCTCACTTATTATACATTATGGTGAATTATAAAATTTTAAATTATTTATTATAGCAATAGAAATAAATTTCAGAGTGAATGTAATGAGCTTTTGTCATCTTGAAACCTTCCCCTATCACAGTTCGTGGAAAAATTGTCTTCTACCACACTGGTCCGTAGTGCCAAAAAGATATACAACCACTGCTATAGACTAAATAATGTATCATGCTTGTCCCTATTTCTTAGGGAAGGTCCCATCCATGCCATACAGTTCCAGCACCCTGATTTCTAGCACTTCTAACATGTATAGTCACCCCTTTTAATTCAAGACATCTGGCAAATATCTCCTGCATATTGTATTGATGCCATCATAATTTCCATTGTTACTTACACACAGTAGATTGGCAACTGGTGGTCAACTGGGAACACCCAGATGAACTGAACCATTGGTGCCGGGTGTGAGAGGCCTAACCTGAGAGCTGTTGCCAACAATATAAAAAGAACTAGAAAAGAAGAAGAAAAATCTGTTAGGGAGCTGTGAGTTTTCCTGGGGACGTCAGCTCTCCTGGAGGATGACTTGCTTGATGAACTTGGCTATTATCATCATCAAAGGAGCTCAGGACCTTGTTGTCACTGAGAATGGCTGCAATTAACTGTAGGAGCTTCGGTTCTTTCTTTGAGCTTCATTTTCTGGCTCAAGGGAAAGATGGTGCACTAGTCAGTGTCCTGGAGAAGCTTGTCACACTGGCTTTCCTGGTATAGACTTCGCTGTTCTCATCATTGGAGGGGCTCAGAATCTTGATGTTGCTGAGAATGGCTATGGTAGTTTTTTTGGAGGAGTTCTGGTTCTTAATTTGAACATTGTTTCCTGGCTCCAGTGCAGATTTTTCATACCACTGGCACAAAGTCTTCACCCTACTGACACAGACTTTCTAGCTTCTACCATTTACCTTTGCACCTTCCCAGAACAGATCCATGAAACAGACCTGCATGAAACACTGTCATGGGTTTCAGGCTTCCAGTTGGACTCATAAGGGCCTTGTAAAGGGCTCTAGGTCTTCAGCTGAATTCATGCAGGGATCCAAGCTCTCAGCTGGATTATTTTCATCTTTATTATCTGGACAGATGCCTTGCACTCTTTTGTGATAACTTTTGGTTGACTATTATAAAATAATCCTATACTTCTCTATCCTGCATTGTTTCTGTTAGGACCACAAGCTATAACGCTACACATGCCCCACAGGAATAGAAGAGAGTTCACTGACAACAGCTAATAACATCATGAGCCCTGGAGCCATCAATGTTCAAATCCATAAAGAATGAGGACATAGACACTTTGAATTCTATATCCATTACAATGTCACATGTCTACCTTTATGAACAACTGTGGTCTACATTATTGAAAGACTCATAGACACTGATGACATTAATTAAAAGATACTGAGGATCAATAATTAACAAAAAAATTTTCAGTCTGAAAATCATGTTCCCCTAATGAACAAATGTACCATCACTTAGAAGTTTGACAAAGGAATCAAGTCTCTGGGTCCAGATGATATTTGTAGAAAATAGGGGAAAGAAGTACTGATAAATGGGCTATGGAGATGAAGTCTGTAACATGCAGAATATGGAAAACTATACAAATCAAATAACCGAAGATATTTGATGAAATATATTGAAAGAAAAACAAATAAATTAGTAGCAAACATATATATTGAAAGAGAAAAATCCTAAATAAAAGTGAATGAATTATATTAAATTGTAGATAAAGATAAATGTCCATGTGATCAAACAAAGAAAATATGCATGGGATAATTTTTATTTTCTTGCATATACTTAAACATGACCTATGGACTAGTATGTGGTCTATTTTACAAAATGTCCCATGTGCAGCGAAAAAAAAAATGTGTATTCAGCTGTCGTTGGTTGGAACATTCAGTATATGTCCACTAAGTCCATTTTTTCCAAGCTCTGGTTCAGTTCTGCTACTTCTTTGCTAATATTTTTGTCTGGTTGACCTATTTTTTTGCGATAAGAGAATGTTAAAGTCTCCTGTTAAGATTGTGGTATTGGATATTGGACATTTCACGTCCATTAAGATTTGTCTTATATAGTTGGGTGCTCCCGTGTTTGGTGCATACATATTTATGAGTGTTACCTCTTCGTTTTAAATTTTTTCCCTAACCAGTATGTAGTGGCATTCATTATTTTGTTTGATCATTTTTGGTTTGGACCCTGATATGAGTCCATAGGTCATGCTTAACTATATGCAAGAAAACAAAAATTATCCCATGCATATTTTCTTTGTTTGATCACATGGACATTTATCTTTGTCTACAATTTACTATTGTAACATCATTCTTTGATGTTAAGACTGTCTGAGAACAGGAATGCTACCCCTGTTTTTTTCTGAGTTGCTGGGGTGTGTAGTATTGTTTTCCATCTTTTGACTTTCAGTCTATGAATTTCTTTATGAGTTAAGTGTATTTCTTGCATACAGCATATTGTTGGATTTTGTTTCCTGATCCACTGTGCCAGTCTATTTCTCTTAACTGGTAAATTGAGTCCGTTAACATTGATGGTTGTAATTGAGATGTATTGACTTATGATTCACATGTTATTTACCTGCTGTTGTTTACCCCTTTTTCTCCTGTGTTTAATTGTTTGCCTTATTTGGTGGGTTCTTTATATTCTCATTTGTGGAGTACTGGTTATTTTGATTCCTCTCTAGACTATCTTTTAGTAGTCTCTGTAGGGTTGGCTTTGTCATCATGAAATTCTTTAGTTGTTCTTTGCCATGGAAGTATTTTACTTCTACATCAAAATTGAAAGAGAGTTTTCTAGGGTATAATAGTCTGAGCTGGAATTTGTTTTCATAGAGGACTTGAAGTACTTTGTTCCATGCTATTCTTGACTTCAATGGGGTTTTTTATCTTTTTTTTTTCAGTATCAGGGATTGAACTCAGGACCCTGAGCTTACCAGGCAAGTGCTTATCTTACTGCGCTGTCCCCCAAGGCCTGACTTCATGGTTTGTGAAGAGAAATCTGCCATTATTCTGATGGTTTTCTTTTAAACGTGATCTGTTTCTTCTCTCTAGAGTCATTTAGTATGTTGTTCTTGTGCTGGATTTCTGGGATCTTGACTATTACATGTCTCAGTGTGTTTTCAATTGGTTTGATATTATTTGGAGTTCCATATGCTTCAGTTACCTGAATGTCAGATTGTTTCCCCATATTTGGGAAATTTTCTGCTATTACTTTTGCCCATATTCTTTTCATATCATTTATATTGACTCTTTCTTTCTCATTGATGCCTATTAGTCTCAGGTTGTTCATTTTTGCATCATCTTGCAAATGTTGAATTCTTTTTTTCTTGCATCCTAGTTGTTTTTAAAAGATCTTTTCTTACTTTTCACTAGCTACTACAGACTCTTCAAGATCTGAAAGTCTATCTCCACTTTCATTCAAATGGTTTTTGCCAGCTTGTAATGGAGATTTTAAGTTCCTTTATATCTCTTTGACACTGCTTCAAGCGATCTATTTCTTTCATACATTTCTTATTGAAGGATTCCATCATTTTTTGAATCTACTCTATTTTTATTAGGGTCTTCTTTAGAGCAGTTATTTTTTACCATAATTTTATGAATAAACAAATAGCAATGAGACAGTTTCAAATCAAATCAGTAGGACAATTTCAATAATTAACACATGGCATAAATTCTTCTTAGTGGTTAACTGCTGTACAACATGTGGACATGATATGCTATTTACAAACACCATTAGAACAAATCATTCTATTCATGAAGAGAATGTAACTATGTAATTAACCCAACCACTTTGAATACAAAGATAAAAAATAGACATTCATCTGTATATCCTTTTTTTTGTTAAGTTCTGTTATTTGAACATTATAGGTGTGTAAACTCAGCAAAATATTCTAAAAGAGACCAGTATCCCATAATAGTATTGGGACTTCCACTTAACTGTCAATGTCAGAAATTGTTCACCTGAGTACCCCACAACCCAACTTAACAGCATGGCTTTATTTCTTATATTTCATTTTTATACTTTTCTTCTCGATGGTTAAGACCAAGGAAAAGCAGGACCTATGCAACAAGAGTTGTAGCTTTTGGCTCTGAAAAGGTCAGCTAAATCCCCTCAGGATTTATCCTGAGATCCTGTACCTCAGATTGTAGAACCATTGTCAGTGTCAGCCAAGTGGATAAGTCACGGCCATTGTTTGGCCAATGTGTTCTCTGTGAAAGCCTGAGAGAATGTTTTCTCTCCATGTGACTCTCCTTAGGCACATTCTACATCATCAATCACTTTCCTCTTTGGCCCCATAATCTCCTTGATCAGAAAATATGGGACACTACCGAGGTACATGACATAACAGTACAAGTTCTCATATGGCCTCAGTCTTAATTGACCTTAGAAGGCTAGGGCCAAAATTTTGGCTTTTCTATTAGCCCTCTGTTTTCTCTAATGTTTATCTGCAAATGTAGGTTGTTAACCATCCAGAAGACAAGCTTGTTGTTATTACCATACAACCTAGGCTGTTAAGCTAAACCTCACTATCTGTCTGCATATCAAACATCTTAGGCATAATATTGAACAGGTATTTTTAATCAAGTATTGATATGATGAACTTTAAGTCCATACAGTATATGATAAAAAATATTTGAAAATTAGAATATATTTTAAAAATAGGCATAAAGAATTATATACTTCTCATCTTTGCACATGAGTCCCAAAATCTCACTATATACAACGTTAAAGCAGGACAGTCCCACAATATTTCTTTTCCTGTCTCTTGCTTCTCCTAGACCACCCACTTCTTCTTGAACAACCATCTACCTGACAGACATCATAGCAGCAACTGGCATGTCATGACAAGTAGCCCATATTCAGAAAACCAGAATGACAGGAACTCCAAGCATGAAAGTGCTATTACAAATTACCATCTGCAGTGCAGTAGCTTAGTTCACAGGTAGCAGTATATATAGTTAGTCAGAGTGAGAATCTTTCCAAATAACTGCAAATTAAAAAATCTTCTGAAGATTCTCAGGATCATTGCCTTACTCATCTTCTACACATAACTGTAGGGCTTGACATTGTAATGTTTCCTAGCTCTTCTCCTTTCCCTTTCTTGATTAGTTAAGTACTTGAGATCCTGCTATTCTTTTACTTGTATTATATCTTTCTATTTATATTTCTTCTTTGGAGTTCTTATACTAGGGAGACTATACGATATTTACACATGTGTGTCTGGTTTATTTCACTTATGAGTATATGTTCAAGTGGCATCCACTTCAATATAAAGGCTGGCAGTTTATCATTCTTCATAGCTAAATAATACTTCATTGTGTAAAAATATCACATCTTTCTCAACCATTACTCAAGTGATGGGCATCTTGGTTGTTTCCAAGATTTGGCTATCATAAATTGTGCTGCTAAAAACATAGGCACACAAATATCCCTATGATATGATGTTTTCAGAACCTCTGGGAAAATTCCCAGTAGAGGAATAGCTGGTTTAAAGGGGATTTCCTGTCCAACATTTCTAAGCAGTCTCCACAATGATTTCCATAATGATTGCACCATTCTACATTCCCACCAGCAGTGGAAAAGGGTTCCTTTTTCCCCACAGCCTTTCCAACATTTGTTGTTGGGTGATTTCTTTATGATAGCCATTCTTTCTGGGATGAGATGATATCTCAATGTGGTTTTAATTTGCATTTCACAAATGGCTAGTGATGTGGAGCACTTTTTCATATATTTATTTGCTTCTTTAATTTCTTCCTCTGAGAAGCATGTGGTCATCTCAGATGCCCATTTCTGGATTGGGTCTTTAAATTTTGGGGCCCTAGTGTTTTTTAGTTCTTTATAGATTCTAGAAAGCAGACCTTGTCTGAGTACTTGTTTATCATGATTTTTTCCAAATTTGTGGGTTGCTTTTTACTTTGTTGGTAATTTCTTTCAACGTGAAAAAACTTCTCAGTAAAGCAGGTCCCAGTTGTTAATTCTTTCAACAGTTTCCCATGCAATTTCATTTCTGTCCACGAACTCTTTGCCTACCCTTATGTCTTCAAGACTTCCTCCTACTTTCTATTCCAGGAGATTTACTGTCTCTGCTATAATTTTTAGATCTTTCATCCATTTTGACTTTAGTTTAGTGCATGGTGATAGACCTGGGTCAAGTTTGAGTATTGGGCATGTAGAGAGCCAGTTTTTCCAGCACCATTTGTTAAAGAGGTTACCTTTTTTCCAGTGAGTATATTTGGCCTCTTTCTCAAAGATAAGGTGGCTGAGTGTGTTCATAGGGGCTTCAGCATCTTCTAATCTATTCCATTGATCCTCAGGTCTACTTTGATGCCAGTACCATGCTGATTTTATCACAGTATCTTGAAGTATAATTTCAAGTGAGGAATTGTAATGCCTCCTGCCTTGTCTTTATTGCCTAGAATTGCCTTTGCTATTCTAGGGCTTTTCCAGTTCCAAATAAATTTTAGGAATGATTTCTCTTGTTCTGTGAGTTATGTCGTTGGTAGTCTGATAGCGATTGCATTAAATTTGTACAGCAATTTTGAAAGTACAGCATCTTCACAATGTTGATTCTTCCTATCCAGGAGCATGGAATATCTTTCCATTTTCTGAAATCCTCTAGGATCTCTTTTTTCAGAGTTCTGTAATTTTTCTAGAAAAGATCTTTGACTTCTTTAGTGAGGTTAATTCCAAAGTATTTCATTTTCCTCAGTGCTTTTGTAAAAGGTATTGTTTCTATAATTTCCCTCTCAGTGTGTTTGTTGTCTGTGTAGAGGAATGCTATTGACTTTTGGGTATTG
>NW_004524589.1:16486600-16487135 GCF_000260255.1 Octodon degus
TCCAATTTTCTGTAGGACTTTGAACATGAATGAGTGTTGGACTTTGTCAAAAGCCTTTTCTGCATTAATGGAAATGATCATGTGGTTTTTAGTTTTTCCTCTATTGATATATTGTATTACATTTATACATTTTCGAATATTGGAACATCCTTGCATCACTAGGATGAATCCTACTTGTTCATGGTGTATGATCTTCTTGATGATTTGCTGTATTCTATTTGCTAGGATTTTATTGAGGATTTTGGCATCTATGTTCATGAGGGATATTGGCCTGTATTTTTCTTTCTTAGTTACATCTTTCCCTAGTTTTAGTATCGGTATAATACTTGCCTCCAGGAATGATTTTGGGAGGATTGCTTCCTTTTCAATTTCATGGAAGAGTTTGAGGAGTATAGGGACTACATCTTCAGTAAATGTATTATAGAATTCAGCTGTGAATCCATCCGGACCTGCACTTCTATTTTCCTGTAGGTATTTAATTACATCTCGTATTTCATTGGCTGTTATTGTGGTATTGAGAGTGGTTATATCTTGT
>NW_004524589.1:16506907-16507437 GCF_000260255.1 Octodon degus
ATTCAACTATTAAGAATAATAAACTGCAAGCCTTTATATTGAAGTGCATGCCACTTGAACATATACTCATCAGTGAAATAAACCAGACACACATGTGTAAATATCGTATAGTCTCCGTAGTATAAGACCTCCAAAGAAGAAATACAAATAGAAAGATATAATACAAGGAAAAGGAAAGCAAGATCTCAAGGACTAACTGATCAAGAGAGTGAAAGGAGATGAGCTGGAAACATGACGATGTCAAGCCATGCAGTTATATGTAAAAGATGAGCAAGGCAATGATCCTGAGATTCTTCAGAAGATTCTTTAATCAAGGAGTTAATTGGAAAGATTCTCACCCTGACTAACTATATATACTGATACCTGTGAACTAAGCTACTGCACTGCAGATGGCAATTTGTAATAGTGGTGTCATGTTGGGAGTGCCTGTCATTGTGGTATTCTGAATATGGGCGGCTTGTCATGACATGCCAGTTACTGCTAAGATTTCTCTCGGGAAGATGGATGTTCAAGAAGAAGGCGGTGATGAA
>NW_004524589.1:16508407-16535457 GCF_000260255.1 Octodon degus
AACGGAACTTAGAAAAAATGGGGTATACCGATGAATGTCCATTTTGTATCTGTGTATTCGAAGTGGTTAGGATAGATGTATAGTTGCATTCTCTTAATGAATAGAATGATTTGTTCTAATGGTGTTTGTAAATAGGATCACAAGTCTGCATCTTGTACAGCAATTATCCACTAGGAAGAATGTATGCAATGTATTATTTGTTGAAACTGTGCTTCCGATTTGATTTGAAACTGTCTCATTGCTATCCGTTTATCAATAAAACTTTGAAAAAAAATATAAATAAATAAAAACAATGAAGAAAGGGAAAGGTGAAAAGTTAGGAAATATGGCAGGAGAAAACCATACATTTATATAAACAAGATTATTAAGGCGATGGTCCTAAGAATCTCCATCAGTTTTTTCAAAATAGCAATTAATGAGTAGAATTCTCACCCTGACTAACTATATATGCTGATACCTGTGAATTAAGCATCTAAAGTGAGGGCAGCAATGAGTAATTCTAAAACCATGCTGACATACCTGTCATCTTAATCTTCTAAATACTTACAGCTTCTAATGTCATGTCAATTATTGCTATATTCTCTTTAAAGTAAATGTTTGTAAATAAAAAAAAGTAAAAGGTAATGAAAGAAAACAAAAGACAAGAGAATAAGTCATAAGATTTTCCTGGTACAGTGTTGTATATGGTTTGATATCTAAATTTCCATGCAAAAATGTGTAATTGCTTTCTTTTTACATTCTATAGGGATTTTAAAGTTTAGAATATCCATGGTTGTTGGAAAATAGCAGTTCCATGTTATGTCTAAGGCACTTGATATTCAGGCAGATATTGATGTAAAGCTCAACTGCCTCTGTTACATGGTAAAAATAATAGCATTAAGCTTCTCTTCTGGATGTTTAACAACTACAGTTTGCAGACCAAAAATTAGAGAAAAAGGGGCGTTACCTATGCTGTGACATCTTATAACTCAGTGGTTCCAAATTTTCTGATCAAGGAGATTATGGGGTCACATATTGAGGATATATAGTATGCCTAAGGAGAGTCACCTAGAGAGAAAAAATTCTCTCAGGCTTTCACAAAGAATAAATTGGTCAAGCAATGGCTGTGTCTCATCCACATGGCTGACATTGACAAAAGATCTACAAGGTGCTATACATGGTTTCAGGATAAATTCTTAGGAGATTTGACTGACCTTATCAGATACAAAAGTTATATTTTTGCTTATATAGTCTTGCTTTAACTTGGTCTTAACCATCCAGCAGAAAAGTATAGCCACAAGGCATAAAATGTAATGCCATATTAATATGCTGAGCTGTAAAAGGCTCAAGTCAGCTACTTTAGACAATTGCCAATTCTGCTGATAACCCACTATTGTTATGCATTATTGGACTCTGCTGGATTATTTTGCTGAATTCAAGTACCTACAATCTTTGGACTGGCATCAAGTATGAAAAGGTCCTTTAAAGACTTCTCCAAATGCAACTTCTCTAACTGCAATGGAACACCCATCTCTGACAAAACAAAACAAAGAAGGGGAATATAAATAAAGGACCTTTTGTGCATGTGTGTGAAACAAAAATATATATGTATATACAAGATAGGATAGACATACAAATACTGTCTCTTAGTTCACTGAGAAGAGTTTGGTGGTAGTATTGTTTAGAAAAGATATCGTGTCTGTGTTGTGTTCTCTGAATAACTACTAGTAAGACAATATCCAATGTATTAAACAGGTGTAGTGAACTGGGGGTAATGTATTAATTATTGTAACTTTCCTACTAACCTGTTTTGAAACTTTTCATTGCTATTTTTTGCATTAAAATGAATAAAAACTTTAAAGAAATAGTCCACATGAAACTGTAAAAAAATAATTTTTACCATTTTAAATTTGAAATTATAAAAAGACTAGTGAGAACTTTTTATAGGTCAGTTAGCAGAGATCTTTTATAAGAATAATTTGGAAAAAAACCTCTTGTCTATTAAATAAACAAACAAATAAATAGAATACAATAGTCAAAATTGGGCAAGCCAGCTAGCTCAGCGGATCTGCTTAGACAGGCTCAGAGACCAGGGTTCGATTCCAGTGTGCTGTACCAGCTCTGCCCCTGGAGTGTACTGAGACAGAGATTGAAACTGGGAGTGGTGGCATGTGCCTGTAATCCCAGTACTTGGGAGGCTGAAAAGTGGAGGATCAGTATGAGTCAGCCAGTCAGCCAAGTATTTAGAGCCAGCCTCTTTCTAATAATTAAATTTAGACAGTCACTTTGATCCACTGATTGAGAAATTTATTAAGAAACATGTATTTATTGTCTTATTTCTTTCATAATATCATGAATTTCATCATCTGATTTTCTTTCTTTCTAGAATGAGTGATATAGAACGATTTTTTTAAGTTACAATTTCACACTTAGTCTTTATTATTTATAGATACATGAAGAATTAAATTATTAAAATGTAGCCTAAAATCATAACTTTGACTACTGACAAAGATATAAAATTATTCAATTTTAACCTATTAAGACTTTTTAAATAGAAATGGAATAAGTTTTTTTTTTTGGTTCCTTGAATGCCTTCAGGGCACTTTTGGCCAGCGGGAGAGTTGTGAGGTTCGAACTCCAGCAACCTGAGGCTGACAGCTTTGCGGAAGCAGCCACTTAAAGGACTGAGCTAGAGCCAGGCCCCCCAGAATGATTTTTAAATTGCTTTATATTTTCAAAAAAGTTGCCAAGTAAGCAAAATGTCAGTCAATAAAAATTAAAACAATGAAGACTTGATCTTACATATGTAGAGTAACTTGCACTAATTAAGTAAGATAAAATATTATTAACTGAAGTAAAATGCACTCTATCTTCTAAAAGAAAAGCTCTTTCATGGGCATAAAATGTGGCATAAAAATAAAAATTACAGGAAAACAACTGCTTTTATAATATGGTGTTTTCAATGGTTGCAAACTCATTTTTCATTAAAAGGATATCATAAAAGGTACTGGAGGCATTAACAACATATCACGTATTGTGAACATTGGTCATTAATCTGTGCAGGCTCTTTTTTCTCCTTTGACCATTTACTAAGCAGAGTTGTTATGTATAGAATTGATTTTGCTGTCTCAGCCACATTAAGGCTGAGATGTTTTGGGGGTTTCCTCTGAATGAACAATTTCCTACTTAGAACAGTGGATTTGGAGTTGGATCAATAAAAGCTTTAGTGTCCTTTCTCTTTCCTCTTAACTCTCACAAAAGAGAATTAAATTCTATTCATCCTTTCATTTGCCACAACGGAATCTTTACCAATGGAGTCTAGTTTGAATAAAGAAATATAGCAAGAAATTGGCAGAGAAACAAATAAGAATTCTCTGTTTCCCATGTTCACATCTCTGAAGATCAGTTACCTCCGGGCACGCATGTAAATTTGCCTAACACTTCACTATTTTTCTTTGCTCTGCTCCAGGAGAATAAATTGTTATTAATGGTTTAGTGTAATTCTGTTAAATCTTATATGGCTAACTCTGAAGTTATTTGCAATGAAGCCAATCTGATTAGGTACTGGTCATTTAAAGAATTAAAGAATTTTGATTGAATTAAGTCAAGGCTTTCTTTCCGCAACATTGCATGATGTCATTTAAAGTGCTCATTAATTTAAGTCAATGTTTTAATATTTATGAGCATTTATAAAATTTACTTTGATGTGTCTATTCTGTTTTATAGAGTAAAATATAATTACCATGATTTTATTTTATGTCATATATTTCAACTGAGAATAGCAAGTTTAAACCACTAGCTACAAATAAAAAAGCTTTTCATGAACAATTATATATTAACACTGAAAAAAGAATGGTTGGCTCTTAGAAATAGGAGCTGTTGTGTTAAGTTCAACAGTAATTCAATATTTCCAGGAGGATCTAATGCTCCACTGGACTCCACTCTACTCTTCTGCAATAGGCAAAGCTTTTTGGCTCACAGATTTACTGAACCTTTCCAGAAGTGTATCAGAAACATTGATTTACTTTCCCTCTCCTAAGTCTCTTTTTAAGTTTTATTTTAATGACATAGACAATTAAAGAGCTGCAGAGTGTTCATGAGAGAAAGAAGAATGAACTAGACAGAGGAAGGCCAAAGGAGTATTGAAATTAATATGACAAATTGAATTCACCAATGAAACAGTAAGTAGTGGAGATTCAATCATCAATACATAGAATACACACTCAGGAGTTCATAAAGTAATGAAAACCCTGCATGCATTCATTCATTTAATAAATATTTTTGATGAGCTATTTTACATCAAGTACCATCCCAGAATCTCAAATATAAAAACAATCAGTGAACAGAGCAGCTTCCTTCCCTGTCACAAGCCCATAAACTCCAAATGAGGAAAGACAGACAATGAAATGTGAATGATCTAGAATGACAAGGATCAGTGTTTCCCACAGGGAAGATTTCAACAATGATGTCAAGAAAGAATTATAACGACAGGTGCTAAGCACAATGATACGTCTATAACTAACCTACTTTAAGAGCATAGACTCAAACTGCCAGTGGAATTTGGTACTCAAATCAGAGGCTATTCAATTAATACTTTTATTTTTTATTTTTTATTAATACATATTTTTATGTAAGGATTGTTTCCATTGTGGAGAGTTGGTACCTGAATATAAAGTATCTTAATTCTTTATTTCCTACTCCTTTGTTCTACTCTCTTCTGGGCCCCCTCAACTTTTTCCAAAAGTTCTATTTTCATGTTTCCTATTATCTTTTCTTTTGCTCTATAACTTATTTATATTTTGAGTTTCTTTTATAAATCATATGGTGTTCCTAAGGAGAGTCGCCTACAGAGAAAAAATTCTCTCAGGCTTTCACAGAGAACAAATTGGTCAAGCAATGGCCGTGACTCATCCAAATGGCTGACACCAACAAAAGATCTACAAGGTGCTATACATGATTTCAGGGTAAATCCTGAGGAGATTCAGCTGACCTTGTCAGATATAAAAGTTACATTTCCTGTTATATAGGTCTTGCTTTATCTTACTCTTAACCATCCAGCAGAAAAGTACAAAACTGAAGTATAAAATGTAAAGCCATATTCATATACTGAACTGAAAAAGGCTCAAGACAACTACTTTAGACAATTGCCAGTTGCTGAAAACCCACTACTATTGTGCACTATTGGACTATATTAGGTTATTTTGCTGAATTCAAGTACCTACAATCTTTGGTCTGGCATCAAGTATGAAAAGGTCCTTTAAAGACTTCTCCAAATACAACTTCTCTAATAATAATGAAGCACCCATCTCTGACAGAATAAAACAAGAAAAGGAGGATATAAATAAAGGACAATTTTGTAGTAAAAAAGCTATTTTGTATATGCAAAATAGTTAGGATAGATATACAGCTACCTTCTATTAGTTCTGTGAGAAAGTTTGTACTAATATTGTTTAGACAAGATATCATGTTTGCATCTTATCCTCTAACTACTAGGAAGACAATATATAATGTATTAATTATTGTAACTGTCCTACTAATCTGTTTTGAAACTGTTTAATTACAATTTTTACTCATTAAAATGAATAAAAAAATTTTAAAAATAAGTTGTAGCTCTTGGACACTATATTTTTGCCATAAATTTCGATAGCCTATATATTAAATATTTGAGCTGGTTATATTTGTTTATTTTTTTTAAATTTTTTTTTGGCAGAACCAGGGACTGAACTCAGGCCCTTGTGCTTGCCAGGGAAGTGCTTATTCCACTGAGCCATCTCAGTGGTCCCTTTATGTTATTTTAAGGAGAAAAACAGAAACAAATAGCAAGAACAATAACAAAATAACATAATATAATAAAAATGGAACAGAATTTCAAGTCAAGCATAGAAAATTAACAATATTTGTTATATTATGTATTCTTTTCATCAAATGCTCTATTCAGATTACCAAATATAGGCATGCAGAATTGAACAAACAATTACACATTTACTCTTCCTTTCAATAAACCTTAATATTTAAAAAAATTCATATGACGTTTATTCATATGTGTCTTGTTGATTTTTCAAGACATTATAGTCTCAAGTTACATCTATTTTTCTTCAAATTACTCAAGTACATCCCTCTTTACAGAATAGTACTCTGTTTTGTATGAATATGTTTTCTTTATCCATTCATCTATTGGACAAACAAGATGTTTCCAAGATTGATCACTGCATGTGTACCACTGTGATACGTGTTTTACACTTTCAAGAAGATAATTGGGGCAAAAGAATTGCTGGATTGAATGGAATTTCTATTTTTAGATTTTTGAGGAATCTGCAAGATGATTTCCAAAGTGGTTTTACTACTTTACGGTCCCATAATCAACATAGAAAAGTTTCTTTTCTCAAAGGCTCTGCATTCTCTTATTGATAATTCTAAAAGCAAAATGGAAAAGGAGAGTCCAAGAAAATGTCAAAAAGAAAGGATGGGTTGGATCACAGCACAGGTGTACAAAGAATACATTTCAAGAATTAAAGCATATTCAAGAAGTCAGCATTCACTTTTGGAGAGCCTTCTGAATGACCCAGATCCTCTGCTGAGATGAATATAAATGGCTTTTAGCCTGAGGAGGGCAGAGAAGAGAAGAATATGTCACTCGTTGTGGGACATTTACACATGCATGAGCATACTAAATATAGAGATGTCCCAAAATGATCAGTGCCACTTGGTTGATAGACTCCCCAACATATCATTTGTATTTTACAAATGACCTGGAATTCACATACATAAAAAAGTGGTCAGAGAAAGAACATGAAAGGTGCGGTTGTAGCTCAGCGGTAGAGTGCTTGATGAGCCTAGGCAAAGGTCTGGGCTTGATTTCCAGCACAGTTAAGACAAAAACAGAAATAGAGTGCCATACTTTGAGACCATAAATGCATGAACTGTCCAGAGACATTAGAGGAAGATTGGAGAAAGGACTTGTTCGAAGTAGAGGGCGTATGTGGTGCACCTGGAAGAGTGGACCTTTAGAAAGCCTTCCTTATATACTAAAACATACTCTGACTTGTCTGTAACACAGATTCTCTGTGAAGAAACTATAGAAGATACCATTGGAATGTCAATCAGCACCAAATCAGTAAGACCTTGCTAAATAATATTAACAGTTCACGCATTTTTGTTTGAAGCAGAAATCACTGAAGGATATTGAGTTAAGAAGTTTAGTAAGAATGGCTTGAAGAAAATTTAGTCAATTGATGGTGGTTTCCAAGATTATTCAGAGGAAGAAAATAATTGAGATTGTAAGAATAAAGCCAAAAGAAATGTGTAAGAATGATAGCGGTGACAAAGATAGCTTCAAGATTTTGAATGTATGCATAAAATGAAAAGGGAAAAAAGAAATGTTCTCATAAACTATGAATATGAGAACTACTATAGTTAGCCTTTTCAACTCAGATATTCTTTAACCACAGATTCAACTATTTGTGCATCTAAAAATATTTGAAAAAAGTGCAATAATAAAAGGAACAGAAATAAAAGATCCATAGTATATAAAAACTATATCTAGAGTACTTACGTTGTTAGTTATCATAAACTAGAAATGATTTAAAGTATACAAAGAATGTGTGTAGGTTATAGAGAAATATCAACACATTTTACACGATGAGTTGAAGCACTCTCAGAGTTGGCCTACAACTGGCAGGTCTGGATCTAATCTCCCGGGGAGGCCAAGGTTTGACTCTGTTAGAGAAGCAAATATCACGAAAATCCAGAGGATGACTTATTTGCAAGGAATTTGGTAGACAATTACAAAATGAAAATCTGAATAATTGTACTTTCCTTCTCCATTACAAGTAACTTTACTTGATAATCCTTACACCATACTTTCTTGTGATTTGGAAATTTTTCTAAGGAAGCCTCTGGAAACCCTACTCTTTATGCTGCTTTTACATCCACAGTTTCCTACTATGGATCATAAATGTCATGGAAACAGACTCCAAACAGCCCACGTTGGTGCCTTCCCAACTGCTCATCCTCTTCTCAGCGCCCCAGGGTGTGGCACTGGGCAGAACACCAGTCTAGGAAACAGCCTTTACTTTCTGCGATATCAGCTCTCTTGGTTCTAAGACAAGATGTTTAACCAAAAATTTAAAGTTGGGAGCATTTTTCCTCAGATGCCTCTGTCTGCACTGACCCCCATCAAAGACGCAGCCCCCTTGCCCCCTCCAGAAGAGTAGGCTCCAAGCTTTTGGTTTTGAAACTGTCTCATTGCTATTTGTTTCTCAATAAAATTATTAATATATATAATTATTCTATATGTTTTATGTCTTTGGCCTGTTAGTCTGGCTTTTATTCTATATGTATGATAATCTTATAAGGACTTATAAGTAAATGAATCTCATACTTAGCTGGCAAAAAAAGAAGAGTGGAAGGAAAGGGCAAAAACAGAATTGAGATGCATTATGTGCAGGTACCAACTCTTCACATTAATTATAAATGAATATAATTCTTATGCACTGTCAACATATATTAATAAAAATTCAAAAATTGAAAAAAAAAAGAGAATGAGGTGGTGAATCAGGAACCTCGGCCAAGGAAGAGCTCCTTCACTGAAGGACATGTTTCAGCAAACACATCCCACCATGCAACATGTGACAGTACTTTCTCTTTGCCTAGTTTTTAGTTCTGCATAGATAGTCCATTCTTGCTCTGTAGAAAATTACTTCTGCTCCAAATCAGCAAAAAAAAATACTTTTATAAGAGTTAATATTGAAAGGTATGCTTCTGTTATTTCCAATTTTTCTATACTGTTAGAATGGATAGTACCCATTCTAATATTTTGAGAGAAAAAGATGTGCTATTAATAATTGCTTGGATCATCATATAAAAAATAAAACACAGGAAATAAGATTATCCAACTGACTGACTCTCTGGACATCACTTATCTGTGCTCTTGTAGGAGTAGTTACAAGATGTGAGGCTGGTCAACACCTCATGTTGGCTTTGAAAAAGCTGGATTTGGTACCATTAAAGGATGGTGCTGTATTTATTAGTTTTGCCTTCCCCAAAGAATACTGTTTTCTCCTTTTATTTCTTGTTATTAAAAATAACTTACCGGGGCTGGTGAGATGGCTCAGTGGTCTAAAGCACCTACTTAGAACAAGTTTAGCAAAACACATGGACCGCAATTCAATCCCCAGCACCACATGCCAGCCAGCCCCGCCCCCTGGTGGGTTGAGCTGGCCACACACACACACACACACACGCATAAATAAATAAAATTAAAAAAAAAAAACTTACCATCCTGTATCCTTTGATTCCCCATGAGCTTGAAGACTTCAGTTTAGGTTTTATTACTGCACTCTAAGTACTTGTAAAACATAACCTAGAGACTGGATTTAACAATTTATTTCATCATTTTAACCAGAGATATATAATTTAGAAAAAATGATTTCCAGAGATCTTATGCATAGCTCACCAGACTTTATTATTTTTGTGTCTATCTTTGTCTCTGTCTCTATCTGTGTCTCTCTCCTTCTGTCACACACGCACACACACACACACACACACACATACACACAAACAAACTCACATCCACACATGGAAGAAACAATTAATCGTTATTCAGTATGCTTCAACTTTTTTCCCATAAATTTCAGAATTAGGAAATACTCTTTTGAATTATTTACTCATTTCTATGCACAAATTGGAAGACAATTATTAGTCATTTGTTGTGTAATAGGAGACAATGAAGTACCACTGGAAAAAACTCATTCAATAAAAATTATAATATAAATATTACTATATGCAAAACATAATTCTGAGGCTATAAGCAGTGCCAAAGTACAAAAGTACAATTTCTGTAAAACAAAGAATAAAACATGGGTGTCAATTAAAATGCAAGCCTAAAAATCACTAAGAATGTGTATCAAGATAGAGTAAGTATACAAAACCCAGATTATGATTTTAGTGCAATTATATAAGCAAAAGTCTTAACTTTTTGTTGTTGTTGTTGTTACCTGCCTACAAAAATATTTTTAAAAGGAGAACAAGCATCTTGTCCATTTATACACTAGGACATTTATGAGAAAACAGACATTTTAAGGGAAGTAAACTGTCAGTGGGCAAAAGCTGCTGGTTGAACAAGAAGTAACTTGTGGTCATCTTTATGGAGAGACCTGAAAAACAAGAAGTCAATAAGCAGTGACATTACTGTTTTCATATAACTATGTGATAGAAAAGAGCCACAAGGCTGGGAAGAGAGCTCAGTGGTCTTAGCGTGTGCTTGGCAAAAACCCGGGTTCGATCCCTGGTACCGCATGCCCTGCTGGCCCACAATACATGTTGGCCACTGATACATGGTATGATGACTCATGCCTGTAATCTCAACACTGGGGAGACTGAGACAGGAGGATCACTACAAGGCCAAGCTGTGTAGTGATATCTTGTACCAAATAAATATATAAATAAATATTTTTTAAAGAACCACAATGATCTCACCCTCCTAGCAACATTATTATTTTTCTGTCATATAGCACATTAATTCTGTAATACCTAGGCAGATCTTTTTGGAGAAGTAGGAAACAAAACTATAATAGGACATTAGTTTAAATAAAACGATGGTCCAAGACATGTCATTTTAGTACACAAACAGCCACATGGATTCCATGAAATTATCTTGCTTTCAGAACGGAAGAGCTTTATTTCAGTTCTAAGATATTTGCTGCTCAAACTATACTCCACAGAACAACCCCTGCAAAGCCTGTTGTTTGCTAGAAGTGTAGATCATTGAGCGATATTCCACATCAACAAATAAAAGCTGCGTTTTAACAGAATATGCAACTGATTTGTATCCACATCGATATGGTCTATATCTAAGACATCTCCTAAAGGTCTCATGTGTTTAAAGGCTGCGTTTCAGAACTGTGAACTATTGTGTGGGCTTTATCCCAACCAGTGGACCCATCCACCCATGACATCAGCAGTCAAATGTTACCAGGAGGTGGAGCCTGGTGGGAGGTGAGCCTATTGGGAATGCGATCTAGAAAGGTGTATCTTGTTCCTTTCTCTCTCTGCTTTTTCAGAGCACAATGACATAAGCAGCTTTCCTCCACTGTATGAAGTTCACTATGTTTTTCTGTCTCAGAGCCAGCTGACTAGATTAACCTGTGTACCAAAATAAACCACTCCTTGAAATTGTGTCAGTTATCCTGTTCCAGGGATGAGAAAATGACTGAGATGCTCACTTAAATGAAGAAGGCACTGCTTGTTCACAGGAGGAATAAAAGCTCAGAGGCCCTGGCAATGTAATATGAGCAGGTGCGACTGAGAGGTGCAATCTCAGGCTCATTTATTAGCACAGCATCTGATCATTTCATCTGTTATCTAATAACTCACCAGTTCCTTTCATTAAATGACAAAAAAATTAAAATTAACCTTAGAACAACTCTTAAAGTGAAGCAAGTAACGAGTTTTTCAGGGAGAAGCCATAGAAGTACAACAGCTTCATAATACCTTAGCCACATAAGACGTGTTAAAAAAAAAATAGTTGAATTTTCAGGACCTGTTGAAATTATCATTATTGAGCATAGCATATTCACTCATTCACTTATTCACTGTGGTGACTGGTGGAATGCTAACATTTGTTTTGGTGAGTAAAAATATGAACCAGGCTCAAATCTTTTTACCAATATTGATTTTTAAAACACATGAATTTCTTCTACATCTACCAAAAATCTTTTCATGATTATTTTTAAAATTAAAAACAGGCCTACCATGAGCAGAAACAGAAATCTTGGACTGTTGATCAGAAGGGTAGGAAATGTCTGGAGTGTACAAAGCAGATAGGCCTAGGGAGGCACCAGCTCACAAAGCCCCATGAAAAGTAAGTCTAAAGGAAGAGGTCGTGTTGGCTGAAAAGATTAGTGAATTACGGTTAGCATCTGGAGATGCAATTCAAAATAATTTCAGCCCTTCACGATGACTAATGCTAGAGCTGCTCTTAGGCAAAAACTGACATTTAATTCTCCAAACAGAACTGAATTTTCATGTACAGTAAAAAATCATTGAATGACTTCATGAGATGAGGAACCAGTGTATGACTGCAAGTAGGTTAGAAAGAAGATAAGGTGCTAAGAATCACATGCTAGAGAAAATATAGCGTACACACACACACACACACACACACACACACACACACACAGGAAATGCTCCATTTTATTGATCAAACATGTCCACCAAAATGGGACCTCTAGCTTGGTGTCAAAGTATGTGCCATGTCTCATTAAAAAAAAAAAATTAAAGGAAAATAAAGGAATAAGATCAAGAGATAGTTGGATAAGGCAATGAATAAAAGGAATTAAGATGTATTGTGTACATTATCTTCCCTGCAGGCAATATAAACATTATGCACAGCAAAAATAATAAAAAGAACAAACTTTACATATGAAAAAGTAGCATAATTATAGTTATGAAAAAGTTCTTCTGCTAGAGAAGTATTTTTAAGTAGAGCCTAGAATAAATTCACCACAACTAATGGATATAGACAATGTACAAAGTGAACTTTATTGTTTCAGGACAATAAATAAGACTTAAATATAATTGAAAGAATTACTATACTTAAACAAACAGACAATAGATAGCACACAGAAAAAATATCCACAACAAAATTGGATAGAATTTACCATTATTATTATTATTATTATTAATGCATTTGGTTGTTACAGGGTCTCACTATGCAGCTCAGACTCATAGGAATTCTCCTGTCTTCAGCCTCCCCACCATGCCCGAACTCCACCCAGGTATGGAACCGGGCTCCCTGCACTTGCATAAGCAGATGCTTTAGTCTGCTGAACTATCCCACCAGCCCCGAATTTACCAGCTTTAGAAAGACTGTCATTAAGAAAAGAATATTCAATCCCCAGCAACACATACCTCACCAGTCCCGCCTTCAGTGAGGGCTGAGCCGGCAAAAAACAAAAATGCAGTCAAAGAAAAAAATAATCAAAACTAGCTAGAATTACAAGAATTATTCCTAAAATTAAGAGTCATGAGATTAATAGTAGAAAAGAGTAAAATATTGAATGAGGAAATTCACGATGTGTGTAGTGCCAAGCAAGATATTCCCCAGACTGCAATCAAAAAGGTGGCAGCGTCAAACACGGTAGGAGAAGCGAAGACTCTTACAGCCACATAAGAGCAACTACAGAAGAAAAGAAAGTGGAGAAAAAAGTAACTCGAACTGACAATTCACAGGCCTACCAAAGAACTGAAAGATGATGTAAACTAGACCCACACTTGCTTCAGATACGCTGCCCGACTATGAGTGGCTGGAAATTTGCGAAAAGTAAAGGACATTCAAAGTTCATTCTCTTAAGCATATAATGCATGTCAAAAGGGTTAGAAAGCAAATTTAAAAACTAAACTGTTCAAATAATTTTAAATTCTAAAATTATAATTTTTAGAAGCACCCTCCATATCAAAACCTAGTAAAGAGAGCTAAAGAGGTATGAAGAATAATTTGTATAATCTCAAACACATGTTTTGAAAACAAAAAAAAGATGGAAAAAATAAACTAGATGTTTAGTTCAGAGACCAACAAAAAATGAAAGATGACAGAAAAATAAAATAAGATGTAACTGACAGAAGGAATCAATGAAGATAAAAGCAGAAGCGAATCAGGTAGAAAGTATGCCAGTAAGAAGAAGGTAATAGCAGGTAACTTAGAGGGGCATCTGGCTTTTGCATGCAAATCATGGTTTTGCCTCAGCAATAGTTAGAAGACACAACTTAAACAGATTTTTAAAAGGAAGAAATTATAATTCACATATGAAATAGATTTTAAAATTTCATAATATCAGATAGGGATAAAACTTCATAAACTAGAGGAGATTACTACATGCAATTTTTATTTATGAACTCAAGAGTATTTTTTAAAGTTTGTATGAAATATGAAATAACCAATTTGTCCAAAAAAAGATAGAAATCATAGAAATGAAGGTTTGAGAAGTTATTAAATATGAGATTAAATACCTCAGGAGTAGAGTCTGTGTCCTTGTAAGAAGGGGCTAGAGCGGTAGCTGGCTCCCTATGCAGGCTAGCTCCATTGCTTCTGAGTGATTCTAAAGTTTCTTTGCTTGGTTGTGAAAGATGATTTACAATATGTCACCAGCTCACATTTCCAGCCTCATTTCCTCCCTACTCACTTTAGGCACATTGTATCAGTGTCACAATAAACTTGGCAAAACTCTTTAATGTGTGGAAGTGGATCTCTCTCTCTCTCTCTCTCTCTCTCTCTCTCTCTCTCTCTCTCTCTCCCTCCCTCCCTCCCTCCCTCCCTCCCTCTCTCTCTGGAGTACTGAACATAGTAAGTGAGTTGCAAAGTTATTCGTAGGTGCCAAAGTAAGGCCCATCCAGGAGGGAGTTGTTGGTCTGAAGACTCTTGAGAAAATGTCACGGAACTCAGAAACCATAACAAAATGAGCTGGGCAAGTCTGGCAGTGGAGAGGGGAATCGTGACACAGGAGAAGTGGGAAAGGGGTACACAGGCATCACAGGGGTTTTCCACTGGAGCACAGACAATGTGACAGTATAGCAGAGAATGTGTCATGCCTAAAGTTTCTACACCTTTTAGAACCTCTTTTAGAATTTTTTTCAGAATAACAACTTGAAAAAAATTCCTGATATGTAAGAAATACCTCAAAGAATCAACAACTGGGATCTTATGTTTTTGAACAATTTTCACACGGCAAAAGAAATCACCAACAGAATAAAAAGAAAACTCACAAACTGGGTAAAAAAAATTATAGCTGACTGTCCCTCTGACAAAGGCCTTCTACCTAGAGCAGAAAGCTAGCCATATTTTAAAAATTTAAAAATAATAATTTTAAAGTATTTTTAAAAATCAGGCCCCCAAACTAAAAGATTCATTTCAAAAGTGGGCATCTCAGATGAAAACACACTTCTTGGATGAAGAAATACAAATGGCAAGTAAATATATGAAAAAATATTCAACATCATTCATTAATCATTTGAGAAATGCAAATTAAAACAACACTGAAATTCCATCTCACTCCAGAAAGAATGTCTATCATCAAGATGTCAGCCAATAACAAATGTTGTAGGGGCTGTGGGGAAAGAGGAACCCTTCTGATCTGTTCAGGAAGTGAAAACTGGTACAACCACTATGGAAATCAGTGTGGAGATTGCTCCAAAAATTAGCACTGGAGGTTCCATTCAACCAAGGTATTCCCCTCCTGAATATTTTTCCAGAAAGAACTAAAAGCATCATACCATAGTAATATATGTGTACCCATGTTTATAGCAAAGCAATTTGTCATAGCTAAATCTTAGAAGCAATGCATATGCCCATCACCTGAGGAATGGATAAAGAAGATCTGGTATTTTTACACAATAGATAAAATGAAATCTAAAAGTTATGATAATGTGAAATGGAAAAGATAGGAGATGGAGGGAGATAGGGAAGAAATAGATCTATATATGTATGCAGGATGGCATGAGTATTTCTACTGTGGATTTCTGCTGACCTATGGAAAGCAGCAGTTAATGCCTAATTTTTTTTCTCTTTTTAATTTCTTATAACTTTTTTACTTTTTTTCAATTTTGCATGCATATATCTGGTAATCTAAACAACTAATTTAAATGTAACACTATGCAGTACAACAAAAACTGTTGAATTTATATTATTTTATTTAGTGAAATTCTGCATCATTTATTATATTTTTATTGCCATTATTTTATATTCTCTCTAAAAAATAAAAATGAAAAAGGACAAAATTCATGATACAAAAAATGTTCTAAAAATTTGTTAGAATGATTTCCTTTTCCCAGAGGGAGAGAGGAAGCAATACTAGCCTGGCAGAGGCTTGGTGAGTCCTGAGCCCGGGAGCTTGGCAAGCCTATGATGAGCAAGTCAGTTTGTGACGAAGGCAATAAGCACAGGAAAGGCCCACATCAAGCACAGCAGGGTCAGCTTCTACATGACATTGTTCTATCTCTGCCCCTGACTGGAACATAGCCATGGTATTAAGACAGTAATAATATCCCTATATAATTATGTCTTAGAACTTTTACCTTCAAGACTGAGACATAAGGCCCATGGCTCCAGATTATACTGCTTTTAAAATAAGCTATAAATGTACCTAGGTATGATAACTGCCAAAATGCAAATATTTATCATTCTGCTGATTTTTTTTGCTCAAAATTTAAAACTATTAGTATTTCCTTTGGGCCAAAGTTCTGCAATTATTTTTGAATGATTGGTACATGACATGGTAGGATTTTTTTTTTTTTTTTTGTTTGAGAGAGTGAGAAATTATAGCAAAGGACATTGTGTTTTTGTTGAGAGAACCGCTTGAATACTAGAAGGAAAGTCTGATTGTACAACTCAGAATGTTCAGCTGCAGGTGCAAAAAATAGGGTTTTTTTTAAAATGCAAACAGAATTTCCACAGCGCAGAGCTAATAGAAGAATAAAATCACAGTTGGCGCAGTGCTGACTGCTGAGATGGCTAAAGTGAAGCTCCCCCAGCAAGGAGACCTCGCTGCATGACATCCTAATGAAAGAATCACAGCTGGACAGGACCTGCGAGTCATCGAAGCCAGGCCCTGGCCCAGTCCCCGAATGTCCTACCCTGTCCTCCTGACAGATGACCTACCCAACTCCAGCCAGAATCCAATACCTTAGCAAATAATCTTGTTCACTTTTAGAAATTTCTTGATGTTTCAAGGTTTTATTTAACAAAATTTCTATCAATACAACATTTTATTTGTTGATCTTAGGGTGGTTTTTTTTTTTCCATACCCCACAATTCTGAACAATCTACTGCATCTGCAGGATACCTTTCCAAATATTTTGTTCTTCTTAATAAGACTTCCCTTCTTTGGACAACACATTCCCAATTTTTTAAGTTATTTCATTTTGGCGTATCTCCCAGAATTTTCATAATCTTTATCTCATTTGCTAAAGAAGTTGACCTTTCTAAAACTTGTCTTAAAGTGTCACACCCATAGCTGGACATGTAGTTTGACTAGTGAACTTGTGAGGAAGTTAGTAATTCCAATAGTTTAAATGACAAATAAATACTAATCAGGCTAAAGGTGGAAAGAAAGGCTGTTACGTTTTTAGTCACTGTTGGTCCATATTAACTTGCGGAATAAGTATGTAAAAAAAAATCTTTTGCACAGAAAATGATTCCAAGAACAATTCATTTTTAAAACATATGCTTACCCTGTTAGGTTAAATCTCTTGCATTCCATTCATATTTGCTATAAAAATGATAAAATGTTTGGACTTAAATTTAAATAACAAATGTGAAGGAGCACAGGAAAGAAACTAACATTTTACTGTGGTCAATTAACAAAACAAACAGAACTGTCTTCCTGCTTGGAAATGCTAAATATTATAAATACATTGAATTCCCTGCAAAAATTTATCAAATGAATGCATCTCATGCGGTAGTCTCTGTGGAGCTTTTTAGGAATTTAACAAAATGTTTGTAGAGTTCATGAAAGAACATGTAGCTAGAAATTAACAAGGCATTTTAGAAAAAGAAACAAGAGATTGCACTACAGATATTGGCAAGTAAGATAAAATTACAATAATTTAAGAAGTGGGACCTTGCTCTATAGAGCACAAATCAGAATTCATGGCAGACAGCGCATTATATTAAAATAAAAAATGAAATGAAATCTTATCCACCACAAACCAGTGGGGAGTAATCGGAAAACATTGTATTTATTTTTTGTGAGGTTATAAAATTGGTGCACCCTTTTCAGAGGCACTTGTGGTAATAATTAGAAAATACTTTTAAAATAGTCTAATTTTTTTAGCATTTTTTGTCTAGAAATGCTGTTGTCCTAAAAACAGCACAATGTAGCTTATTGATACAGCGTATAAACACAAAATATACGCATTTATAGATATGCATAAAGAGTAGAAGAAATTAAAATGTTACATCCTGTATACTGATAAAGCACTGGCTTGTATTAGAAGTGACCTTTCCAGACATAATGCTTTAAACAGAAAAGTATTTTATTTTCTAAGTAAAGTGCAAAGTATTTTTTTGCAATTAGTGATGGGTCTCCACTAATTATAGACGCACGAACCCAGGACCAGGTTCCTTCTAGCCTGTGACTCTGCCATTTGAAGTCGTGGTCTTGAGTGAAGCCAGCCAGTCTCTGCTCTGTGAGTAGTTCCATGCGAGGCAGCCACTGTCGCTTTTGGCTCACATTCCACTTGCGAGGATTCATTCACACGCCCATGCGTCACGTCACGTGTAGGGGGTCAGAGAGAGAGGCCGGGCCACCTGCTCTGGGTGAAAGGAACGTGAATCTGCTAAGAACTAAGCTGCCGCTGCCATAGCGTCTCTCCAATTTCAAATCGCACCTTCTTTCCATGTAGAGAATACACGTAACCCTCTTCAAGGGAGGAGAACAAAATACCATTTCAAAGCCTACCACCTCTAATTGAGGGGCACATCTTTTTATCAGATTTAGAACAAGGTTTCTGCAGTTCCTGTGAGCTAATAAATGACAGAGCCAATTAATTATTTATTGCTTCACAGGTAAAACAACTGTAAGAATAAAAGAAAAGTCACTTAAACTTTGGAAACAGGAAAACCAATAGTAGCAAATGGGAAATATTCTTAAATGGACATTAATATTTGTAGGGATAAAATATTATTTTATTGCTTGTGAGTTAAAATGATTGATTCATTGATTGATAATTATCATTTTGTCCTGGTTCATGTTTCTCCAATTAATGCCTATTAAAAGTTTCTGTTACATAACTTTCTAGTCATTTCTGTATATGAACTACCACATCCAAAATTGTTTTATGGATCCCGGGTCCAAAAAAAAAAAAGAGGAAGCAAGGAAGGAAGGAAGGAAAGAAAGAAAGAAAGAAAGAAAGAAAGAAAGAAAGAAAGAAAGAAAGAAAGAAAGAAAGAGAAGAAAAGAAGGAAGGAAAAAGAAAAAGAATAGGTATTTTCCACAAGAAAATATCCTCAGTCTTATCTTTGTCACTGTTTTGACTCATTTCGTTCAGTAGAGAAATCTATTCCGCCTGGGACTCAAAGCTTTTTCCAATGTTTTTCTCTAGATATAGTATTTTTCTCTATCCATTCCTTTAATTTCTACGTTTTTTCTTTTCTTTCCACTATTCCCTCTCTAGTTACTTTAGTTTTTTAAAACTATATTATTAATTTTTTTTTTTTGGTGCAGAGTCTCACTACACAGCTCATACTCAAAGCTTTTTACAGTTCTTTCTTTCTTCTTTCTTCTTTCTTTCTTTCTTTCTTTCTTTCTTTCTTTCTTTCTTTCTTTCTTTTTTCTTTCTTTCCACTTTCTGGGAGAAGAAATGACTTCCCAATGTTGTAAACCTTTCATTCTCAGAGACTTTAGAGGAATTTCTCCTTCAACACTAGTCTAAACCTATTTCTATCAAAATTCCTTTTAGTACTTACATTTTGTTTTTTGTGCTCCTTTTAGAAAGAATTTCCTGTGGTTTATGCTTTATTAGTTTAGGTTACATTCTTTGCAGTTGAATGTTATGATTGCTTACTGACATATTTTGTCATATCCACTATTTTATAATTTGTGTTGTTCTGAAATTTTGTTTTACTTTCTTGTTAATCAAAAGGAAATCAAAGATAAAAAATGTGTTAAAATATTTAATGATTATATCATTTTATTTCTGGTAACTTTTTCCTAGTTGCTTTATGGTTTCCTTACATTACCTGATTATTATCTCAATTTCTGAATGTACTTATTCTTTTATTTGAGGTTTTTTAGGTCATGATTTTCATGCATGTTGTAAAAGCCCTTCAAAGCTGGTCTATTTTGTGCAGCGTTATGTTTATGGCCTTCACATGAAGACATTTCATGCAGAAGTTTTTTTTCCTATAGATTAATATTTCAGTTGAATGACCTCCAATTTTTTCAGGAAAATCTATAGATGCTATATTCACAAATTATTATAAAATTATATTTTCATTTCCTTTACATATATGTGATTTATGCCTGCTTACCAGGGAGATAGCGCAGTGGCAAAAGCGCCTGCCTGACAAGAGTAAGACCCCAAGTTCAATCCCCAGTCAACAAAAAAAAGAAAGAAAAATGTGGTCACATGTTTACCCCATCAATATTCTATAGATGTTGCTTCATTTATTTCTAGAGTCATGAATAAGAACAGTTGGCTGTAGCAATGTGATTGGATATATTTTTTTTTATTTTTGATGTATAGAAACCTCATCATATAATTCCTTAGCAAAGTCTATTGCTTTCTGCCCAATATTTATCGCGTCATTCCTTTTTGGTAAGATTACACAGTTGAACTATCTCATAACTGCCTGGTATAACTTTGAATCTAATTTTAAAAGTATTTTTCTGTATCAATTCCTTTAATTTCTGTGTTTTTCTTTTCTTTACACTATTCTCTCTCTAGTTACTTTAGCTACTTTTAAATTATATTTTCTTTTTTTGTGTGTATGTGCAGGGGCTCACTGCGCAGCTCAGACTTGTAGGGATCCTCCTGATTTCTGTCTCCCTAGTGCTGGGATTTCAGGCATGCGCCATGAGGCCGAGCCTCCATCGCTGACTCAGCGCACCTGCGGGCAGGGCCTTTGTGGAATGCAGTGCCAGGGATCGAGCCCTCACCCCTGCACTTACCTAAGCAAGTGCTTAGTCTGCTGAGCTATACACCCAGCCCTAAACTGTATTTTCCTAT
The DNA here is from genome assembly GCF_000260255.1 of Octodon degus. Lineage (NCBI taxonomy): Eukaryota > Metazoa > Chordata > Mammalia > Rodentia > Octodontidae > Octodon > Octodon degus. Next base: position 16,529,108 of record NW_004524589.1, read on the forward strand.
CACTTCATCTTTTTTCCTTTTCCTTCTTTAGTGATTACAGTGAAATAGTTCATTTATTCTATTTTTAATCATGAAAAAATATGTTCTGTCCAATTTTTTTCCTCTTTCCGATTTCCAGGTATCTCCACATTTCCTAGTGTCATTTTGCTTACATGTTATATTTTCTCTCTTCTTTTTTCTTATTCAATCTCTCTCTGTCTCTCACTCTCTCTCTGTCTCTGTCTGTCTCTGTCTCTCTCTCTGTCTCTCTCTCTCTTTCCTTTATTTATTTTGCAGCTTATTATTGAGGTTGGAACACTGATAAATATATTTTCAGTTCTTCATCTATCTGGGAACAAATGGAGCTGGTGCATGAGAGAAAAGCTGGAAACTCTAATGCAAGCATCTGGGGTAAAAATATGTGTTCTGCCAAATCCAGTGAACTCACCCTGGGACGGCAGCCGGCAGCCCTGGCTCCCTACGAAGGAGCTCTCTCTGGGGACCGTCTCTCCACCGAAAGCCGCTTCTCACAGTGAAGAACATACTTCCACACATTTTAGTATTTGAATATTAACTTACCTGTGTTAGAAACTGCATTCAGTAACTTCAAAGTTGATTTGTACTTTGATGCTTCCCTAAGACTTCTGCATCGTCACACGTTTTGACCATTTTTCCAGCTAAAAGCAAGTAAAAGTACCACTTCCTCCTTAAACTTGTTTCCTTATTACCGCATGGTAAGGAGCTGAGTGTCGGGACTTGCTCATTCCTCTATTCCCGTCTTCTCAAATAAAAGAATCTTGATTGGGAGCCTTTAGAATCATTCACTACATTTAAAGAATTTTTCCATTGAAATATACTCTTGAGTTCTTGGTCTCTTTTCTCATTTAGAGGCAGCTTTTCAATATTTCTAAAAGATACTATTCAGTTGATGACGTACTCATTTTATTAAGTTTAAGGTGAGTTTTATTTGGTTTTTCTCATTTCAGTAATTCCAGATCCAAATTTACTGAAAACAGTTTTTTTCTCTTCATTTACCAGAAATGCATAGTGTGTTTTCAGAGACTTCACCTCGCTAAAAATACTTTTTCATGGCTTGCATATGTGAAAGATTATTTAGATGAATACCATATTCTTGCAACTTTTGTACTGTGTATTTCTCATTGTCTGAGGGATCTTTACCCAATCTGAAGTCAGTTTTAGTTTTGCTCTCTTTATACAAAAGCTGGGATGTGGGGGGTTTGACTCGAGTACTTCAAGGTCACAACTTTTTTAGGACAATTGAAACAAATATATCCGCTTCACTCATCGTAATTTAGCAGTTCCTTGAAGCAGAAGAAGCAGTCGGCCCTGCTACCGTCTCAGTGAAGCGCTTTAGAGACGACGTCTCTCGTGCTCTCCGCCCTTCTCACTCTCGCCTCCTGGAAAGGAAGCCACGAAGACCGAGGCAAGCTACGTGCCTTTCCTCACTCCTATAGGTGGGAATAGTAGCTGGGCAATCTGTGCTCACTTGTGACCATACTGCAAGAGAACTCTCTTTGCTCTCTTGTAGATTTGGCTAAAAATGTGAGAATTTCTGTCTCATAAAGACAATTTTTGAGATTTCCTTGCTGCTTGGTAATTTCAACAGGGAAGGCCCTTCTTCAAAGAAAAAGTTCTGATGCCAGCTATTTATGTTGAGATGAGTAGATTTGTTCATTTTTCACGGAAGTATTAAAATGCACAGTGTGAGTCTAAGCTGCTTTCTCAATCAAGACAACTTAGTAATATATTGCAACTTCCAATTAGATACTTAAGGGGCTGGGAGATAGCTCAGTAGAATAAGCGCTTGCCTGGCAAGCGCAGAATCCTGAGTTCAATCCCCCGTACCACAAAAAAAAAATCATAACTAAACAGATTCATTTCGTATCAAATCCTGTGAGCAATTGGATAGCTAATTGTGTGTTGCTTCATCAAGGAATCAAGAACAGACAACTTATACTCAATAAGCTTCAATCAACCACCACAAAAATAATTTATTTTGTATTTATTATTTATTTTTATTTTTCTCTAGTTCCTGGTGAATCCTTTTTTTCTTCATATGCATGTATCAATGTTTGTATGTATATCTATTCTTTATTGAAAGAAAAATGTATTAGAAATATGAATAATTCTGAATGAAGAAAGGCATATCCTCATGCATTTTCTTCTTTTCTATTTTGTGTATTTCATTAACTTGTGAGACACAATGCCAGATTCTGCACCCTGAATTATAGTTCTTTCTTATGATAGTAATAACTTTGCCTTATCTAAGGCTAATTATTTTTTATTAAATACTAGGACAGCTCTCTTGATTTGTATCTATATTCCTATGCTATCTCTTCCAATATCCTGCCACCATGACTTTCAAATCAATTATTAATCGAGCTGGCACATGTCAACTTGATAAATTATTCATCCTCTAGACCTACCAATATCACTGTTGAAATATCATTGTTTATTTCAGTCACATGTGATACTTGATCTAATGAGTGTATTAACTTAAAATGTCTTTTCTTAGCCTGGTTTACTCTGTGTCTAGTTAAAACTACTAAAAGTTGCTGGCATTTAGTGACTTACATGGTTTCAATCATACATACAATTTCTCTCTTATTTTATGTGTTAGTGGAGAGAAGGAAATAATAAACCATCCCCATTTCCGGTATCCCATTGTTTCTCACAATTCTTTATCTATAACCTTTTGAAATTGTAAGGATATAGATCTCAGAAACTTTAGAAAGACAAAAAAATAGATTGATAACAAGGTATTTCATACAGCAAATGTATCCTTTGATTGTCCTGCCTAGCTATGCTCATATCTGGAGGTATGATTAAAAAGCTACCGGAAAACAAAATATGCTTTTCTAGCCAACATAAAAGTGAATCTATTTCTAACATCCTAGTGAATTAAAGTAATCTATATATCAATTTCTTGAAAGGAAGAAAGAAACAAAGGGAAGAAAGGAAGGAATTGTAAATGGATTCATTTTCAGAGATGTATTTGCCTCATTTCCCTTTATAGAGAAAGAAGAGAGTAAGACCATTCAGACTGGGCACTAAGTTTGCTTTAAAAAAGATATAAGAAACTTCTGTAGGTTCCACTGTTTTGTGTCTTTTTGCCAGTTAAATGCAAACTAGTGTTTATTTTTTTTCCTCTTCAGACAGTTCTCTACACTTGAACAGCACTCATGTTGCCAGTCATTAATTCCAATATCATCCATAGTTTCATCCCAAGGTAGCTCTTGTGTTCTGCAGAGCAGAGATTTAATAAGTCATTGAGTTAAGTGATATTGGATACTATAGAAATGACATAGATAGTGCTAAGACACAAATCGCATCTGAACTGAGCTTTGGTTTAGTGAATTTTACTAATCAGACACAAGAACTCATAAAGAGAATGTGAAAGGACAGCAAACTAGGAGAAAAACTAAAGGATTCTCTTTAGTAACTCACCACACATGGCTAAGAATGCATTGTCCATATTTTCGGATTATAGTAAGTTAGTTGCAATAAGCTATGCACCATGCTTTTGGTGAGAATTTGAAGTGGTGCTACCATTTGAAAATGTAAAAATAATTAAATCAGTACTACTAAATAAAGTCTACAGAAATGCAACCCAAATATTATCTGTATTTCATGTTGTGCATCTTAATAAAAAGAAAAGAACATACTGAACTGAAGTATTTCTCTAAGGCAACTTGACCTTCTTAATGGGAAAAAAAGAAAGAAAAGAAAAATAAAATAAAAACAGCTGTTTGGCCTAAAGGAAGAAAAGGATTCCCCAGTGACAAATTTACAATCAAGAGAAAATCAGCTCCAAAGAAAGAAATGAAGGCCAGCAATATAATTGTCTCTGAACTTAAGTAAAATAGTTTAAGCATCAAAGGACAGGAAAAAGAAATGTCTCCAGAGACTCAAACTTCACAGTAACCCTCCAAGACAAACAAGAGAGAAAGAAGAAACAAAACTTAGGATTCACTTGAATATATCATGCATGTCTGAATTTTCCTTACAATTTAACATATCTACTTTAAACCTCACTGGTGATGAATCCTGACTTAATCCACTGCACCACCTGCACCTTGGGCACTCAGACGTAGGATGTAATAGGAAGTAAGTAACTTTTCTGGGACAATAGATACATGCAATCCATAAAACTGATTTAAAGTAGAGATGCTATTTCTTTAACAATAAATTAAAATCAAAGTATGCAGAGGAATTTAAATCAGAAGAGGTAGTAAAATCAGATCTGCTTTGACTCAGTTTATCCATCTAGGACCTACATATTGACTTTATTCATATGAGAAAAATTTATTATCATATATGGACATCACAGAGTTTCAGTTTTCAACTGTTTTTGAGCAGACAGCCTAAAATTCTTAACGCATGTCCAGTACCTGCAATATGCATGCAATTTATATTATTATGGAGAAGCAAAAACCAAGTGCCCCAAGAACTTCTAGAGATTCAAAGTGGAATTCAACATTTGAAAATGACTTAAATATTGACTTAAATTTGAAAGCTATTCAAAATGTAAGCTCAAAACATTTTTTAATATTTTATTTTCCTTTACCCTAAAATAAAATCTCACCACATAAGCTTTATTTTTAAATCAAAAGGAAGGGATAGTGAGATAGCTCAGTAGACTAAGCACCTACTTAGGCAAGCAAAGGGATCAGGGTTCAATCCCCGACAACACTTGCTGCACCAGCCCTGCCCCAGCACACTGACTGGCTACCTCAACTGGATGTGGTAGTTCATGCTTGCAATGCCAGCACTGGGGAGGTTGAGAACAGGAGGATCACTAAGAGTCCCAGCTGCGCAGTGAGACCCTGTACCAAATACACACACAAAAAAAAAAAAATCAAAAGGAACTTAGGGTAATTTAAGCATTAATCCAGTTTTCCAACTACATTTCTTTGTAGTTGGAAAATAAATTGCACCTTAATAGCACTGATTAAGACCTTGTAATGTCCTAAAGACCCCACCTGAAGCTGCCACTTTTGTGTTCCCAGTCTCAGTTCCTGGCATTCACTTTTCCTTTCACCTGCTCTGGCTACAATTTGAAATGATTATGGGCTTCCTCTTCAACCAAAAGGAAGTTTTGCCAAAATCTACTGTCAAGGGAGTAGCTTGCAGGTATCCATAATTCATAGCATGAAATATTTCGAGATATTATTTTTTAAAAACACATTCAAATTTTATTTTATAGTTACCAAGGAACTCTGTGAGAGAAAGTTTTTATTTAGTTACCTCTTAAAGTTTTTAATAATACTCTATTACTCTGTGCTCCATTGAGATATTCACAATAATGTACTAATAAGATCATATGTAGATATTTTATATTGCACTAATATTGTTAATATTATATAATAATATTAAAATAGATGTAGGTTATTTCATAATAAAATAATAAAAATATTTGTAAATAGCCTATGCTATTGCCAATTGCCATAAATGATTTCTGTATGAATAATGACATGTGCACAAAATGAATAATAACTTGTGTCCTTGTGTTAGCAGGTTGTACTTGTTCAATAAGGAAAAAGAATAATGACTGCAAAGGGCTGGGGAGATGGCGCAGTGGAATAAGCACTTCCCTGGCAAGCGAAAGGGCCTGAGTTCAATCCCTGGTTCAAAAAAAAAAAAAAAAAAAAAAAAAAAAAACAGAATAATGACTGCATCCCTGAGTGATGTAAAACCAAAACTGCAGATGTTTTGGCTCACAACCAGCAGGAGCTGGGCCCCAAAGGAAGGAAACCCTCTAGCGCCCAGAAACACTGAATACCCATCATGAAACCAAATGACACTAAAGCTTGAGCAGAAATTCCAAGAGAGACTGAACAAACTTTCAAACTGAAAATCCACATTTTTCTTTATTTCCTTTATATGAAACTTAAATTATTACAGATGTTCTTAGTTTTCCTGTCTAATTAGGAGGAAAAACAGTAAATAATTTTAAGACAACTAGAAGAAAATTATTTTTCTGTGATGACTTCATAATAATTGTTTATAAATATGTATATGAAACAGAGGAGAGTGCTTTCTTGGGAGGTTAACAATGTGAAATAGACAAAGCTTTATCTGTATGAGGATCTTGAAGACAAACTTAACTATACTCATGAAGTAACAGTCACAAAAACAGTACATTATACAGATTGTTCTTTGTGCTCATATATTATTAATCTATAGTGGGTGAGGGACACCTCTGAAAATTTTAACAGGCATGGTTGTAGTTTAAAACCTGAACTTTTACAAAATAATCTTCAAACATATTTTCGGATGTTCTGTGTTTTGAAGATAATAATATTAAAATATTACTGCATATGTTGCATTAATTAAAAAATAATTGTTTT
>NW_004524589.1:16537600-16544041 GCF_000260255.1 Octodon degus
GTAAAAATTTCTGACTCTTACTCAAATTTATAATTCAGAATTCCATGGCTTACCAAATCAGGTTAGAATTCAGAATTAATTATATTACACAGAAACAAAATGCACAGATGGCTTCACTGATTTTCTATTTATACAAAATATGATTTGACACTCAGAAAATTGAACATTTTACAGAGTATCTTAATTTTACTTAGCAAAACCTAATGTTCTGCAAACTTTATAACATATAAAGATAAGAAAAATATTGATTACTTTTGATATCATAATCAAATTCCTTTGCTATATTAATTTTTTTTCAAATGAACCACTGAAATTCAAAGGAAAAGCTCAATGGAACTTTAGACAAATTAGAAAATTGGGGAAAATATCTCAGTCCTATTATAATATTTGATTTAGAAAACTGCATTCCATGGTAAAATATGGGCATTTGCATTAACATACATTGAAAATACAACTGTTTTTATAAACACTGCCATGAAGCATGCTTTTAAATTAATATATCTTTTCAGTGTCAGCATTTATCAAATTGTTTTTATCTTTCAGCATATTAACTAGAGGATTTATGGTAAGTAAAAAATAACTGCATTTTTGTATCCATGTTTTCTGTAGTACTCAGGACAATAGGACAGAGACAACATTTCTAGACTAGCTCGGGGACAAGGAATTTCCAATGACATGTACTCAACCATAATCTAACTTTGTCCATTAAAGCTATAACACTTGAATGTCCTTTTATTCTTGCAAACCAAAAGAAATGAGACAGAAACTCCACAAGCTTTAAAAGCATCCTACTTAACATATTATCTTCCATAAATGTCATTGTTATAACATCATTATTTCTATACCCCAGTTATTTAGAATCTACCTTAGATGGAAGTTGTAAAAGTATCACAGATAAAAGGACATAGTCCCTCCTTTCAGGATATTTAAAATAAATAGGGAATACACAAAAAATCAAACAACAAAACTGGATGACTTATATCATGAAAGTCCTATGATGGGAATATATGGAAGAGCTGTCTTCTTCAGGCTAAAGGGTCAGACAAGGCTTCACAGGGAGAGGAGCTCAACCAAATTATTAGTGAATTACTGTACTACTATTTCATTTCTCCTGGAATGAAAAGGGCATTCCAGGAGAAAAAGAGAATATGAGGTATGGGAATGTGCATGCATTTGTGTGGTGAAAAAACAAGAGTACAAGAATATAACTAGCAACAAGGAAGAAAAGAAAATGAATAAAATGTAGAACTTTAAAGACCATGAACTTTAGGCTAAATTTGAATTTTATCACAAAGGGTAGACGAGTTAAATGTTTCAATCAAGAAGTCTGGCAGTAGACTTGGTAAGGACTCCAGGGTGAAAAGGAGAAAAAGTAAGTAAAGCTATCACCCCATTGCTCTAAATAAAGTAAATAAATGGATGCTTTCAGAATTAAAACATCCATCAACACTACTCATCTAACCAACATATACCATGTTTTTTCCCCAATCAGAGCATCTAGCTCCTTTCTCAAAAATCTTCCTTTCCTCCTCCTAGAGTACAACTTTCTCCACAGAGACATATTCTGGCTAAGGGAAGCAGTGTGGTGCTGTTAACCAACCTCAAATTCTGACACCAACTCCCACGTCCTCTTCCTTCTTGTTACACCTGCCTTAGTGTCGACGGTCTCTATCAGCTTGACCTTTTGTGAAAATTGCCTCAGGAACACCCACATTTTATCCATTTCCTCTTCATTTTTCTATTTCAATTAAAAAATCTTTATCTCTACAACTGATGAAGACTAAATAATAGAATGAATGCTGCCAAGGAAAAATGTTCTGATGCTTGGAAAGCAAAAGAGTGCATAGTCCATAAGGAAATACCTCCTTACCTAGAATAGTCACACACTGAAAAATCAGCCGTGGACAAGTTCCTGTATTTGCTCCATTACTTATGAATTATATTTAATTCCTTCTCTAACACCTATATTTATTCCAACAAAAGCAAATGCTTCCAACTAAATTAATAGAACTATATTTAAAAAACAAACAAAACAAAATTTTTAAAAGGCCTCTAAAAGTAAAGGAGAGGAAAGTGAATTAAGAGTGGTTTTTCATGGTAGACCTAAATTCACTGTTGCAAAACTTTCCCAATTAACCCTGAAAGCTCATTTTGACGAGTAAGGGATTTCTCACTTACACTTTCAACTTGCCAGAATCTTGAGGGTGGGACTTGGATGCCACTAGTTGTCCCTATGACAAGCTGCATGGGGGTCTAGCCTGAGTGAGAGTATACTAGCAAATGTCAAGTGACCCCTGCTGGGTCACAGGCTAATGAATGACATGTCAAGTGACTTGCCTGAGGCAATTTTTGTCTCTAACCTCAGAAAAAAGACACAATATCGTTGCCTATTATATGCTTTACTATTACTCTGACACTTTCATCTTTTCATGTACTAGAACTGATGAGAAGGTAATAAGAAAAAAAAAACCTTTTTTTCTTTCAAAAGAAGACTAGAACAAGGGGAAAAGAGACATCTCTGTTTAGAGATAAGAAATGTTACAACATACAAACAGGGAGAACAAAAAGTTAGTAAAAGAATGTAATAATGGAGGCTTCCAAAAGATCTTCCCTTCAATTTAGGCCAAGTCCTGATCCCTGCCTTCCTCTAGCTTGATTGGCAGGATAAATCTTTCCCATGGGTAAAACAATTCACTTAGAACTGATTGCTAAATTGTTTTAGCCTAGTAGAAATCTTTGGTAACATGTGCTAACACCTATATGGCAACTATACCTACAATAGCTTCAACAAATAAAATCTATAAATTAAACCATAATATAATATTTTTACTATGCCAAGCAGGACTGGGATCATTTATATGACTAGTGTCCTATTGCTATTGCATACATTAATTTATCAAGTACTTATTTTCTAAAAATAAAAAACCTCCAGGCTTCTCAAAATCTATAGAATATTTGATACATTTTCTGTAAACTGGCCAATTACTGTAAACGGAGAGACTACTCTAAAATTATAAAACAGTGTAGCTATCTAAAAATATTTGTTAGTATTTGCTTAAATCTGTAATAAAATATGCAAAAAGTTTCTTTAGAATTATGGAAAAAACATGTGAATGAGCACCTCATGAAGTTATACAATAGACTTTTTTACTGTTACTGAATTTCTTGGTCAAACTATAGTAAGCCCTACAGTTTATTGTGGATCAAACGGCTTCATTAGAAACCAATCAGTAGTTCTAATCTAGTCTCACATTCTTAAGTTCTACTGGTTAGTTGTATCTCTGACAGAGACACAAGATTATTATCTCATGCTTATATACTGTTTTGGTGGACTCGGACTCACAAGCTCAACAACATCCTCTTTTTAAAAATCATCTGTCAAACCATTTCCCTTTTGTGTGTGCAGTCTAGGTTTCCGTCGTTTGAGCTTTCTCTTTTCCATATATTGTTAACTTCTCTTCAAAATAATTTGAAACACTGTGGATCTGATACCTTTTGTGAAACTTCCCACCAGGCATATAGAAGAGGAGTATAATACAAGGAGTGTGAGTCGCAGCAGGAAGCATCCACGTTCCCGCTCAGTATTTTCTTCCCACTAAATTCTGCTTTCAGATCATCCCAGAACTCCTATGGCTTAGAAAGCCATGTAATCCTGAAAACTTATAAATGTACATTAACAGCCCTAGCTTTTCTCCTATATTCCACATGCATGTATTTAGCATATTTAGCTGCATACAACCCATGTATCCCACAGACATTTCAGATCAACTTCTCTAAATGTAGATTCATTATTTTTTTTTTTACCTTAGTCTTACTGCAATCACTAGGCCAGGAAATAGCAAAGGTACTATTCTGCCACCCGAACTGATAACCTGTGTACATTACTGACCACAGTCACCATTGCCTCCTTCACACTTCTTCAACTTTGCCATCAAATCCCTGTTCCACACATCATCATCTTTACCTAAACCTCAGTGTTCACCCGCTTTCCTGTTTATGTGCTCTATTTCCACACAACCTATTTTCTAGATTGCAACATTACCTTTCTACAACTATGCTCTAGGAGATTTACTGTTCTTCTGTGAAATTTGCTTGCCTTTTGCAATATTTCAAACTCCTTGAGCTGTCTAACAGTATATTTTTATACTCAGAGATTTCCTTGGTCATTGATCTCTGTCACTTCTTCCCCACCAAATTCAGCCCCAGCCCCATAGATCTTTTTCCAATGCCTTGAATGACCACACACCCTCTATGTCTATTTTTCCTTATTCTCCTTGATAAGACCTTCATCTCTCGTATTTATGTGACTAATTTCAAATTGATCTTTGAGTTTCAACTTAGAAAGATTTCCTGCCATGAGCCTTGCCTGAACACTTAATTTATGCTTTTCATATCATACTGCAAACAACACAAGATTATACTTTGTTGTATTCAGCTAAAGTTGCCCTACAAGCTCCAAGAGTACAAGGATTGCATCTTGCTCTCTTTCATAGCAGGGTAAGCTTAGAAGCAAGTTGAAGTCAGAGTTCTTGGCAAATAGTACTCAGTATTTTGGGATGACTAGATGAAATTTTCTAGGCAGGTAGTTTTCACAATGTAAATTTTAGTCCAAAAATTATATTACTATAGCAGCTAGTTAAGTCAAAGATAAAATAAGGCAGTTACTAAAATGTAACACCATTTTTAAAGATTTAGGCAGCTACTTTTCAAAATGGACTTAACTCAGAAAAGCCATATCCAAACTGACAGATAGACTCTATTTCAAAATTTAGTGAAAGCCAAATTATTTACAAAAATATCTTTACTTGCCATCACTCCCAATTTTAACAGAAATGTAAAAGTAAATTTAAATTTTTGTTTCTAAAAATTCTTTTTGTTAGTTATCAGATTGGCTCAGTCTTTTTATTCATGTTGAAACTCTGCCTGTTAAAGATTGATTGACTCGACTTCCTCCATGAAATCTGGATCCATTTACTAGCAGTTTACGGGAACAGTCTGTGATATCTTTATCTCTTATAGTAGAAAGAGCTGGGTGATTTACAGTTGTACTGTGCTGATTTACTAATGGAGGTAGACTGGTGGATTTAATTTTCCCAAGAACATATTGAGTATGATCTAAGAGCCAAATATAGTTTCATATCACCAAACTGTATATCAACTGCATTTTTACAAATGTCACAAGGGGGAACAAAGACTTTCAATGCGACATATTAAAATTAATGACTAAACTACAGAGGATCTCCAAAATTCATGGCGGTTACATTCTTAGAACACCCATGAATTGTTAAAAAAATGCTAATTTCAAATATGGTCAGAAAAATGCCCATTTTTATAGTTTAAACCCTAACTATCCTATTTTTCCTGCAGTGAAATAATTTAATAAGATACTGTGTTAATAAAGCCTTAGAAGTTTTAGGCTGTTTTGAAAGCACCTTAGGGATCCTAGGGCTTTAAGAAGAGTAATAAAACCAAGAACACCCAAGACAGCTACAAACATACTGCAGAGCAACCAGTTATCATGTGGGAAGTTAACAGATCTGCTAGAGGCAGGTTACTGGTAACAGCCAGTCAGCATCAAGGAGACCTGAGTAGTGCTCTCAGGTAGGCAGCTTGCAAATCTCCCACCAATAAATCAGTTGTGGAGGAAACTTGCAGGTTCCATGAGGTTACAAGAGTTTCTGTGAGCAATTATTACGTAGGTTCTAAGGAAAAATCTGGAATGACTGAGGCCACACGCCTTTGTGGTAAAAGGGAATTTTTATTCCCTTTTCACTTTTTGCTTGGTTATTTTATATCATTTACAGGTTGTTCATTATTAATAAGCAGGCTTTCATTGTTTCTTCTCTAATGGGTAAAGACATGTGGGTGTTGACATACCTGTGGTGCTATGACAATAAATTCAAATATAATGTTGGTTTTGAGGGCCTGGGAGAAGAGCTCAGTGGTCTAAGTGCCTCCTTGGCAAGCAGAAGGACCCAGGTGAAATCCTAGTAACACATGTCATGCCAGCCCCAGAACCCTGGACATGCTGGGCCAGCCAACAAAACCAAACACATGCTTATAATTCCAGCACTGGAGAGTCTGAGACAGGAGAATATCTAAGAGTCCAAGCTGTGAAGCAAGACCTTGTACCAAATAAATAAAAATAAACAATTTAAAAAATAATATTGGTTTCTTTCAATTCATAAATTTGTCTAAATTATTGTATGTTTACAATTACTTTTGCTCATATTTATTGTAATATGAACTGTTTGAATATAAAGTTGAAATTGACATTTAAACTGTTATCTTTTTGAGCCCTGGGAGATAGCTCATTAGAATAAGCACCACAGGCAGAGTTCCGGGAGCCCCCAGACCCAGTCCTAGCCCAGATCCGGAACCCCCAGACCCAGTCCTGGCCCTGGTCCGCAGCAGGAAGAAGCTGAGCACAGCAGCCAGACC
>NW_004524589.1:16570453-16571371 GCF_000260255.1 Octodon degus
AAAAAAAAAAAAAAAAAAAAAAAAAAAAACTATTACCTCGTTGAGAATATGTTTTGAATTCATCATATCTGCAACAATTAGAAAACAATTTACAAAATCACAACACAGGGTGGCCCACAGGACTCTGATAAACCCTGACCCTTGTGCACCATCACCAAAGTATGAAGTGTCTGCTGGTGCAGGTTCAACATTTTAAGAACTTTAAAGGACTCTGGGAAGCCTGCAAGACTCTGGAAGCTGCAATTTGTGGGCACAGCAAATGCAAGCATGAAGCTTTCCTGGCACTTCGTCCAATCACTCAGGAAATTTGGAGGATTCTAGGAAGCTGGCAGGACACTGGTGAGCTCTGTCCCTTGACCCCAAATACATGCAGCTTGTGCTGGCACCAGTCCAACCTTTTAAGAATGTAGGAAGATTCTGGGCCACCCCTTAGATACTGGTGAATCCAGCCCACACCCATTAACTACACTGAAGCTTTGTTGACAGCCTTGGTGAGGCCTAGCCTGCTCCACACTATAGTGGAAACCTTACTGATCATGCTGAACTGCTCTCCCACCAATGCTAATTCTGGACAATTATTCAGAGCTTTGACAATGCCAAAACAAATGCAAGAGCAAAAGGCTATCTCAATCCAACATCCAGAAAACATCTGGGAGACAAAGACATATAAGAACTTAGAAATCACACATCCGAAATTTCTGAAATGATAGTAACTGAAGTAAGGAAACAAGTCAATCAGGATATAGAGGAAAAGAAGAGGAGGAGGAGGAGGAGGAGGGGGAGGAGGAAGGAGGAGGAGGAGGAGAACAAGGAGGAGGAGGAGAAGGAGAAGAAGGGGAAGAAGAAGAAGGAGGAGAAGAAGAAGAAGAAGAAGAAGAAGAAGAAGAAGAAGAAGAAGAAGAAGAAGAAGAAGAAGAA
>NW_004524589.1:16571566-16583362 GCF_000260255.1 Octodon degus
GGAGACGGAGACGGAGACGGAGACGGAGACGGAGAAAGAAGAAGAAGGAGAAGGAAGGAGGAGGAGGAGGAGGAGAAGGAGAAGGAGAAGGAGAAGAAGAAGAAAGAAGAAGAAGAAGAAGAAGAAGAAGAAGAAGAAGAAGAAGAAGAAGAAGAAGAAGAAGAAGAAGAAGAAGAAGAAGAAGAGCTGCAAGGTCAGCTAACATTTTGGACCTAGCTTTTCAAAGTCAGTGAGGACTCAGGATATAGGAGAACCTATACTGCAACATGATGTAACTCAGTTGTGTCCCAAATTTTCTGATCAAGATTATGGGGTTGGGGGCTGGGGAGATGGCTCAGTGGAATAAATGCTTCACTGACAAGCACAAGGGCCTGAGGGGGGCTGGAGATTATGGGGCCACAGAGGAATGTTAGTAGAGCAATATAGAGTGTGTCCAAGGAGAGTCACATGGAGAGAAAACATTCTCTCAGGCTCTCACAGAGAGCAAATTGGTCAAGGAATGGCCATGACTCATCCACATGACTGACACTGACAAAGGATCTACAAACTGTGATACAGATTTCAGGATAAATCCTGAGGGGACTTGACTGATCTTATCAGATAAAAAAAGTTGCATTTCTTGTTATTTAGATCTTACTTTATCTTGGTCTTAATCCAGTAGAAAGTTATAAAAATGATGTATAAGGGGTGAAGCCATGTTGGTATGCTGGGCTGTAAAGAGCTCAGGACAACAACTTCTGTCATTGTCAGTCTTATGGAAAACACATTACCATATGGACTATGGGCCTATATTAGAATATTTTGCTGAATTCACACACCTACAATATTTAAATGACAATGAAATACCTATCTCTGACAAAACTAAACAAAAAGAGGAATACAGATGAATAACAATTTTGTATTAGCATACTCAAAATAGTTAGGATAAATATACAGCTACATTCTCTTAATTCAAAGAATAAAAAGAGGCTCTCTGCATGCCAAAAACTAAAACTTGACCCAGGTCTATCACCATGCAGTAAGCTAAAGTAAAAATGGATTAAAGATCTAAATATTAAAACCGAAATACTCGATCTCCTGGAAGAGAAAGCAGGAAGAACTCATGAAGACATGGGGGTAGGCAAAGAGTTCATGAACAAAAATCAAACTCACGGGTAACACTGGAAAGAATTAACAACAGGGACCTCCTCTTATTGAGAAATTTTTTCATGTCAAAAAAATTACCAACAAAGTGAAGAGACAATCCACAAATTTGGAAAAAAATCTTAACTAATAAGCACTTAGACAAAGGTCTGCTTTCTAGAATTTATAAAGAACTAAAAAACATTAGCACCCCAAAATTTAAAGACCTAATCCAGAAATGAGAATCCGAGATGCATACACACTTCTCAGAGGTTGAAATTAAAGAAGTGAATAAATATATGAAAAAATGCTCCACATCACTAGCCATCCATGAAATGCAAATTAAGACAAAAATGAGATACCATCTCACTCTACAAGGAATGGCTATCATAAAGAAATCAACTAACAACAAATATTGGAGAGGCTGTGGGAAAAAAGAACCTTTCCTCACTGCTATTAAGAGTGTAGACTTGTGCAACCATTATGGAAATCAGTGTGGAGAATCCTTAAAAAACTAAGACTGGAAATCCCATTCAAACCAGCTATCCCCCTACTGGGAATTTTCCTGGAGAAACTGAAAACTTCATATCATAATGATATGTGTGTACCTATGTTTATAGCAGCACAATTTGTGATAGCCAAATCTTGGAAACAACCAAGAAGCCTGTCACCTGAAGAATGGATGAAAAAGATGTGTTTTTTTATACAATGGAGTATTACTCAGCTATAAAGAATGATAAACTTCAAGACTTTATATTTACGTGGATGCCACTTGAAGATATACGCATACGTGAAATAAACCAGATCTACATGTGTAAATATCATATAGTCTCCCTAGTGTAAGACCTCAAAAGAAGAAATACAAATAAAAAGGTATAACACAATTAAGAGGGAAGCTAGAACTTGAGGATTAGACAATGAAAAGCAGGCAAAGAGAAAAGCTAGGAAACATGACAGGGGCAAAGATGGTTATTTATATGCACAAGATGGTTAAGGCAATGATCCTGAGAACTATCAGCAGGTTGTTTAAACTAGCAGTTACTTGGTAGGATTCTCACTCTGACTAACTATATATGCTGATACCTGTGAACTGAGCAACTGCACTGAAGATAGCAATGTGTAATAGTGGGATCATGCTTGAATTGCCTGTCATTCTGGTCTTCTAAATATGTACTGCTTGTCATGACATACCAATTATGGCCAGACTGTAATCAAGTAAATGTTTTTGAGTTTGTTTTTGTTTTTCATTTTTTTAAAAAAGGGTAATAAATTAAAAAGAGAAAAGAGGGAAAAAATGCCAGAGTACTGTCCTGCCACAATGTTGTATATGGTTAGATTTCTAAATGTTTGTGTAAAAATGTTTATGTAACTGTTTATTCATATATTTTTAAATATTTTTGTTGTTTTAGTTTTTTTATATTCTGTAGAGACTTAAATTCTAACATATCAACATTTGATGAAAAATGCATTCTCCATCTTATGCCTAAGATGTTTGATATTCAGACAGATAGTGAAGTTAAACCCAACTGCATATGTTGTAGAGTAATAATAAGCTTCTCTTCTGGAGGGTTAACAACCTTAGTTTGCAGACCAAAAACTAGAGAAAAAGAAGGGCTGCAAGGACAGCCAACATTTTGGCCCTAGCCTTTCAAGGCCAGTGAGGACTCACGACATAGGAGAACCTATAGTGTAACATCATTTAACTCAATTGTGTCCCACATTTTCTGATCAAGGAGATTATGGTGCCACAGAAGAATGCAATCAATGATGTATTGTGTGTCTAAAGAGAGTCACGTGGAGAGAAAACATTCTCTCAGGCTCTCACAGAGAGCAAATTGGTCAAGCACTGTCTGTGACCCATGCACATGGCTGACACTGACAAAGGATCTACAAACTGCAGTACTGGGTTTTGGATAAGTCCTGAGGGGGACTTGACTGACCATGTCGGATACAAAAGTTACATTTCTTGATATATAGGTCTTGCTTTATCTTGGTCTTATCCATCCAGCAGAAAAGTGTGGAAATGAGGTTTGAAAAGTGAAGTCATGTTAATATGCAGAGCTGCAGAAGGCTCAAGTCAACAGATTTGGACATTGCCAGTCCTGTGGATAACCCAGTACTATTGTGGAATACTGGACTATATTAGAATATTTTGCTGAATTCATGCACCTACAATATTTGGATGGCAATAGAATACCCATCTCTGACAAAAATAAACATAAAAAGGAGATATAAATGAAGGACAGTTTTGTATCTGTATATACAAAATTGTTAAAATAGATATAGCCACTTTCTCTTAATTCAATAAGAAGAAAGATTTGTACTTGTACTGTGTTTGGACAGGATATCCTGTCGGCATCTTGAGCTATGAATGACTATTACAAAGACAACAATATGCAATGTATTAATTTTTATAACTCTCCCACCAACCTGTTTTGAAATTGTCTCATTGCAATTTTTCTTAATAAAATTAATTAAAAATAAATAAAATAGATCAATGAGTAAGATTTGTTCTAATAGTGTTTGTGGATGGGATGTCATGTCTGCATCTTGTACAATGAATAATTGAGGAAACAATGTGCAATGTATTTATTATTGAAACTGTCCTGTTCAGTTTTGAAACTGTCTCATTACTATTTGTTTCTCCATAAAATTGTTTTTTTTTTAAAAAAAAAATCTAATCTCTCAGGTCAAAAAACAAATGACAAGAATCCAGAAATAATCACTCAGCACAGCTAAAGAAGACATAGGTTGAAAAAAATAGAGGAGAAGAGAAAAAGGATAGAAATACTGAATGAACAATGCAGGAAAGAATTAGAATGCATGAAACAGATTCAAACAGATATTCAGGAAACTGAGAATTCCACTGAAAGCTGGCAAAACTGGACCCTGCACTTGCCAGGCAATGAAGCTGAAGTTAGACATTCATACCTAGAACACAGCTATAGAGCTACTGAACACGAAAGGAAAGATTTCTTGAAACTAACAGGAAACCAGGAAATAAGAAATGAGCAGCTATAAGATGATACAAAGAAAAATAATATAAGAATATTAGCTGTCAGTGAAACAGTACAAATGACATAAAAGACTATTCGCCGAAGTATTAGCTGAAAATTTTCCAAGCATGAGAAAAGAATCTAACATAAATTCAAGCGAGGCATATAGAACCCCAAACAGACATAATTAAAATAAATCTGTATCTAGACACACATTATTCAAGTTCTCAGAAATTCATCAGAATACCTTGGTAGTGTCCCAAATTTTCTGATCAAGAAGATTATGGGGCCAAAGAGGAAAGTGATCGACGACGTAGAGTGTGCCTCAGGAGAGTCACATGGGGGAGAAAACACTCTCTCAGGATTTCACAGAGAGCACATTGGCCAAGCAATGGCCGTGATTCATCCACATGGCTGCACTGACAAAAGTTCTACAATCTGAGGTACAGGATCTCAGGATAAATCCTGACGGGATTTCACTGACCTTCTCAGACCAAAAAGCTACAACTCTTATTGCACAGGTCCTGCTTTACCTTGGTCTTAACCATCCAGTAGAAAAGTATGAAGACAAAATATAGGAAGTAAAGCCATGCTGTTAAGTTGAGCTGTGGGGGACTCAGGTCAATAATTTCTGACATTGCCAGTTAAACAGAAGACCCAATGCTATTATGGGCTACTGGACTCTTTTAGAATATTTTGCTGAGTTTACACAGCTATAATATTCAATAACGGAACTTCGAAAAAATAGGGTATACAGATGAATGTCCATTTTGTATCTGTGTATTCAAAGTGGTTAGGATAGATGTATAGTTGCATTTTCTTAATGAATGGAATGATTTGTTCTAATGGTGTTTGTAAATAGGATCTCAAGTCCGCATCTTGTACAGCAATTAACCACTAAGAAGAATATATGCAGTGTATTATTCGTTGAAACTGTACTTCCAATTTGATTTGAAACTGTCTCATTGCTATCTGTTTATCAATAAAACTTTTTAAAAAAGATAAGATCCTTGCAGAACAAAGAACTGAAAAAATCCATGATCACCAAACCAATCATACAAAGAGCACTGCCAGATATTCTTGAAAGAGACAGAAGTGACCACAGCTTGAAGAACAACAGAAAGGAATCACTAAACAGATAAAACCTATATCAGGAAAATGACATGAGCCAATACATGTCAGTTACAAGAATCACTGTAAATGGTCTCAATTCACTAATCAAAAGAAACAGACTAGCAGAGTGGATTAAGAAACAAATTCAACAACAAGCCTCATACAGGAAATAAATTTCACTTAAAAGGTAATTCACAGAGTAAAAGTCAAAGGAAAAAGTATTCTTCATGCCAAAGGAAAGCAGAAAAATCAGTAGCTATTCTGGTTGCTGACAAGATCAAACTCAAACCAAACATCATTCAAAGAGACAAAAAAGGTCACTACATACTTATTAAGGGAAAACTGCAAGAGGAAGAGATAAAAATTATAAATATATATGCACCCAGTATAGGAAAACCCTCCTATAAGACAAACTTTCACAGACATGAAAAATCAAATGAGCAAAAATACAATAGTAATGGGGAACTTTAACACACCACTGTCACAAAGAGATAGATCAACTAGGCAAAAAATTAGTAAAGAAATAACAACTAAACCAAATTTGTGAATAAATCAAGTTAGTAGGTCTTTACAGAGTGTTTAACCCACTAACAACACAATACACATTCTTCTCAGCTGTGCATGGGATGTTCTCCAAAATAGGCCACCCACCAGCACGTAAAGCAGCAAAATTAATGTAAAGGAATTGAAATTACCCCATCTATACTGTATGACCAAAGTGCAATGAAACTGGAAATATTGACAAAGGAAACCACAAAAATATCATAAACACATGGAAATTAAATAACAATCTCCTAAACAACCAGAGGGTCACAGATGAAATTAAATAAAAAATTAAAAATATTTACAAGGAAATGAAAATACAGATACAACTTACTGAAAGCTGTGAGATACAATAAATCTGTCCTAAGAGGACAATTTATAGCAGAAATTCATATATTAGGAAAACAAAACAAGCCCAATAAATGATCTTATACTGCACCTGAAGCTCCTAGAAAAGGAACAGCAAGTCAAGCCCAAAGTCCAAAGAAGGCATGAAATTATAAAGATTAGAGCGTAAATTAATGCATTGGATATGAAGAAAACAATACAAATAATAAATGAATAAAACAGTTGGTTCTTTGAAAAAATAAATAAAATTGTAAAGCCCCTAGTTAACCTAAAGGAAAGAAAAACTCAAATCTGTGCAACAAAATTTGAAAAGAATGAAATCATTACACACTCTAGTGAAATTCAGAAGACCATCAATACCACTTTCCAAAATCTTTACTCTTACAGGATGAAAAACACAGAGGAAATGGACAGTTTCCTAGACACAAATGAAATTCCAAAGCTGGATCAAGAAGATATACAAACTCTAAATAACTCTACAATGGGAAATGAACTTGAAAATGTAATAAAAACCTATCAACAAAGAAAAGCCAAGGTCTCAATGGACACACAGCTGAATTCTACAAGAAATGTAGAGAAGATTTAATGTTTCAAACTCGTATGTAAAGTCAAAAGGGAAGCAATTCTTTCAAACTCATTCTTGGAAGCAAGTATTATTCTGATTCCAAAACCAGATAAAAATCTAACTAAAAAACGGAACTGCAGACCAGTCTTTCTAATGAATATAGATGGAAAAATCCTTACTAGTCTTCATTGTGAAAGGTGTGATTTATCTAATTTGTCTCTCAGTCCTTTCACTAGAAAACAGAATGCAGGAAATCATCCAGAAGATTATAAATTAGCGCTGGCCAGATAGCTTAGCGAATTAAAGTGGCTGCATAAACAATCACAGGGGTCAGAGATTCAACCTCTGGCCTGCCATGCTGGCCCTGCCTGCAGAGCATGCTGAGAGGACAACTGAGACTGGGTGCTGTGGTGCACACCTATAACCCTAGAGCTTGGAAAGCTGAAAATGAGAATCATTACAAGTTCGATGTGTGTCGTGAGAACTTGTAGTCCCTGTAGACCCTGCACTAAATACAAAAAAAATAGAGAAGATTATATATTATAACAAAATGAGTTTTATACCATGAATACAGGGTTGGGTCAACATACACAAATCCGTAAATGTAGTAATACACATCAATAGAACTAAGAACAAAAACCACATGATAATGTCAATAGATGAAGTAAAAGCTTTTGACAAAGTCCTATACCTACAAAAAATTAGAATAGATAGTCTATATCCCACTCTGAAAAAAGCTACCTATTAGCAACCAACAGCCAACATCATACTCAGTGGCAAAAACTGAAAGCCTTCACTCTAACATCAGGAACAAGACAAGAATCCCCACTGTCTCCACTCCTATTCAATATAGTTCTGGAAATTATGTTTAAATTTTTGATCCATTTTGACTGTACTTCAGTGTATAGTGATAGACACAGGTCTAATTTTAGCCTTCAGCATATAGAAAGCCAGTTTTTCCAACACCATTTATTAAATAGGTTATCTTTCTTCCAGTGAGCCTGTTTTGCCCTTTTATCAAAGAGAAAGTGGCTGAGTATATTTATAGAGAAAATTAGACAAGAGACAGAAATAAAAGGAATAAGGATTGAAAAAGAAGAATTAAAAATTATCACAATTTGGAGGTGACATAATACTCTACATAGAGGACTCCAAAAACTCCAAAAGTAATCTTGTATATTTAATAACCAAATTCAGCAATGTAGCAGGATACAAAGTCAACATCCAAAAATCAATAGCATCTTTGTACACAATGAACACACTAAGAGACAAATTAAAGAAATCACACCTTTCACAATAATATCCGAAAGAAAGTAAATACTTAGGAATCAGTCTCACAAAGAAAGTAAAAGATTTATACAGTGAAAAATTATGGTACCCAAAAAAAGAGATTGAAGAGAATTTGAGAATAGGATATTCCATGCACCTGGACAGGAAGAACCAGCAATGAGAAAATGAACATACTCCCAAAATTATTACAGAGATTCAATGCAATCCTGATTAAAATACCATTAGTATATCTCACAGAGCTAGAGAAAAATTTCCTCAAATTCATTTGGAACCAGAAGAGACCCAGAATATCAAAAGCAATCTTGAGAAACAAAGGAAAGGCAGGAATATCACAATACCTGACCTAAAGTTACACTATAAAGCTCCTGTGATAAAATCAGCAAGGTACTGGCATTGAGACAGATGGGATCAATGGAACAGATTAAAAGGTGCAGACACAACTATAAACAAACTCATTCACTTTCTCCTTGGTACAGGGGCAAAACAGGCTCATTGGAAAAAAGATAGCCTATTTAATAAATGGTGCTGGAAAAACTGGCTTTCTATGTGCTGAATGCTAAAATTAGACCTGTGTCTAATTTTGCACAAAAGTACAGTCAAAATGCATCAAAGATTTAAACATTAAAACAGAAACACTAAATCTTCTGGTGGAAAACATAGGTAGAAATCTTAAAGACATAGTGGTAAACAGAGTTCATGAACAAAAACCAAACTGCATGGGAAATACTTCAAAGAATCAACAACTGGGATCTCATCTTTTTGAAAAGTTTCTGAACTTCAAAGGACATCTGCAACACAGTAAAAAGAAAACTCACAAACTGGGAAAAATTATAACTGACTGACCCTCCAACAAAGGCATTCTAACTAAAACATATAAAAGCTTTTTAAAAATTAGATCCCCCAAATTCAAAGACCCAGTCCAAACACAGGCATTTGAGATGGATACACACTTTTCAGATGAAAAAATACAAATGGCAAGTAAATGTATCAAAAAAATTCAATTGATCATTTAAGAAATGCAAATTAAAACAACACTGAGATTCCATCTCATCCCAGAAAGTATGGCTCACCTCGTCAGCCAATAACAAATACCAGAGGGGTTGTGGAGAAAGAGGAACACTTCTCTACCAGTGGTGGGAGTGCAGCCTGTTACAACCATTTATGGAAATCAGAGTCAAGATTCCTAAAAATCCTAGGATTGGAGGAATCATTCAACCCAGCTATTCCCCTTCTGGATATTTTCCCAGAAAAAACTGAAAACGTCATAGCACAGTGATATGTGTGCACCCATATTTACAGCAGTGCAATGTGTGATGCCTAAAACTAGGAAACAACCTCAATGCCCATCAACTGAGGAATGGATAAAGATGTGGTATTTTTACACAATGGGGTACTATTCAGCTGTACAACAGGATCAATTTGAGGCTTTTATTGATAAATGGATATCACAAGAGACAGTACCCTTAAGTGAAATATATCAGACCCACATGTGTGGATATCACATTGTCTTCTTAGTGTGAGAACCTGAAAGAGAAAACAAAATCTGAATGGTTTAATTGATAGTGGAGAAAAGAAATGAACTATTCAAAAGATTGAATTATTGAGTTGAGGACAATGATAAAGATATAGTGAGGGAGATATAGATACATATCTATACGTCTATATCTCCCTCACTATATCATATATGTATAAATCATATAAATTCAAAAATAAATTTCTATATATAATTCATATATATATATAAATTTATATATTTATATATGTATGAATTTATATATAATTCATTATATATACACAGAATGATTTGGGCAACTGTTTTGGACAAGGATTTATGCAGGTCTGTGGAAAGGAGCAGTCAATTCTTCATTTATTTTGTCTCTTTTTTTCAATTGTTTGACTTTTTATCTTCTTAATTTCTTATATATTTATTTGTTTTCTTTTGTCTTCCAATTTTACATGCATGTATCTGGTTGTAAGACAACACTGCATTACAACAAATACTGTGAACTTCATATTATTTTTATCAAAATGGTTAAATTCTACATCACTTGTAATTTTCCTATTTTAATACTTTGATAGTTTCTCTAAAAAATAAAAAATATAAAACACAATGCAAACCTTATGTGAAATTCCTGCTTTCAAAATTGTAATTTCTAAAATAACACCTTTATTCATACGGTGTAGACTTCCAATTTGTAGCACAGAATTTGCTGGTTTTCCTTTTATAAGAAATAGTACAGAAAACCATCAGCTGTTTGTAATGTTCACTTAAACAGCAAAAGATGAAAATATATATTTTAGTGACCTGGATTTTCAGAGCAGTTCATTAGCACCATTGGGCATGTAATGGATATTTTGGCTAAAGACATTTATGGGCCTTACAAATAATTTCTTCCTCCCACACACCAAATTTAACAATTTTATAGTGCTTTACAATTTCCACCACCATTCATGCATCTCGTCATTATACTAAGAGCCAAATTTTAATGACTTCTTGCCTTCAGTACCATATGCATGTTTAAAGATGATGCACCCCACACTCTGATTAAATGCCAAACTTCACTGATGGAAAACAGGTCCACAAAGTCATAGTGATGAGTGAGACTGCATGCTGTTTTACTACCAATAGACCATCAGAAACAAAGTTCAGTTCCTATAGAAACAGTTCTTTCCAAATAAGGAAGGAAGGCAGAGGCCTTGGCAAACATGTTAATGAACTTGATAACCCTGTTTGGAGAATTTATGAAAAATTTATTTTCTCTTGCTTTATTTGGCTGTTTAAAATGTCAGGTAATTTGTGATGTGGCCAGTAGCTTCTAAACTCCTAAATGAGTATTTTGATGGTTGCCCAGGACATAAGCATAAAAGGACACTTCAGGAGACCTGAGAAACATACAAGAAGATTTAGGATTTTATCAAAAATAGTATATAAAAATACTAAAATGAATCTTTTGGTTTCTACAATTAGTGCATACTGCTACCCCAAAAATCATGAAGAACCAGTGATGTAAAGAACTATGCTATCTTGTTATGACTTCATAAAATTGAGTGATAATCATTATGTGCTTATGATAAAAGACATTTTCTGAGCACCTAGTATTTACTAGATCTAGTATCATATCCTTATCATATGTGAATTCACAATATCCTTGCAATATTTTAATGTAAAGAATTTTTTCACATTTCACAGAAATGAACATTGAAGATCAGAGAAGTTCCTCTTGCCCAAAGCCACATATGCCCTTGGGAGATAGAACATGAGTCTATCCTGTGCATTTTTGGATTCAAGCTATTCTCATTACATCATATACCCTTCACAGAACACACACACACACACACACACACACACACACACACACACACACTATATTTCCATCCATTCATTTTAAACTTCACATGTTATCTGAATGTTTTTGAATCAAATTCTTGAATTTTGTTGAAAATGTCACAAGAAAGAACAAAACTGAGTTATGTAAGGGATAATTAAAAGAAAGGTGACCATACTGTGTACACATTGAGTTGACCAGTCCAAAGTACTATGGGTTCTAGATGAATGAGAAAACAAAGGATTTATTTTTACCCTTCTAAGTTTCATTCTATACACATTCCTACATAACTCAGTTTTGTTCTACAATCTGAGGTACAGGATCTCAGGATAAATCCTGAGGGCATTTCATTGACTTTCTCAGACCAAAAAGCTACAACTCTTGTTGCATAGGTCCTGCTTTACTTTGGTCTTAACCATCCAGTAGAAAAGTATGAAGAGGAAATATAGGAAATAAAGCCATGTTGTTATGTTGAGCTGTGGGGGACTGAGGT
>NW_004524589.1:16594732-16598423 GCF_000260255.1 Octodon degus
GGTTCCAACGTTGCATTTTGTTCCTTCTCGTCATTTTGTGTAGCACTGTCTTCTGCCCTTTGTTGTAGATCTTTGCTGTAGTTATAACCTTCACAGGTACTGAAGTTCAGGTGGAGCTCTACAGAGTTTGGATTTATCCACCTGCGTCTGGCTTAGGTCTGGCTGCTGTGCTCAGCTCTTAGACCAGCTGCGGACCTGGTCTAGGATTGGGTCTGGGGGTTCCCACAACTTGGCAGAAATTCCTACTCAGCGGGAGGAGTGGGGCGGGTAAGGTGAAGTGGTGTGGGGCAGCCCGAGGATGTGGGAGAGGGTCCGGCCCACGCTGAGCCTGTGCTGGGACTGGTCCCGCTGGCGCAGGTTAGCAGGAAGCTCTCCACACACTCACCGGACCTGGGCTAGGACTGGGTCTGCGGGTTCCCGGAGTTCGGCAGAAATTCCTACTCGGCGGGAGGGGTGGGGAGGTAAGGCGGAGTGGTGGGGGGCGGCCCGCGGGGGTGGGAGAGGGTCCTGCCCACGCTGCACCTGGGCTGGGGCTGGTCCCGCAGACATAGGGTAGCAGGAAGCTCTCCACACACTTACCGGACCTGGGCTAGGACTCGGGTTTTATATTCTTTTAGGAATATTTAATGTTTTTTAGAAATATCAAACCTTATACATCCATAAGCATTTGTGTCTCTAGTTATAAAAACAGAGGCAATCAAACAGCCAGATATATGAAAAGTACATACATGTTTAGTTATATAGATTAATCATAATGTTTGAAAGAATCATTCGTAGGAAAAGAGAAGCACCTCAAGACCATAATGCTAAGTGAAATAAATCAGACACACAAGCTTAAATGTCACATGGTTTGGCTTATATAAGAAACTCCATAAATAAAAAGCAAAAGAAAAGTTAGATAATAAGAAATAGGAGATCAACCTTGCTTAAGTATGAAGAGGATCAAGAGATGGGAGCAGGAAGGAAGGGAAACCAAGGGATGAAAAGGAATCAAGATGTGTGATGTATGTACACAAATACACACAGGGAATATGAACATTACGTACCATACATACATACAAATAAAAATGTAAGAGTTCACCAGTGAATATGTTATCATATGCATGTTCCTACTACTGTTATAAAATTGTTTAAGTCACATCATGTTCTTCAAGAGAATGAGACTCACTATAGACAGACACACAAGCTATATGTAAAATATGGCCATTTGCTGACGTATCTCTATTAGGTATTTTGTGTTTAGAAAGTATTTCAGGTTTATCCGAAACTAACAATAATAATAAAGCTATCATAAAAGCTCTATTCAATCAATTTCTACTCCTTTAAAATAATTTTGATTTAAGAAAAAAGACACGACCATTCTACAAGTGCTTCTAGGGTTCCTTTATCAATTCATACAGTCCTGTGTGCAATACATAAAGCACACACAGCCCTTTGTGACAGGCAGAGAACTCCCTTGTCCTAATCCCCTAACTCACGAACATGTTGCCTCCTACAGCAAAGTATATTTCTTTCAGACAGAATTAAATTAAAAACTCTGAAATGGAAAGATTGTCCTGGATTTTCTACCCTGGATCAATGTAATTACAAGTTTCTTATAAGACCTAAATCAGGAAAGAAGATGTAATATTGTGATGCTTGTCATGCAATTGTTGGTCTTTAGGGTAAAAAAGGGCCAGAGGCCAAGAGATGCAGACACTCTACAGAAGATGGAAAAGGCAAGAATGGGTTCACTTTTAGGTTGGGTGAGTGAATGAGGCTCCACTGACCCTGTGATTTATAAAAACAGGAGAGAAAACTTGCATTCTTTAATCAATTACATGTGTGGAAATTTGTTATAACAACAATAGGAAACTAATACATACTCTACAATAGTTGGTCTATGACATGTCTATTTTTTTCCTCCTCTTCTCCATTAATGTCCACTCCAACTAGCCATACATTTGCATTGTGATGCTGGCAACTCTCCCATCAGTGCAAGCGATGACTTCTACATTGCCAAACACAAGCTTTTCAAATCCTCAGGAACACTTTGCCCACTTGAACATGCTGTCCTCCTTGAAACATTTTCTTCTCATGGCTTCCAGCAAAAGATGATTCTGTTTCCCTACTTCTTCTTCTTGGTCTCCTATTTAGCATACTCTTCCTCTAACATGTGTGTATTAGTGTGTCTGGGGTTCAGTCATCAAACATCGCATAGAACTGTACATTAATCCTAGGCATTGTTATAAATTATCATTAATTTGAATATAAGCTGTGGTTGATAATTCCTAAACCGAAAGCCTTAAATATGCAACTGATTGTCTGGTATCTCCTAAATTCAGACATCTCAAATCTAACCTATCCCTAACTAAACTGTCAATTCTTTTCTCTTTCCTTTGCCTTCCTTGTCTCAGGAATGGACATCATTATGTACTAAGTTCCTCAGATGCACACCATGTGGATTTGCTTTGTAGCTTTATTTCCTGCATATTTCACATCAGAAGTTCTCTTTAACTCTTCACTTGTACAAGGAATGGTTAACCCTCCATAAAATTTATGTTCCTGATTTCTAGTTTTTGTTAGCCCAGACAAACTAGACAAATCTCAGATTTGAGGAACATTTTCAAATAGTCTAGTATGCATGCATTTATAATTCCAGAACAAGGAAAGAAAGATAATAGAAGAGAAAATTTTGAAATGATAATATTGAAGAACTTTCCTAAGTTAAAAAAAGATATCAACATATAAACCAAAAATTCATTGAAATCCAAACAGGATAAATACACTTAACCCAGCCATCTAACTGCTGAAGATTAAAGATTTTTTTAAAAACCTTAAAAAAAGATTAAACCAAGATCACAGAACAAATCAAAGAAAAAACAAATTATGTCTACCTTTTTATTATAGCTGATAGTTACCAAAAAAATAAGCATCATCTTTTTTAATAATTTTATTGATGAACAAATAGCAATGAGACAATTTCAAAACTGATTACTAGCACAGTTTTAATAATTAATACATTGTATATTGTTGTCTTAGTGGTTATTCGTTGTACAAGATGCAGACATGATATCCTGTCCACAAATACTATTACAACAAATCTCTCTATTCAATTATTTTGTTTGATTGTCTGTTTGTTTTAATGTAGTTGGCTGTTGCATGGTCTCACTACACAGCTCAGACTCCAGGTGATCCCCCTGCCTTTAGCCTCTCCAGTGTTGGGATTACGGGCATGCACCACCACAGCAGGACTCTGGCTGGCTCAGCCTGCCCTGGGGGTGTGGCTGGCATGGCATGTGGTGCACAGGATCAAACTATGTCCTTGTGCTTGCCCAAGTTTGCCTGAGCAGGGGCTTTAGTCCACTGAGCAGTCTGGCCAGCCTCCAAACAGCATCTTTGGAGTACTATAATTAAAAACAAAATAACCTATACTCTTATGTGGAGATAAAATGTAATTCACATATTCATAAAGGAAAGCAAAAAAACCTTTTAGAGCAATATAACTTACAAACTCATTTCTGATAGAAATAGAAAAATACAACACTAAAAAAAAAATTTACCTGGATTGTAAAAGTTCCCCAAAGCTCTGAATTAGATATGTCACACTACATTTTTTTTTCTTTTCAAAGTTTTATTGATAAACATATAGCAATGAGACAGTTTCAAATCAAATCGGAAGTACAGTTTCAACAAATAATACACTGCATAT
>NW_004524589.1:16598523-16604815 GCF_000260255.1 Octodon degus
TAGGATAGATATATAGTTGCATTCTCTTAATGAATTGAATGATTTGTTCTAATGGTGTTTGTAAATAGGATCACAAGTCCACTTCTTGTACAGCAATAACCACTGAGAATATATGCAGTGTATTAGTTGTTGAAACTGTACTTCCGATTAGATTTGAAACTGTCTCATTGCTATCTTTTTATCAATAAAACTTTGAAAAAAGAAAGAATATATTTAGAATAGTTAGATGATTGTACTGTCAATTTTTGCTGGTCTTTTCAAAAAGCAGTTAATGCTTAATCTTTTTTTCTTTTTATTCTTGTTTTTTCTTCTTTTGAATTTCTTAAAACATTTTTGTTATTGTTTTATTTCATTTTTTTCTTTAAATGAATCTTGCAACTTTGTATCTGGAAACCTGAACAACTAATTTGAAAATATCATCATGTATTACAGCATTCATTACTGAATTCCTATTACATTGTTTAGTGCAATTTTGTATCATTTCTAATGTTTTTTTATCATTATTGCGTATTCTTTAAAAAATAAAATAAAGAATAGTTCTGACAAAAAAAAAAATAAAAGTCCTCTTTTGTGAATGCCAAAAAAAAAAACAATGGCGTATAGTGCTAAGCTTCAGGGAAAACAATTAATGAAGATACATTATTAATTGGTCTTTGATTCCCAAATAAAAAATATAATTTTTATTTCAATTTTGTGCTGTACTTTAAACATATATGTAGGGGCGGGGGAGATAGTTTAGCAGTCTGAGTGCCTGCGTGGCAAGCATAAGATTCCGAGTTTGATCCCTAGTACTACATACCATGCCAGCCCTGGAACCCTGGATGCTCCATGCTGGCCACCAAAATGGGGCATGGTGACACACACTTGTAATCCCAGAACTACAGAAGCTAAAAGAGGAGAATCACTATGAGTCTGAACTATGTAGTGAGACCCTGTGTCAAATAAATAAATAAAAGTAACATTTTAAAGAATTTTTTAGAAAGAATTTTAAACCTGCATAAAGGAAGGTATTTGAACATAAGTGTTTCAAATTTTTTTAAATCTCTGAATACCATTAATCAGAAATAATAAAGTACTGATCACCAATGAAGTACTAATCAGTAGCATTAATAAGATAACAGTTATAGTACTACAAAAAGAAAATATATTTTTAAAATTCTAGAAGCTAAAAAAATAGTGCAACATACTAATTAGGTGAATAAAACTTTATAGGTGAACATGCTCAAAACTATAGTAACAGTATGTATAACTTTTTCCTGGAGAAAAAATAAGAAAAATGGAATAAAAAATAATAATTAAATGAAAGCATTATTTAAAACAGTGTTGATGAAAGAAATTAAAATGGAATTACATTGCCAGTTCTACAGATAAGCCACTACTATTAAGGACTACTGGACTATATTGGATTATTTTGCTGAATTCATGCACCCACAATATTTAAATGGCAATGGAATACCCATCTTTGACAAAACTAAACAAAACAGGTGGATATAAATGAAGACCATTTTGTAGTGAAATATATATATATATATATATATATATATATATATAATAGGATAAATATACAGCTACTTTCTCTTAATTCAAGAGAAGATAGATTTGTACTAATAGCGTTTGGACAGGATAACATGTGTGTGTCTTATACTATGAATAACTACTAAGAAGACAACAACATGCAATGTATTAATTATTGTAACCATTCTACTAACCTGTTTTGAAACTGTCTCATTGCTATTTGTTTCTCAATAAAATTAATAAAAAATAAAAATACAGAATTAAAAGTAAGAAAAGAAAGCATAAATAGTAGACTAAAATAATGATTGATAACATTAAAAACAAAATATCTTAGATGAATATTTGAAGCACATCAAAAGATATTATTTAAAATATTGCTGAGGCATAATGGTGCACACCTGTGATCCCAGCGCTCAAGGAGGCTGAGGGAAGAAGATCCCTGCGAGTTTGAGGCCAGGCTGGGCTACGTAATGAGACCCTGTCTTAAACAGCAATAAAGAAAAAACATTAGAATACTGTTTTCAAAACTGGTAAGTAAAAATACAAAATATTGCATTTTGAAAAGTCTGTTGTTCAAAGAAAAAGGGTTTTTATGATCTAGAATCTTGAAAATGAAAGCATAAAAATTGTCATAATTTAAAACTACTGAAAGGAAAAATATACTGAACATTGTGGGGATGAAAGCATTCTGGGTATAAAGTCTTTATCTCCTACTAGGTAGTTAATAGACCATTGTCCACAGCACTGGAAGACTATTAACTCACAAGAGAAGACATTTTCAGCAGTTACCAATCCAAGATCAGGAAAAACACAGCGCTGCTTTTTCCTCACCTGAATCATGCTGCTGAATGCAATGAATAGGGACGTTAGCTTTCGTTAAACACTAGAAGAAAAGTAGGAGAGGTTCTAGAAAACCTAAATCTTTAGTAAGAAGCATTGCTGGCTTTTATGCATTTGTTATCAGGCAGCTTCTTTACAATTAAATATATCCCAGTTCTCTTAGCCTTGAAGAAGAATGAACGAGACAAGACAAACAGTCCAGGAGCTTATAAAAGTGAGGAGTGAAGTGATAAGGGAAAAACTGACTTTGCTCAGTAAACTTGGGCCTAGCAAAAGAGGAGAGCAAAAAATAAATTAATTAATTAATAATAAATAAATAAATAAATGTACAATTTTTTAAATGTACATTTTTTAAAAAATGGTTTTATTTTATTTTAATGAGTAAAGATAAAAAATAAAAGCAAAAAAAATGCAAAAAACAAAGACAAAAACACAGTAACAATACGGTACAGATTTTCAAGACAAGAATATAAATTAACAGTGACTGTTATTGAGCAGGCCAGATAGCTCAGCAAAGTAAAGCACCTGCTCAGGCAAAGTGCAGCGACCAAGTTTCGTCCCTGGCATGCAGTGCCGGCCCAGCCCCTGGGGCGCGCTGAGACAGTGGTTGAGACTTGGCATGGTGTGACAGCCTGTAATTCCAGCGCTTGGGAGGCTGAAGACAGGAGAATCACTACGAGTCTGATCTACATAGTGAGACCCTGTAGACCCTGTCCTAAATACATTTTAAAAAATGGTTGTTATATTGCATATTTTTATCATCAAATCTCTTGCTCAGATAACAGCTACAGGTGGACAACATTTGACCAATACTTGAACATTAACACTTTCAATAATCCTTAATTTTTTTCTTGTCCTCTTTACTTTTTATTTTTTGAATTTATTTTAAAGACAGCTTAATCAGAATTGATAAGACATAGAAATGGTACTTATTTTAGAAGAACAAGATGAAATGGCTTTGCATTGCACATTGCTGTCTTTGATGTAGTTGCTCAGTTTCCAGATTGGCTGCCCACGACATCCCATCGCTTTCGTGCTGTCTGCATATCGTAGACCCCTGAGAAGTTCTACATATGGGGTGCTGAGAATTGTTTGGCATATTCCTGGGACTTGAAATTAATAAGCACTGCTTACTTCCCCAGCCACCATGCTGCCCCCAATTTCTTATCTCAGATCCACATCTACTATTAATTACTATAGCTGCTGCAGAAAAATCAATGTTGTATACTGTTTTCAGGGCCAATAACATCCCAAGACAAGGGATGCAGAAAGGACAATGAGATATAGCACAGTAATAAATAACAAATATTGTGGAAGAAAAGAGCACATGGAGCCCAAAAATGAACTTTAGAAACAAAATTAAGGGCAAAAAATGATTATTTACAGAATATTGGATTTGAGTTGATGTTTAAAACTTCCATAAAATAGGTTATAAAGAATCAAAAAAAAAAGAAGAAGAATAACAATTGCAACGTTACAGGCCCATTCTCCTGAGATAGTGAGGTGAGAACCAAGAGGTCATTGAAGAAGTAGTTGAGCTGAGTGCCATTGCTCACATCTATAATTCCAGCCACTGGGAAGGCTGAGGCACAAGGATGGCAAAATCAAGGCCAGCCTCGGCAGCTTACTGACACCCTGTCTCCTGTTCAGAAGGACTGCGAATGTAGCTCAGTAGTAGAGTTCCCAGAGATGGATCTTTGGAGGGAAAATATAAACCAGAGGGCATGATTAGTTTGAAGGATTATACAGGGCTTTGTCAGGAAACACCGCACAGTGCTAGAGGACAGTGTAAATACAAGAAAGAAGAGAAGGAAAGAAATTATTGCCTCCTAGTGGGAACAAATGGCTGCATAAATCTATGTTTCCGCCCACTTTGAGGACAAAAACACGTTTGGAAATAAATAATTCTCTCTGCAAGTCTCTCACTCTCTGTTCAACCATATTTTCCTTTTTTGCTCAATCTTCTCCTTTAACTGAATTACTTTAATGTACAGAAACATGGTGATACTCCCTTGATGACAATGGACAAGCCTGAGTTTGAAGGATAGATTTATTAGCTGAGTGCTTCTGCACAGTGATTCAGTATCTTTCAGGCTTAGTTTCCTTGATTGAACTTTTTAATTACAAATATAACTTAAAAGTTGTCATATGATTTAAGCTGGATAAAGCCTGTGAAAGATGTAAAAATATTGCCTGGTTCTATTGGAGGGCATAATCCCTGTTAGCTCCAATTAGCTATATTTTATTTTGAAATCAAGGAAGAAACTCCCATACTTTCTGTCATTAAAATATATGAGTAATTAGAAATTGCCAAGCCTGAGGCTAAAAATGGTAACCATTTGCTCTTAATCGAGCAGAGTCTTTGAAAGGAGCCAGTCCTGGATGTAGTTTTGAATCTTGGCTCTGTTGTTTACTGGCCAACCAACCTTGGAGGCACCACTGAACCTTGCAAGTATTATTCTTTCATGGGTAGGGTTGTAGTAGTACCTACCTCATTAGATTGTTGTAAAAGCTAAATGAGCTAATGAACAAAAGTTAAAACTTGGTACATATTTAGCTCTCAGTATATACTGATCATTTTATTATTGTTGTCTTTGTTTTGTTACATGTTGATAACGCTAAGGAAGTGTGTTCAGAAGTAAAAGTGATGCAATGAGATAGCCAGTGGACTCCCAGACTGATGTGAGAATGGTGGCCTGCAATTCCATGGAATCAGAGACAAAAAAGTCTATCATGTGAGAAGGAATATTCTGGAGACCTCTACAGGAAGCTCCTTCAGGGAAAACAACATGTCAGCAGTGCTTCTTTAAATGAAAGGAATCTGAGCTGAGACGGGGTGGAGGATGAGTGTTAGACCCATGCCTTCCTTTGTGTTATATTTCTAAAGAAGTGGAAGAGTTGGCAAAGAGAAGAGTAACATATGTGCTCTGAGAAGAACAGAATTAGCAAGAAAAAAACTGGAAAAGAATCTATTTTGTCATATTTTGTACATGATCATGTGTCTTGAAGACATGAAACAAGCTATGTAAGCAGAAAACACACACAAACTACAATGGTGGTATAAATTCAATTACTTCATAATGAATATAAGTTTCTGAAAATCCATAAAGGTAAAACGTATTTGGAAGTAATGGACATGCAAAGACCGGAAAAATTCATTGAAGCTGGGGAAGAGAAGTGAAGAAATGGCTTCAAAATATCAATAAGATGAAGAAAACATGAGCTATGATTACTTCAATTAAGTATCAAATATAATTTTAAAGACATTTTTTCAATAAAGCATGCTTTTAAAAAAATCTGGGTTAAACACAAGCTTTGGTAAACACAGGGACACATGAATGGATGATTTGAAATAGTGTTTTCCAAAAAATCTCCAGGAGAGTCACTCTGTTCCTTGAAATATTCTTTTTTATAGAGTCTATTATTTTAAATAAATTAAAAAATAAATTGAACACTACATCTTCATTTTATTAAAATATTTAGGGGGCAGGGTGTTCTATGACACTATGCTTTTTTAAGAAAGTTAAATAGAACTTTTATTTCAATAATCACAACAATGTGTGTGTCATGTATGAAATTGATTCTTATCAACTTAAACACCTTCTTTAGGGATCAGTAAATTTAAATCTTAACATTGAAAGTTTTAAATAAATTAATTTACACAAATACATATCACATGACAAGTAAAAACAGCCAGCAAAAGTGATGATAAAGTAGAAGATAAAGGCCAAAAAAGGTTAAAATGGTCACATATAACAAAGCCCTATTAGATGGGGACATATAATACCATACATTTGGGGTTTTATATTCTTTTTTTTCCAAAGTTTTATTGATAAACAGATAGCAATGAGACAGTTTCAAATCAAATCGGAGGCACAGTTTCAAAAAATAATACACTGCATATATTCTTCTTAGTGGTTAATTGCTGTACAAGATG
>NW_004524589.1:16614051-16624289 GCF_000260255.1 Octodon degus
ATTGATAAACATATAGCAATGAGACAGTTTCAAATCAAATCGGAAGTACAGTTTCAACAAATAATACACTGCATATATTCTTCTAGGTGGTTAATTTCTGTACAAGATGCAGACTTGTGATCCTACTTACAAACACCATTAGAACAAATCATTCTATTCATTAAGAGAATGCAACTATATATCTATCTCAACCACTTTGAATACACAGATACAAAATGGACATTCATAGTTATATCCCAATTTTTTTAAGTTCCGTTGTTGAATATTATAGGTGTGTTGTCACACTACTTTTTATATATAGTATCGTTTCATTCTCTCCACAATATTCTTTAGATTTCTTTGAGATTGATTTTTTTTTTTCATTTTAGCAGCTTTCAGTTAAAAGCTGCACACAGGAGGACTTTATTCCTGCATTTTCTCAACCTTTCTCCCTTGTGTTTGCCCTTTTCCTTTCCTACCTGGCGAGACCTGGCTTTCTGTTCCAGGATCTTTGTGCAGTCTTTGTCTAGCTTTAGCCTGGTGATAACCACTTTACCAGGGTAAACGCCCACGCAGACAGTTGTGGCATTTGCCTTTCCCGCTGCACCTATTCAATGTAGATGACATACTTCTTCCTGTAAGCCTGGACTACCTTGCTGATCTACAGACCTATATAGTGTCCTCGCACAACCTGAACTTCGTCATCTTTTTGGATGGGCATAGAGCGAACATTGTATTTCTGTCTCAACTCTTTGGAAAGAAGAAAAATCATAATTTTCCTGTGAATGTGGGAAGGTGCATTGAAGTGCCTTTTATGGTTTTTGCTTTGGTCCAAAGTCACAAAAAGTTTAAACTTCATTTTGGCTGCTGCAACTACAGCAATGGCTGCAAAAGGGAAAAAGAAATTGATCTTTTAATCCATGGATTTTGTAGAAATACAATATTCAATGTCCAGATATTTTATTATTTTCTCAATGCTTTATTGTATGGATTTCATTTACTATGGTCAGAAAACATACTTTGCATAATTTCAATATTTTTCTATGACAATTCTGACACTTATTTTATGATCCCGAATATGACCCACATAGGTGAATATGTGAAAGATATTTCTGCATTTTACAATTGTTTTAAAGAACATTCTACAAATTTCAATTAGTTCAATGAAGGTAACATTGCTGTTCAAATCACTGAGATTTTTTTTCTGGCTTTTCTAGTAGTTGCAGAAAAATCCACAAATTATAACTTGTGATCATGTATTTCTTTCCCTTTTATATTTGTCAATGCTAGTTAAGCTAGAGAAACTAGAACAACATATCACTATATTTTAAAGCTATGTTATTAGATTCACATACATTTTGAACTATATAACTTGTTGAACAATCACTTCTATCATTATCAGATATTCTCTGCCATGTCTCAAGGTACTTTTCTCCTTTTTCTGATAACCTAGTCACAATAGCTGCCTTCATTGGCATTTGCATTCAAGGCCCTCCTCCTTTCTTTTATTTGTGATTTTATGATGTCTTTTCTTGTGAACAAAAGATAGTTGGTTTTGTATCTTTACTTATTATCATAACCTGCTGTCATTTAAAGATTATTCCTTCTATATATAATGGAAACTTGTGGAGTATCAATTTAATATTATTTTTGTATTTATTTTTAGTTTAACCCTTGTGTTCTTTAATCTTTTGTTTTTGCTTTCCTTTTTTGTTTTTTATAAATGAGCCTTTTTTCAGTTGATAACTTCTTTTTATCTTTTCTATTTATATACTATCAAAAATTTCTTCAAAGTTTGCCAATGGAAAATATAATACACATCTCTTAATTATTTCTGCCCACAAGTGTCCATCCTTTACTTATTAGCCCTCAAATGAATAATTCACAAATGATAGAAGGACCTCACAAATACAATTATAGTTTCATTTGCAGCAGTCATGTCCTTCGTCTAGTCCTTTACTCCATACTAGTAAAATGAATAAGAAATAAATTTCTATTTTGTTTGAGACCATCAAATATTTTGCATTATATTTTTTACTATACTCACAGAATGATTATCAAGCACAAATATCAAAATACACCCCAACTATAAAAAAAACTTAGCTTTCCCTCTATGGCCTAATCATGTCCCTGGCCCTTATTTTATTTTCCCTCA
Source organism: Octodon degus (assembly GCF_000260255.1). NCBI lineage: Eukaryota > Metazoa > Chordata > Mammalia > Rodentia > Octodontidae > Octodon > Octodon degus. Next base: position 16,616,186 of record NW_004524589.1, read on the forward strand.
TAACTTTTATCCTTTCCTAATTTTACGCAACTATCTTATTTCCTTTTACCTTTACACCCTCTAAAATATAAATACAGGTATGTGTCATGTCTTGTTTGCCAAGGATTCACTAGCACTTAGAGTAGTTCTGATGTGTGTGTTGGTAGCCTTCTGACTAAAACATAAATGAGATCTGATGTGAACAATAGAAACACTTCAAGAATGATCATAAGGAAAAGATACTTTAGCCACTTGAGAGAGGGTGATTCCTTATAGTCCATGTTTTGAGCAAGTCATAGTGAAAATTTTCCAAGCCATGAAAATAGCTGTAAGATCAGCAGCCAACATTCAAAATCCAAGGTAGTTATGATGAAGTTGGCTATATACATAGTTTCTCAAAAATTCAGTATAAAATGTTTGAAAATCTCTTATACACAATTCTGAAATAGACCTAAACTTTTTTGTTGATTAGAAGAGCTCAACAGTTATTTATAATCAACAGAGTGCTTGCAAAGTTGCAAAATTATAGATGTAGGACAAAATGTCCTAGCATGTGTACAACAGAACATTTTTAGATGGGCCTTTTCAGAATTACTTACACTGGTATTATTTTTAGAAAATAATAAAACTGAGACTCAATGTACAAAGCAGATGACCTTTAAACACAATATGGTGTGTCCTTGGAAATTTGTCTTTTGATCCAAATATTGACTTCCCTACAAATGCCTGCAACAGTTTTTTTTTCCTTTTTTCTTTTATTTTTTGTGTCAGGGATTGAACTCAGGATCTTGTGCTTGCCAAGCAGGTGCTTAAGCACCTGATCTCACCTGCCATTTTTACAACAATTTTAAAAACATCAATGCCTTTATAACTCATCTGCCATGAATGAGTCATAAAAATTAGCCAATATGTTCCAAGTTTACATATAACTTGTCAACTGTAGATAGTATTAATTACCATTAAATTTTTCAGTGTTTTAGAGGTGTTATTGTAAATTTTTATGCTTAAATCTAATCAGTTTGAAAGATGAATAACTCAGATCAACAATAATGTTGATCCACTTAAAATCTTTTTTTCTGCTATCATTACTATGATCAATTTTTGGAAGATGTATACCAACTTTTAGAACTGTATTTATTAAACAAGTTATTTCCCTACCATACTTTCAAAATTAATATAAAATTGTACCTTTTAATGGCATGATTATTTGAGGAGTTATGATAGGAAGAAATAAAATAAATGTGGAGAAATGCTATAATTTATGGGGATAATTTTATCCCAATTTAGTGCAATGAGGACCTTATATTTAGTCTTAAGCAAAGCATGCATGAAACTAGTCCTTTCAAATGCTTAGTTTTCTTGCTTGAAGAATATTATTGGATCTCCAAGTCTAATAAAGACATCTTATATAATCGTCTCATATTCTGAAAATTGTTTCTCATTAACAAAGAGAAAAGTTCTACCCCCAAATATCTAATTGTTTTAGCATATAAAGATTTACAGCAAAGCAAAATAGAGCAAAGAAATAGTCACCAAATTATTAAGAGGCTATTTCTATTTTTAATGTGTGTGTACATCTTTGTAACTGTTTAATACTTTCCAGATTATTTATATTCCAATGAAAAATTATTTCAAACAAATGTAGCTGAAGTTGCACAAAACTAAGACAATCTGGTGCTTTTGAAACAAAGTACTGAAACAAGTACTGAACCCCAATTAGTTCTGGGAATTTGAGAATTCTTCTTATGTAAGTGTTTCAAATTTAAATTTACCTTCTCCAAGAAACTTTCTTTACTTCTACCCTTATGACCTCTATTTTTCTTTAAATCTTTTTAATGATATTGTTTTACTTAGTGCTATGTATTATACACATTCCTGGAAATGACTAATGTATTTGTCTCATAAAACAGTGTTTTCCTTCAGGCAGGTGGCATTGTGGTTGCGCCAGAGGTCCTTGGGTGGTGATTTCCCATATAAATGTAAATTATGTATGTATGTATATATAAGAATGGAACTACGGGCACAATTAAAAGTATTCATGTTAGTAAGGCCAACCAAATAGCTCAGTGGATTAAAGCACCTACAAGCAGGCTCAGGGGGCGGGGGTTCAATCCCTGGGCCTGCTGTGCTGGTCCCACCCCCAGGACACACTAAGAGGGCAATTGAGACTGGGTGTGGTGGTGAGCACCCATAATCCCAGCTCTTTGGAGGCTGTAAAGAGGTGGATCACTATGAGTTCAGTCTAGTAGTGAGACCCTGAACACTTTGTTGACCCTTCCCTACAATACAAGAAAAAAAAAAGCATTCATGTTAAATAATGCCCTCTCCAGAAGTCAAGTCCAAGAACAAGAATTTGTCATTGTTTGTAGATTATAGTGAACATTAGGGTGGGTAGAATATCATTGAGGTGCTATGAGCTGGCCATGTATATAGGTGAAATATAACAGGTTGAGTACCAGTTTCAAAAGTCATGGTAAGCTTACAGCTAGAACTTCAAAACATAGAAGGAGAAATTACTAGGTCCCAAGTATTAATGCTTTTCCTTTGTGCTCTTCCTCCTCCAATTTATATTCTATCCTGTGAGTGGGGGTGGAAGTACACACCTATAAACCCAGCCGTCACAAAGACTGAGCTCAGAGGACCATATGTTTGTGTGTTCAAGTCTTCCTGCACAAGTTAGCAGGAAGAGTTACTTACATAGTGTTATATATTATTATATCATATATATGTATATATATATACATATGTATGGAGGATATGTATATATATATTCTCCTCTCTAAGTGAGAAGAATATAGCTTAGTGATTGAGCATCCCTGGCTTCAATCACCAGTGCTGGAAGAAAAACTCTACATTGTATAAATGAGATAAGTTCCCTTTGCTTGAGTCAAAGCTCTGTAAAGATATATTTTAATAGGATAAATATACAGCTACTTTCTCTTAATTCAATGAGAACAAAGATTTGTACTAACTGTTTAGACAGGATATCATGTCTGCATCTTGTATGATGAATAACCACAAGGTCAACAATATGCAATGTATTAATTATTGTAACTGTCTTACTGACCTGTTTTGAAACTGTCTCATTGCTATTTGTTTCTCAACAAAATTAATTTTTAAAAAGACATATTTTAAAAATCCCCTAAGCCACTACTGTCACTCACCAGCTCAGTTTTATTGCTTCTTCTCACTCCCCATGGGGAGTGTAAACACTAAGATAGAGTATCTGGGATTGTTTTGTTTTGATATATACAATAAAGACAGAAATTTTTAAATTTGATCACTTCAGTTATACAAAATACCAATCATCGCATTAAGAAATGTATTCAACCATAACCATATATGCATGCACTTCAGGCAATCAGTTACACAGAAATAAAAAAGTAACCTCTAAGATTCATGTTAAAGAAACATAATAAACATCTGAACTTCGGTACCCTCATACTCATACAGTTGGTCTCTCTACCCACATTACTTGCAAGTTCCTGATATCTTTTCCTGCTTTAAAGCATGATGTTATGCGTGCCTTCGAGCCTCACTCTTTGGAATAGGCCTCCTCTGTGCTGTATCTCCCCTTCACCTATTTCCATTTCAACACCTAGCATATTTCCCTAAAGGCAATATGAACCTTGGCCATGATTAGTTGCTAAAAGTAATGTGTGGTGGCAGCAAAAAGTCATTAGTTGGTACAAATTTGGCCAGAGATCAGCAGTGTTGCTTATAATCCACACTTTGGCAACAACTTGAATTGTGTTAAGAATCAGAAGCGCCAAAAATCATCAAGTGGAGTGGTCCTGTAAACAAAAGTCATGGAGATGTGATTGATACAAAGTACCCTTCCCTCTCTAACCCCATACCTATTTAGAAAGACCATTGTTCAATCCTGTGCAGCCTGAGGCTACAGGCAGTAGGTTAGATTTAATAAGGAGCCCATTTCTAATTGGTTAGTAATTCTGTCTTTATAAAACAAAATAATGCCATGAAAAAATACCTCTAGGCAGGAGGTCAGGAAATCCAGGTCCAAATGTTTCAAGCCCACAAGCTTTTATTGAGTGTGACCACATACAGATACATATGTGCAGGAAAATCAGCTATACTAAGTCGTTACCTTTGACCTGAAGGGACTTATAACCTACTTCTAAAATCTGATGTAATTTTTGTGAACCTTTCAGCACCTGTCTCCAACTTGAAAAATGGAAATAATGTACCTACTTCCACACTCTTCACAAATAATTTTTAATGTTTCTCAAGTTTACAAGGAAAAAAATTTCTGACCAGGAAGAATATATCTTACAGTAAAATCCCAGTCAATGATAATATTATGATCCAGATATTTTTTATCTCAAATATTGCTAAACTACAACAAATATAAATGGGCCATTGATTGGCACTCTCTATTTTCTATTTCTACAAATGATTTCTTAGTGTCTGAATTAGTTACTTCCCCAGCTTTGGGAGAAATACCCAGTGCCTACAATTTAAATGAAAAAGAGTTTAATTTGGCTCACAGTTTTGAGGAACTCGGTCCATGGTTGGTTGAGTCCAAGGAAGAAATGGCATATGGAGTACCACAGAGGAGAAAAGCTGCTCCTCTCATGGTGGTTGGAAGAGAGAGAAGGGAGGAGCTAAGGATAAGAACAGACCAGTCTAAGTCATGCCCCATCCTTCAAAGGTGACTCTTCTCTTTGGACTAAACCCTACCAACAAGGAGATAAGGCTTTTGGAAGACATTTTGGATCGAAACCACAAGTCACTTGCACTTATTGCAGCAATTTTCCCATGAAAACTTAATAAACATTTGTTACATATCTGTGTAGCAAAAGGAGATTGAACATGAATAATATGAAAGCCATAAAGAAAAATATTTTACTAAGAAACTATGCTCATTTTACGATACATATAAATAGTTGTTAAGGTAGATTATTCAGGAAATAAATCTTAAAAATTGAAAATAAATTTGGAGAAAATTGAGCAAAGTGAAGTGAAAAAATTAGACAATTGAAGAAAGTAAGTAGAGATGACAATTTTCAATGGTTATCTGTTTCTCAAAACATCTCAGGCAATATTTAAACTGTGGAGCAAAACAAACAGCTGCCTCTCTAGTATGATTTGCAAAGGCATTTTTTAAAAAAAACTACAAACCAAAATTGTGTCACTGCTTTCAATTTACCACAGACTTTCATATGTGCTCACTAGTAACCTTCTGGGATTTAAGTACTTTAGGAACTCTGCTGATGCAGCTCTTATTCTCCTGAAGTGCAGTGCACTAAGCTGGGATCAAATCCTAATGAGGTCTACATGATCGTAGCCAGGCAGCCTCAGAAAGCACTAAGGCTAGCGAATACATTGTTATAACACAGAGAGATTTGGAAAGACACCTAAAAGAAAAAATCGAGGTGGAGCTATTCAGTGAACTAGACCACTAAGGATAACCATGAGAGAAGCAAGACTAGGCTGCCAAGTGCTGGAATTACAGAGAAATTATGAACAAGTGGACAGGGAAACTTGTCAAGATATTACTACTTCACAAAATTTCTGAACACCACCCTTCCTTTAAATATCTGGTATGACAAAAATAGTTCTGCTCTTTAAAATTTCTCATGTATAACTATGAAACTTTCCATAGAATTCCATGAGAAAGTGATACTCTCATTTAGAAGTTTAATTTTCATGAACACTTATTCACTGATTTGGTGCACTTTATTGAGTGTTTAAGAGTAAGAACTTTTACTATATTCTTAGATTAAAAACAAGCAATAAGTTTAGGGGTATGGTGCACTAGTCCTGGCATGCATGTGGGCCTGAGTTTAATCTCAAGCACTATAGCAATCAGTAAGCAATAAAAAAATGAAACCAACTCACCCAGTGTTTGTGGTGTAGTGAGGGAGACATAGACTAGAAAACATTCAAATAAAGGAATAAATATGGCAAGATACAGAGAAGAAATGCCATGAGCTGATAGACTGTATAGCTGGAATAGCAGAAGGACTACAGAGAGACAGAGAGGCTTCCTGAGTGCAGCTGCATGTGGTAAGCTCTGAAAATGTACAAAAGTCAAGGGGAAAGGGAAAGGCAGCCATGTGCTTAGGAAGAGCAAATCAGCACAGAAAGAGACCAAAAGCCAAAGAACTTGATGAGTGCAGTGCATCCTGGTTGGAGTGCAGGCTTTGAGTATTGAAATGGTCATAGAGGAGACCAGACTGGAGGACAAGATCCAGAACCCTGCAAGCCACACCAGCAGAGGAATATACAACCAGTGTGAAATCTCATGTGCAGGAAGAACACTTTCTTGAGGAGGATTACAGCTGTGTAGAAAAGTAAGCATAGCAAGGTACAGTGGTGAAGTGTCATCTAATAAGAACTCCACACTACTAGACTGAAAGTGAATGCAAGAAAATGAATAAACGACATAAGCAAAAGCAGTGGCCACTTAGAGAAGGGAACTAATCAGGTCGTGAAACCAAGTCAAGGGTAGCTGTTCTGCAAGAACCAAAGACGTACAATAAAAGGAATAGGAAACAGGAAGAAGGATGGAAAGATGCAGTTCATTGGTGTGTCACAAACACAAGAACTCGACATGTGCATGAGCTGGAAATAAGACTTTGCAATGAAAATGTATGAGAAAATAGAGGGGCATATTCAGAAAGGGCCAGAAAGCTTTCATTTTTAGAGATTTGAGGAAAATTCTGTAGGATGAGTCAGAAAGAAAATGGATAATTTAGAAGGCGTGTTGGGCAAGTTTAGTACCTGTTTTCTCAAGAAAGTAAAAGACACAGTCATTGATTTAAATGGTATTTTATGTACTTTGTACAGGGTCTCACTACACAGCCCAGATTCGTAGTGATCCTACTATTTTCAGCCTCCCCAGAGCTGGGATTACAGGTGTTAGCCACTACACACAGTCTTGGTGGCCAGCTCCATGCACCTAGGGATAGAGTCAGAGTGGCATGTGGTGCTAGCGATGGAACCCAGTCCCTGTACTTGCCTAAGCAGGCATGTAGTCTGCTGAACTATCTTGCTAGTCCTCAAAGTCACTAATTTAAAAGGGAAATGCTTGAGTAAAGTTTGAAAAGGACAAGAACAATTTCATCACAAAAAAATTAATCAAAAACAATAAATAAAAAATAAAATAAAATAAAAAATTAATCAGAATATTGTCAAAGAGAATTCTAAGAGCAATTAGGTGGGAGTCCACTGTATAACTCTGGATCTTCTCAAGAGAGGTTGGATCTTTGTAAATAGGATATCATGTCTGCATCTTGTACAGCAAATAACCACTAGAAAGAGAGTGTGCAATGTGTTAATTATTGAAACTGTCCTACAAATTTGATTTGAAACTGTCTCATTACTATTTGTCTCTCAATAAAATTATAGAAAAAAGCAATATCAACAAAAACAAACAAGTAAAAAAGAAAAAAAGATAAATTGGATCTCAAAAATGCTCACTTAAAAATATAGTCTTGGGGCAAAGCCCCACAATGAACAATTAGTTCAAACATGACAACCCACTGAGCTTAGTTGGAAGACAGCAAATGAAGCAGGCAAAAGTGAGCTAAAAGGTCAAACTCAAAATGATTGCAGAGGCAAAAGGACAGTGGTCAAGCACTGCAGGGATGAGTAGAGCTTTTGGGCTTCGGGAGTAGGACCTACAAACACAGTAATTTGCCTATGATATTCATGTTGTCTATGGTTAGGTGAGTTTCAGCTAGGGCCAGACAGAATATTTTCAAAAGACTACACAAATATAGAATGTATGATTTTCTCTACTTATCTCCATAGCCTTGAAGCAGGAATAAAACTTTGGATAGTTGGTATGAGGCAGAACTTGACTTTAGCTGTGCAATAATGTTGGAAAATCAACTAACACGTGATCCAGGCAAGACAGACACTGTAGTATTAGGAAAAGTCTGTAATTGAGCAAGGAACAAAGAGCTAGATGGCTTATGAAAGAGGTGAGTTGAGGAGGAAGGGGGGGAAAGATGGTTATATGTAATGAAATAGTAGTCTTGTACTCAAATGCAACTAGGAGAGAGAGAGACAGACAGAGAGAGAGACAGAGAGAGAGACAGAGAGAGAGAGAGAGAGAGAGAGAGAGAGAGAGAGAGAGAGAGACAGAGACAGAGAC
>NW_004524589.1:16624389-16626075 GCF_000260255.1 Octodon degus
CCTACTTTCTCTTCCAGGAGATTTAGTGTCTCTGCTTTAATGTTTAGATCTTTAATCTATTTTGCCTTTAGATAAGTGCATGGTGATAGACCTGGTCAAATATGAGTTTTCGGCATGTAGAAAGCGACTTTTTCCAGCACCATTTGTTAAAGAGGCTATCTTTCTTCCAGTGAGTATGTTTGGCCACTTTGTCAAAGATAAGGTGGCTGAGTGTGTTCATAGGGGCTTCAGCATCTTCTAATCTATTCCATTCATCTTCAGGTCTATTTTGTTGCCAGTACCTTGCTGATATTATCACAGTAGCCTTGTAGTATAATTTCAAGTCCGGAATTGTAATGCCGCCTGCCTTGTCTTTATTACCCAGGATTGCCTTTGCTATTCTAGGTTTTTTCTGATTCCAGATAAATTTGAGGAATGATTTCTCTACCTCTGTGAAGTATGTTGGTGGTGGTCTGATAGGGATTTCATTAAATCTGTACAGCAATTTTGGGAGTATGGCCATCTTCACAATATTGGTTGTCCTATCCAGGAGCATGGAATGTCTTTCCATTTTCTGAAATCCTCTATGATCTCTTTTCTCAGAGTACTGCATTTTTCTTTGAAAATATCCTTGACTTCTTTAGTTAGATTAATTCCAAGGTATTTCATTTCATTTTTAGGCCTTCCAAATAAAGTATCATTTCATCTACAAATAAAGAAAATTTAACTTCTTCTTTACCTATTCTCATTCCTTTTATTTCTTTGTATTGTCTAATGGCTATAGCTAATTATTCCAGAACTATATTGAATAGTAGTGGTGAAAGAGGACATCCTTCTCTTGTACCAGATCTAAAAGTAAAAGATTTCTGTTTTTCCCCTTTTAGGATTATGTTAGCTGTTGGGTTTTCACAAATGGCATTTACTAGATTGAAGTAGACTCCATCTATTCCAAATCTCTTTAAGAATTTGAACATGAATGAGTGTTGGACTCTGTTAAAATCCTTTTCTGCATCAATGGAGATGATCATGTGGTTTTTAATATTAGCTCCATTGATATAGTGTATTACATTTATAGATTTTCAAATATTGAACCATCCTTGCATCCCTGGGATGTATCCTACCTGGGCATGTTGTATGATCTTCTTGATGATTTGCTGTATTCTATTTGCTAGTATTTCATTGAGGATTTTGGCATCTATGTTCATGAGGGAGATCAGCCTGTACTTCTGTTTCTTACTTGTATCATTCCCTGATTTTGGTGTCAGTATAATACTTGCCTCCAGGAATGATTTTGGGAGGATTGCTTCCTTTTCAATTTCATGGAAGAGTTTAAAGACTATAGGGATTTTATCTTCTGTAAATTTCTTATAGAATTCAGCTGTGAATCCATCCGGACCTGGACATTTCTTTGTCAGTAGGTTTTTGATTATATCTCATATTTCATTGGCTGTTATTGGGCTATCGAAAGTGGTTATATCTTGTTGATTCAGTTGTAGTAATTTGAACCTTTCTAGGAATCTGTCCATTTCTTCCGTGTCTCCTATTATGTGAGAGTAAAGATTCTCAAAGTAGCTATTGATAATCTTCTGAATTTTCACTGAGTCTGTGGTAATTACACCCTTTTCATTACTTATTGCTTGTATTTGAATTTTTTCTTTCCTCTGTTTGATGAGGTTAGCTAGGGTCTTATTGATTTATTTAATCTTT
>NW_004524589.1:16626175-16632545 GCF_000260255.1 Octodon degus
CGGTACTCCATGACCCTTCAAGAACCTCATTTTAAATTATGAAGGAGGCCGGGGATGTAACTCAGTGGATCTGCATTCCGTGGCAAGCACAAGGTCCTGAGTCTGATTTCTGGTACAGAGAGAGAGAGACAGAGAGAGAGACAGAGAGAGAGAGAGAGAGAGAGAGAGAGAGAGAGAGAGAGAGAGACAGAGACAGAGACAGAGACAGAGACAGACAGAGATAGACAGACACAAGCACAAGCACAGACACAGAGAGACAGATTCAGAGAGAGAATGATGCTGTTTCTCATGTTTTCCAATTCATTGAAAAGGAAAGAAAGTCAAGCTAGGAAAAAAATCAAATTAAATACATTTTCAGGGAACACCAGAAAGAGGAAAGCTAAGGAAGAAAGTGAACGTACTTCACAAATAAATAGCAATGTTTTTATTTAGGTCTTGTGACACAAATGAGTTCCCTTTGTCACCAGCCCTTGAGGTGCTATAATCCTGAGACACAACTCAAACCCCACTGTCCATTCATAGTACTTTACTGTTTATAAGGCACTTCACTTGCCAGTCTGTTAGGTAACTGTCCCTAGCGTGCATCAGGCTGAGTACAACATGAGTCTGTCCAGGGAAGAAACATCACAGCTATATTCAGGTTCCTTGTGAATAAGTGTTTAGAATACTACTTTGGTTCAGGGTATTATTTGTGAATACACACTTAGTAAGTTATGAAGCTGTATTTCTATTATGAAAAAATATTATACATTTTATCAGTCAGTAATTTGTATAAACACAAATCTATATACTTGACAGAATTTATAATGGCTTCATACACATATAAAGAAGGTTCCTTGCTGTTTACTACTGAGGGAGCACCTGTGTTGAGTTCCTGTGACATCATTTAAAATGGTGATCTTAAGACCTAAGTGCCTGCATGTGGCAGCTGAAGACACTGACCTGTGATACAGAATGTGAAGTACAGCAACTCCCTGAGGAAATTGGCTAGAATCACTTGGGCATCATTTGAATGATGTTTACTTAATTACCAGTGACTCCAAAGTGGAACCCTGTAAAAGCTTTCTCAGTAAATTGCTTTCGAAGCCTCCGGCAGTTTGTAGGAATTATGCTTCTTTTTCCACACAAGGTTTTCTTTGTTTATTGAGCTATGTGTTACACGCGCCCTTGTCTTTTCTTAAATGGCTTGTGTACAACTCTGGTTCACTTTCAGTGACAATGTATGTCCTTTTCTTCTCTTCTCAGGTTGGGTTTGACGTCTCACATGATTCTTTTACCACTGTAATAAATAAAGCCCATCAGGTCACCGTGGATGAAGACGTTAAACCTGTGAGGCTCTACATCCTATTACTCAACATTTTCCTTAAAGCTTCCAGGCCCCAGACTGACAATTACCACATCATATGGCTGTTGCTTCTCTTATTATCTTATTATCTGTTCTTAATATCCTTGGCAATTAAGATTGTATCCAGTGCGTCTGGAGGAAAGGTGACCCGACAGACTTCCGAGATGTTATCTTGTGCAGGCAGACACTGAAGCTGTGATGAGAAGTCTTTGAAAACACAATGCTGACAAGAGGATATTAAGCCTTTGTTCCAGGAAGGAAATGAAATTAAGATTTTTATTTAATTTTTTAAATCTTAACAAGCAGAGGCAATCTGTACAGTAGCTCATGTACATTGGAAGTACAATCCTTCGAATCCTTTTTCCCTCATAACCCTAAATTCCTGTGGGCTACAGAGATGCTCTGGATGATGTCTGAAAGATAGAGGTGAGGCAGCATCCATGTCCTTCTATGCTGGGGCATCCACGGAAGCATCAGGTGCCTCTGTATCTCAGGCACACCTCTTTGGCTGGGCTGGCTGCCTGTGGCTCCTCTAGACACCACAATCTCCACTCTTTGCTGTCAACTCTAGATGGTGTCTGGCTTCTGTGGCAGCAAGGGGACTCACTTGTCTTCTTCTGGGCAAGGTCTCTTTCTGCTTTGCCTTCGACATCAGCTGTATATTTGTCCCCTAAAGAAGGAAGGGTATTTTTTCCCATTTAAATCACCACCAGCACTGCCGCTGAGGGTCATAGGTGGCAAGAGACCTCCGCGGGGCCCCTCATGCTCTTGTGCTCCAGTTTGTCTGTCCTTTCCCATGCTTCATGCTCTTTCCTTCCCATTGGCCTACCCTGCTGAATTCAGCTTCAGACTCTAACGTGCATAAATCAGTCGTATGTAGTTTTTAACAAGTGTCACAAATGTGTACAGTCAAATCCCTGTAATGAATGTCTAGTTCTGATCATCCAAGTGACTGTATTTCTTTGATCCAAATTTGATAATAAAAATGCACATTATTGCACTTACAAGGATAATGTTTGATAAAATATATTCAATAGTTTATTCCATATAACACATTAAAATTTAGGTTGATAAAGAAGAAAATTCTATATTTAACATTTTAGTTTGATATTTTTTGCTTCTATCTAATAAAATAATCTTATTTTAAAAGTTTTACATGAGTAAGGGCTGGCAAGGTAGCTTAGTAGACTAAGTACAAGCACTGGAACCAGTGTTCTATCCCTGGCACCACATGTCACACTGATCCTGCCTCTGGATGCGCTGAGCTGGCTACCAAGACCTGGCACAATGGTACATGCCTGTAATCCCAGAACTAGGGAGGCTGAAAACAGAAAGATCACTATGAGTCTGAGCTGCATAGTGACACCCTGTACCAAATACATAAAAAAATAAAAATCTAAAACATAAAAAAATAAAAAATAAAGTTGTCCATGGGAAAAATGTAAATAACAAAATTATTAGAAACTTAAGATCACCTCCAATAAGCCATACTGAAAGCCATTCTGTTGTAGAAATTAACTCAATTATGAGAGAACAATGTTCTTCATTAAAATACAGATGGCTTTGAGATCCTAACCCTTCAAACAGTTTTGTGATCATGAAAAATGAGCAGGGTAATTGAATGGGCAAACATGGTAAAACAGTACATGTTGCTACCTCCGTTGACTGGTTTAAGGCTGTTAGAATTTAGTGTTCTGGTCCTCACAGCCCATGCAGGTAGAGAGGAGAGTCTCCCACAGTAGCTGGGAAACATGTCCTACATTCCTGAGGTCCTCCCAGAGTTCTCCAGTACAGACTGCCAGACAGGCTAAAGGGCAGAAGGGTAGAACCACAGCGACATTGATGGGGTGAGCCTTGAAGAAGAGTGTACTTATCTCACTCATTCTGTTGCTTCTGACACTGTCACAGGGCTACGCTTCCCCATGAGCAGCCCGGGAAGGATTCCCACTGGCAAACTGGTCAAGTATTTCCCAGGGACAATTTTCTACTTGGAAGCAAAATGCACACTTTTGGCAAAAAGTCATCTCTTTCACAACAAATATTACTTTGCCTTTTGTAAACTGAAGATGCTAAACACAACAATATTATCATAACTGGATATTAAGTGAATCAATACCATTTTAAGAATTGAGAAAAGATATGCATATATCGCAGCAATTCAAATCTTTATTAGTGATACTTACCTAGTCACTGAAATTTGTATCCTTGGTACCTTTTACCAAAAGCGTATTTAGAAACTCAATTTTCTGAAATGTAAAGCACTAATGTTTCTATCTTTTATAAAATAATCAATATATAAACATAACATTTACTCACTCTAGTTCTTCCTTATGCCACTTAAACTTATAAACCACATACATAGTGAGATCTAAATAATTCTTATCTCACCATTGCCACCCTTTTGTATATTGTTCAAAGAAAATATTAAGACAATTTCACAACTTTTTCTCTACATAAAACTATGTCCATAGCCTCTGTCCTGCAGTGACAAAAGCAAGAAGGCAGGGATTGTGGAAATGTTGGGAATCAAAAATTTAGATTCAATCTACTGAGCAGTCACAGTGCCAATACCTGGAGTAAATTGTTTACACAATCAAGATTTCTGTTATGAAGTTCATTTCTCCTGAAAGAGTGTTGATTTAGCAACAGTCACTGATATTAACACATCTCCATTAGCAAAATATCCACAGGTGGTGTGTTAAAAGGGAAAAATATTAAATATATGACAATTATAGTGGGTTTTTTGGTGTGTGTGTGTGTTTGTGTGTGTGTTTCGTACAGGCTTACTACATAGATTAGACTTATAGTGGTTCTCCTGCTTTCAGCCCCCCAAACACTGAGATTACAGGCACATGCCACCACACCCAATCTCAATTGCCATCTTAGTGTGCTCTGGGGGTGTCACCAGCACGGCAAACACGAATTTCTATAAACAAAAATCCCACACCTGTGTTTCGGCCTCTTCATAAAATATGCCAACTTTATTTTGTAAATTGGAATAATACTGCAAACATAATTCATACTTGGACTTTATGTTGTACAGATACGAACAAAGAAAACCAGCAGCAGCACTGTATTTCCGACATTCTGATGCACATTAATGGACTTCTTGACTAGCAGCCATGAGGGTGGTGATTTTTCCTGGGATCACTAACATTGATTGAAGACATACAGACTACATGACAGTTGCTGTGTTAGGTACTTTTTTTTCTTTCCAAGACCATACAGTTGTCATTTATTTTCTCTGTCTATCTGTCTGTCTGTCTGTCCTTTGTTTTTTTTTTCTTTTTTTCTAATTGGTAGGACAGTTTCAATAATTAAAACATTACATACATTCTTCATAGTGGTTAATTGCTGTACAAGATGCTGACATGATACTCTAAATACAAACACCATTAGAACAAATCCCTCTATTAAGAGAATGTAACTATATATCTATTTTAACCACTTAGTATACACAGATGCAAAATGGATATTCATCTATATCCCCTTTTTTTTGTTAAGTTCCATTATTTGAATATTATAGGTGTGTAAATTCAGCAAAATATTCTAAAAGAGTCCAGTAGTCCATAATAGTATTAGGTTTTCCACTTGACAGGCAATGTCAGAAATTGTTGACCTGCGTCCCCTACAGCTCAACATAACAGCATGGCTTTACCTCTTATACTTCATTTTTATACTTTTCTGCTGGATGGTTAAGACCAAGGTAGAGCAGGACCTATGCAACAAGGGTTGTAGCTTTTGGGTCTGATAAGGTCAGTGAAATCCCCTGAAGATTTATGCTGAGATCCTGTACCTCAGATTGTACAACGTCAGTCAGTGTCAGCCATGTGGATGGGTCACAGCCATTGCTTGGCCAATGTGCACTCTGTGAAAGACTGAGAGAATGTTTTTTTCTCCATGTGACTCTCCTTAGGCACACTCTATATCATGGATCACTTTCCTCTTTGGCCCCATCTGAAAATTTGGGACAATACCAAGGTATATGATATAAGAGTACAAGTTCTCAAATGTCCTGAGTCTAATTGACCTTGGAAGGCTAAGGCAAAAAAGTTGGCTTTCCTTGCAGCCCTCCTTTTCTCCAATTTGATCTGAAAACTTAGGTTGCTAACCATCCAGAAGACAAGCTTATTGTTATTACCATACAACTTAGGTTGTTAGGCTTAACTTCAATATCTGTCTGAATATCAAACATCTTAGGCATATCATGGAACAGGTAATTTCATCAAGTATTGATATGTTGAATTTTAAGTCCGTACAGAATATGACAAAAAAAATTAAAAAATAGAGTATATTTTAAAAATAAGTGTAAAGAATTATATACTACTTATCTTTACACATAAGTCAAAAAAACTAAACATATACAATCTTTAAGCAGGGCAGTCCCACAAAATTCCTTTTGCTGTCTCTTGCTTTCATTCACCACCTCTGTGTTTTTGAACAAACATCTACGCAGGAGACAGCACAGCAGCAACTGGAATATCATGAAAAGCAGCCCATATTCAGAAGACCAGAATGACAAGCACTCCAAACATGAAACTACTGTCAAAGATTACCAACTGCAGCGCAGTTGCTTAGGTCACAGGTATCAGTATATATAGTAGGTCAGGGTGAGAAACTTTCCAACTAACTGCAAGATTCAAAAAACTTCTGGAGATTCTCAGGATCATTGCCTTGCAATTCTTCTACATATAAATGTATGAATAGACATTGTCATGTTTATTAGCTCTTCTACTTTCCCTCTCTTGATTAGTTAGTCCTCAGAATCCCGCTTTCCTTTTACTTGTATTATACCTTTCTATTTGTATTTTTTCTTTTGAGTTCTTATACTAGGGAAACTATATGATGTTCAAAAATGTGTGTCTGGTTTATTTCACTTACGAGTATATGTTCAATTGGCATCCACTTCAATATAAACCCTTGCAGTCTATCATTCTTAATAGCTGAATAATACTCCATTGTGTAAAAATACCACATCTTTCTCAACCATTCCTCAGGTGATGGGCATCTTGGTTGTTTCCAAGA
>NW_004524589.1:16640105-16644376 GCF_000260255.1 Octodon degus
TATTTAAGGTTTTTTTCTGGTTTATTCTGTCATTTATTTATAGTTTCATTGCACTGTAGACAGATAATGTGCATAGGAGAATTTCTGTTTTCTTACGTACACTGAAACATGTCCTATGGACCAGTATGTGGTCTATTTTAGGAAAGGACCCATGTGCACATGAGAAAAATGTGTATTCAGCTGTGTTTGGTTGGAAAACTCTGTATATGTCCACCAAGTCCATTTCTCTCAAGCTCTGGTTCATGTCTATTATTTCTTTGCTAAGCTATTGTCTGGTTGACTTATCTTTTGGGGATAAGGGGGTGTTAAGTTGTACTGTTAAAATTCTGGTATTGGACACTAGGATTTTCATGTCCATTTAGATTTGCTTTATATAGTTGTGTGCTCCCGTGTTTGGTGCATACATATTTATGAGTGTTACCTCTTCCTCTTGAATTTTTCCCCTAACCAGTATATAGTGGCCTTCTTTATTTTGCTTGATCATTGTTGGTTTGAAGTTGGGACTGTCTGAGAATAGGATTGCTAAACCTGCTTTTTTCTGAGGTGCTCGGGCATATAATATAGTTTTCCATCCTTTGACTTTCAGCCTATGAATTTCTTTATGAATTAAATGTGTTTCCTGTATACAGCATATTGTTGGATTTTGTTTCCTAATTCACTGTGTCAGTCTATTTCTCTTAATTGGTGAATTGAGTCCATTTACATTGATGGTTATAATTGAGATGTATTGACTTACAATTGGCATGTTATTTACCTGTTGTCGTTTACTCCTTTTTCTCCTGTGTTTACTTGCTTGCCCTATTTAGTTGGTTGCTTCTGATCTCATTCGTGGACTTCTGCTCATTTTGATCACTCTCTAGAATATCTTTCTGGAGCCTGTGTAGTGTTGGCTTTGTCATCATGAAATTCTTTAGATGTTCTTTGTCATGGAAGTATTTCACTTCTCCATCAAACTTGAGAGTTTTTCAGGGTATAGTAGTCTGGGCTGGAATTTGTTTTCATAGAGGATTTGACTTTCTCTGCTCCATGCTCTTCTTGCCTTCATGGTTTGTGAAGAGAAGTTGGCCATAATTCTGATGGGTTTTCCTTTGAATGTGACCCGCTTCTTTTCTCTCGTGGCTTTCAGTATATTATTCTTGTGGTGAATTTCTGGGATCTTGACTATTATATGTCCCAGTGTGTTTTTAATAGGGTTGAGGTTACTTGGCATTCTGTATGCTTTTGTTATCTGAATTTCCCATTGTTTCCTCATATTTGGCAAGTTTTCTGCTATTATTTCTGCCCATATTTTTTAATGTGATTTCTATTGATTCCTTCTTTCTCAGTGTTGCCTATTAGTCTTACATTGTTCGTCTTTCCATCATCTTGCAGGTTATGGATTATTTTTTCCTGCACCCTTGTTGTTTTTACAAGATCCTCTCTTACCTTTTTACTAGCTGCACCAGCATCTTCAAGATCTGAAACCCTGTCTTCACTTTCACTTAAACGATTTTGAAAGCTTGTGATTGAGAGTTTCATTTCCACTGTATCTCTTTGACTCTGCTTCATGCGATCTGTTTCTTTCCCGTATTGCTCATTCAAGGAATCCGTCATTTTTCTAATCTCTTCTACTTTTTTATCAATGTCTTCTTTAGAAGCATTTACAAATTCTTTTTTGCAGTATTTTTTTCAGATTGGGTTTTCTCCCTATGTTTCTGTAGTTGATTCTTTACTTCAGATGTTGTGAGTTCTGAGAATTATTTTTTTTTTTATTTCAGGAAAGAATTCCACTCTGAGTTCCTCTATAACTTTCTGCTGTTGCTTATTTACTATCGACGCTATTAATTTGTACTTTTGCGCTGAGCTAGTAGGAAAGATTTCCACTCTGAAATCCTCTATGACTGTCTGCTGTTGTGTATTTACTATCGACGTTATTAATTCATACATTTGAGCCTAGCTAGTGTCCTCTGCACTTTTTCTGGGTGGTCATATGTTTCTGCATTTGATTCTTTACTGCAGATGTTATTAATTCACGGATTTGTTTTTTTATTTCCAATCTGAGTTCCTCTATACCTTTCTGCAGCTGTTTCTTTATTTCAGAAGCCATGGACTCTATGCTTTCAGCTGTGTGATTCCCAATTTGTTCTGTATTAGTGTCCTCTTCACACGTTATGGGTGGGCTTGGGATTTGGGATTGCATTTTGTTCCTTCTCGTCATTTTGTGTAGCACTGTCTTTTGACCTTCGTTGTAGGTCTTTGTTGCAGTTATAACCTTAGCACCTACTGAAGTTCAGGTGCAGATCTACAAAGTTTGGATTTATCCAGCTGTGCCTGGCATGGGTCTGGCTGCTGTGCTCAGCTCTTTCCTGTTGCTTCCCTTGCGGGTGAACCTGTTGTGCCCCTCTGGCAAGATGTTCTTCTCCTGGACTAACTGGGTGGTTCTGTCCCATACAGTCTCTGCAGGGATTGCAGCTGCAAGGTTTCACCCAGGCCTGTATGCTAGGCCTGAGCTGGGTCTGGCCTGTGCTAGGATTTGCTGTGTTAGGTACTTTATATAACATGTGTCTCATTTATTTTTTTCTCATTGTTGGGACAAAATATCCAAAACCTAAAATTAAGGAAGGAAAGAATTATTTAGCTCATGGTTAGTAGAGATTTTAGTCCATACTTGGCAGGCTCTGAGGCAGAACAGAAGCCATTCATGGTGGTGGAAAACAGAAAATAGCAAATGGAAGAGCAGCAGCTTCAGCAGGTAGCAAGCCTCTTTCTCCTCCTTACAGTTGTATGCAGATTATCTATCCAGGGTGGCTGTAGCACTTACACTCCTAATCCCATCATTGGATCAAGAATTAATCACAAGTTGTAGAAGTCTGCCCCATAACTGCATGATGTTTTAGGGGGACAACAAGACACAAACCATAATGACATCTAACATCATGATTACCACTTTACAAAGGTGGAAGATAATATTTAAAGAAATTCAATATCTTGCCCAAGATAACCCTAGTAGGAAGCAGGAGAGCTGAAAAACAACATAGTTCTGCCAGACTATGGATGCTATGTTCATGATGGTCATGTTGTGTGGTTTTTATCCAAGAGCTATCATTTGTGCTTCCTCTTCAAGATATGCACCAGCTTAGCGGCAGAGGATAGACTATGCATGAATATAGAACAGAAGATTATAATGTAAAATTCAGCACTTCCATGTGGCTAATGCCATTTGATGTTTAATATTGCACCTCTTTTATAACTAATGACATTTAGCCTTTTTGGTTAGAAAAGTGAGATTGCAAAAAGGTGAGTGATATGTCTGGTGATATCACCCAAGAAGTAAGGGGTAGAGGGGAGATTTGTTCTTTGACTTTTGAGTTTATGTAAGCCCTTTGGGACTCACTGTCTCCTACTGGATATTTTTGTTTTGTTTCTTAACATACTTGCACAGATTTAAAATGTTATATTAAATGTAATTTTCCATTTTCTTCTGAAATAAAACCATGCATCAAATTTAAGTTGCTCTCCTAGAAAACAAAGATGCTAGTCAAAATTCAAGTTAGTGTCTTTGAGGTGGTTGATTTGATTACTAGGATTTTTTTTTTAAAAGGAGAAACAAGAAAGGTGACACAAACAACTGTGAAGATTCAGCTGTCCCACTCTGATTTATGATAGAAATTATCATTTTGTTTTAAAATGAAAAGAATAAAATACAAAAAAAATGAAACCTAAAATAGGAAATAGACACAGTGTTACAAAAATAGTAACAAGATCAAGATTATGTAACTTGGAGTAAAAGTGATTGTATATATGCATGCTTTAAGAAAAATATATACTCACAGTGCAGCTTGGGCTGGATTGCAGGGAGATAAAAATCTTTGAAGAAAATGAAGTTCTAGACCCAGTCCTAGCCCAGGTCCAGTGAGTGTGTGGGAGAGCTTCCTGCTACCCTGCGCCAGCGGGACCAGTCCCAGCCCAGGTACAGCGTGGGCCGGACCCTTTCCCAACCCCTTGGGCCACCCCGCACCACTCTGCAGCACCTCCCCCAGCCCACCCACTGAGTAGGAATTTCTGCCGCATTCCAGGAACCCCCAGACCCAGTCTAGCCCAGGTCCTATGAGTGAGTGGGAGAGCTTCCTGCTACCCTGCACCAGCGGGAACAGTACCAGTCCAGGCACACCTGGGGCTGACCATCTCCCACCCCCTTGGGCCGCCACACACGACTCTGCAGCACCTCCCCCACCCCTCCCAGAGTAGAAATTTCTGATGAACCGGAAACCCCCAGACCCAGTCCTAGCCCA
>NW_004524589.1:16644476-16645407 GCF_000260255.1 Octodon degus
GGGCATCTTGGTTGTTTCCAAGATTTGGCTATCACAAATTGTGCCGCTATAAACATCGGCACACATATATCACTATGATATGATGTTTTCAGATAATCTGGGAAAATTCCCAGTAGAAGAATAGCTGGTTGAAATGGGATTTCCAGTTCAACTTTTCTAAGGAGTTTCCATACTGATTTCCATAATGGTTGCACCAGTCTACATTCCCAACAGCAGTGGAAAAGGGTTCCTTTTTCCCCACAACCTCTCCAACATTTGTTGTTGGATGATTTCTTTATGATAGCCATTCTTTCTGAGGTGAGATGATATCGCAACGTTGTTTTAATTTGCATTTCGTGGATGGATAGTGATATGGAGCATTTTTTCATATATTTATTCACTTATTTATTTTCATGCTCTGAAAAGCATGTGATCATCTTGGATGCCTATTTGTGGCGTGGGTCTTTAAATTTTGTAGCCCTAGTGATTTTAGTATTTTATAAATTCTAGAGAGCAGATCTTTGTCTGAGTACTTATTTGTCATGATTTTTTTCCAAATTTGTGAGTTGCCTTTTCACTTTGTTGGTAATTTCTCTTCTTTTTTCTTTTCAAAGTTTTATTGATAAACAGATAGCCATGAGAGAGTTTCAAATCAAATCGGAAGTACAGTTTCAAGAAATAATACACTGCATATATTCTTCTTAGTGGTTAATTGCTGAACAAGATGAGGACTTCTGATCCTATTTACAAACACCAAGAGAAAAAATCATTCTATTCATTAAGAGAATGCAACTATACATCTATCCTAACCACTTTGAATACGGAGATACAAAATGGACATTCATCAGTATACCCCATTTTTCTAAGTACTGTTATTGAATATTATAGGTGTGTAAACTCAGCAAAATATTCTAAAAGAGTCCAGTAGCCCATAATAGCATTGGGTCTTCTG
>NW_004524589.1:16645507-16647562 GCF_000260255.1 Octodon degus
CCTGCAGAGAGTGTAGAGGATAGATCCACCCAGCTAGTACAGGAGCAGAACATCTTGGCACAGGGGCACAACAGGTTCACCCTCAAGGGCAGCAGCGGGAAGGAGCTGAGCACAGCAGCCAGAACCAAGCCAGACGCAGCTGGACAAGTTCAAACTTTGTAGAGCTGCACCTGAACTTCAGTACCTGTGAAGGTTATAACTACAGCAAAGATCTACAACAAAGATCAGAAGACAGTCCTACACAAAATGACGAGAAGGAACAAAATGCAACCTCAGAACCCAAGCCCAACTGGAACAAGTGCAGACGACACTAACACAGAAAAAATTGGAAGTCACACAGCTGTAAGCAACAAATCAATGACTTCAGAAATAAAGAAAGAGCTGCAGAAAGATATAGAGAACCTCAGATTACAAATAAGAAAAGAAATCCCTGAATTAATAACATCTGCACTAAAGAATCAAATGCAGAAACATATGGAAGAGATCCAGTGCCCACAAAGAACAAGTGCGGAGGACACTAGCTCAGCTCCAATGCATGAATTAATAGCGTCGAAGGTTAAATAAGCAATAGCAGAAAGATATAGAGGAAATCAGAGTGCAATTTTCTCTGAAATAAAAAAAGAACTCTCAGAATTCATAGCAGATGAAGTAAAGAAGCAACTACAGAAACTTAGGCAGGAAACCCAATCTCAAAAAAATGCTGCAGTAAAAGAATTTATACCTGCTTCTAAATAAGATATTGACAAAAAAACAGAGGAGATTAGAAAAATGACAGATTCCCTGAATGAGCAATACAGGAAAGAAATAGATCGCATGAAGCAGAGGCAAAGAGATATAGAGGAAATTAAAATCTAAATCACAAGTTTGCAAAATAGGTTAAGTGAAAGGGAAGACAGAGTTTCAGATATTGAAGATGATGGTGTAGCTAGTGAAAAGGTAAGAAAGGATCTCTTAAAAACAAAGAGGATGCAGGAAAGAATAATTCATCACCTGCAAGATGATGCAAAAATGAACAATGTGAGACTAATAGGCATCAGTGAGAAAGAAAGAGTCAATACAAATGACATTAAAAAATATGGGCAGAAGTAATAGCAGAAAACTTCCCAAATATGATGAAACAATCTGACATTCAGGTAACTGAAGCATACAGAATGCCAAGGAATCTCAACCCATTAAAAAACACACTGATACATATAATAGTCAAGATCCCAGAAATTCAGCACAAGAATGATATACTGAAAGCTGCTAGAGAAAAGAAGCAGATCACATTCAAATAAAAACCCGTCAGAATTAAGGCCGACATTTCTTCACAATTCATGCAGGCAAGAAGAGCATGGAGCAGAGTACTTCAGGTCCACTATCAAAACAAATTCCAGCCCAGACTGCTATACCCTGCAAAACTCTCAATTTTGATGGAGAAGTGAAATACTTCCAGGATAAAGAACATCTAAAGAAGTTCGCGATGCCAAAGCCAACCTTACACAGGCTACTGAAAGATGTTCGAGAGAGGGATCAAAACAATCAGAACTCCATGAATGAGATAGGAAGCAACCAACTAAATAAGGTAAGCAGTTAAACACAGGAGAAAAAGGAGTAAATGATAACAGGTAAATAACATGGCAACCGTAAGTCAATACATCTCAATTCTAACCATCAATGTAAATGGACTCAATTCCCCAATTAAGAGAAATAGACTGGCACAGTGGGTAAGGAAACAAAATCCAACAATATGCTGTATACAAGAAAAAGATTTATCTCATGAAGACATTCATGGGATGAAAGTCAAAGTATGGAGCACAATACTACATGTCCCAGCACCTCAGAAAAAAAGCGGGGGTAGCAATTCTATTCTCAGAGAGTCTCAACTTCAAACCAACAATGATCAAGCGACATAAAGAAGGGAACTATATACTGGTTTGGGGAAAAATTCAAGAGGAAGAGGTAACACTCATAAATATGTATGCACCAAACATGGGAGCACCGAACTATATAAAGCAAATCTTAATGGACATGAAAAATCTAATATCCAATACCACAATTTTAACAGGAGACCTT
>NW_004524589.1:16651292-16682867 GCF_000260255.1 Octodon degus
TTATAAAGTCAATACCCAAAAGTCAATGGCATTCCTCTACACAGACAACAAACACACTGAGAGGGAAATTATAGAAACAATACCTTTTACAATAGCACTGAGGAAAATGCAATACCTTGGAATTAATCCAACTAATGAAGTCAAAGAACTTTTCAATGAAAATTACAGTACTATGAAAAAAGAGATCGTAGAGGATTTCAGAAAATGTAAAAATATCCCATGCTCCTGTATAGGAAGAACCAACATTGAGCAGATGGCCATGCTCCCAAAATTGCTGTACAGATTTAATGCACTCCCTATCAGACCACCACCAACATACCTCGAAGACATAGGGAAATGATTCCTCAAATTTATCTGAAACCGGAAAAGACCTAGAATAGCAATGGCTATTCTGGACAATAAAGACAAGGCAGAAGGCATTACAATTCCTTACTTGAAATTATGCTACAAGGCTATTGTGATAAAATCAGCATGGTACTGGCATCAAAATAGACCTGAGGATCAATGGAATAGTTTAGAAGACGCTGAAGTCCTTATGAACACACTCAGCCACCTTATCTTTGACAAAGGCACCAAACATACTCACTGGAAGAAAGATAGCCTCTTTAACAAATGGTGCTGGAAAAATTGGCTCTCTACATACCGAAAACTCAAACTTGACACAGGTCTTTCACCATGCACTAAACTAAAGTCAAAATGCATTAAAGATCTAAAAATTAAAGCAGAGACACTAAATCTCCTGGAAGAGAAAGTCGGAGGATCTCTTGAAGACATAAGGTTAGGCAAAGAATTCATGGAGAGAAATCAACTCTCATGGGTAAACAGTTGAAAGAATTAACAACTGGGACCTGCTCATACTTAGAAGTTTTTTCACATCAAAAGAAATTATCAACAAAGTGAAATGCAACCCACAAAATTGGAAAAAATCATGACAAATAAGTACTCAGACAAAGGTCTGCTCTCTAGAATTTCTAAAGAACTAAAAAACACTAGGGCCCCAAAATTTAAAGACCCAATCCAGAAATGGGCATCCCAGATGAACACACACTTCTCAGAGGAAGAAATTAAAGAAGCAAATAAATATATGGAAAAATGCTCCACATCACTAGCTATTTGTGAAATGCAAATTAAAACCACACTGAGATATAATCTCACCCCTGAAAGAATGGCTATCATAAAGTAATCACCCAACAACAAATGTTGGAGAGTCCTTGGGGAAAAAGGAACCCTTCTCCACTGCTGGTGGGAAGGGTTCCTGATTTTCTTTGGTAAATCAAGGACTTAACTAATCAAGAGAGGGAAAGGAGAAGAGATAGGAAACATGACAATGTCATGCCATACAATTATACGTAGAAGATGAGCAAGGCAATGATCCTGAGAATCTTCAGAAGGTTTTTTAATCTAGCGGATATTTGGAAAGATTCTCACCCTAACTAACTATATATATACTGATACCTGTGAAATGAGCTACTGCACTGCAGATGGTAATTTGTAATAGTAGTTTCATGCTTGGTGCAACCATTATGGAAATCAGTATGGAGACTCTTTATAAAAGTTGGACTGGAAATCCCCTTTAAACTAGCTATGCCTCTACTGGGAATTTTCCCAGAGGATTTGAAAACATCATATCATAAGGATATATGTGCACCTATGTTTATAGCAGCACAATTTGTGATAGCCAAATCTTGGAAACAACCAAGATGCCCATCACCTGAGGAATGGTTGAGAAAGATGTGGTATTTTTACACAATGGAGTATTATTCAGCTATTAAGAATGATAAACTCCAAGCCTTTATATTGAAGTGGATGCCACTTGAACATATACTCATAAGTGAAATAAACAAGACACACATGTGTAAATATTGTATAGTCTCCCTAGTATAAGAACTCAAAAGAAGAAATACAAATAGAAGGTTATAACACAAGTAAAAGAAAATCAGGATATCAAGGACTTAACTAATCAAGAGAGGGAAAGGAGAAGAGCTAGGAAACATGACAATGTCATGCCATACAATTATACATAGAAAATGAGCAAGGCAATGATCCAGAGAATCTTCAGAAGATTTTTTAATCTAGCAGATATTTGGAAAGATTCTCACCCTAACTAACTATATATATACTGATACCTGTGAAATGAGCTACTGCACTGCAGATGGTAATTTGTAATAGTAGTTTCATGCTAGGAGTGCCTGTCATTCTGGTCTACTGAATATGGGCTGCTTTTCATGATGTGTCAGTTGCTGCTAAGATGTCTCTCAGGTAGATGGTTGTTGAAGAAGAAGGGTGTAGTGAAGGAAAGCGAGAGTCAGGAAAAGACATATTGTGGGACTGTCCTGCTTCAAGGTTGTATATGGTGAGATTTGTGGACTTATGTGCAAACATGAGACGTATATAATTCTTTATGCCTACTTTTAAAATATATTCTAATTTTTAAATGTTTTTTATTGTAGTGTGTTTGGACTTAAATTTCAACATATCAATACTTGATGAAAAATACCTGTTCCATATTATTCCTATGATATTTGATATGCAGACAGATAGTGAGGTTAAGTTTAACAGCCTAAGTTGTTCGATAACAAAAAGCTTGTCAACAACCTAATTTTGCAGACCAAAATTAAAGAAAAAAGATGGCTAACATTTTGGCCCTAGCCTTCTAAGGTCATTTAAGACTTAGGATATATGAGAACTTGTACTGTAACGTCATGTACCTTGGTAGTGTCCCAAATTTTCTGATTAAGGAGATTATGGGGCCAAAGAGGATAGTGATCAATGATGTAGAATGTGCCTAAGGAGTCACCTGGAGAGAAAACATTCTCTCAGGCTTTCACAGAGAGCACATTGGCCAAGCAATGGCCGTGACTCATCCAAATGGCTGACACTGACAAAGGTTCTACAATCTGAGGTACAGGATCTCAAGATAAATCCTCAGGGGATTTCACTGACCTTCTCAGACCCAAAAGCTACAACTCTTGTTGCATAGATCCTGCTTTACCTTGGTCTTAACCATCCAGTAGAAAAGTATAAAAACGAAATATGAGAAGTAAACCCATGCTGTTATTTTGAGCTGTGGGGGACTCAGGCCAACAATTTCTGACATTGCCAGTTAAGCAGAAGACCCAATACTATTATAGGCTATTGGACTATCTTAGAATATTTTGCTGAGTTTACACACCTATAATATTCAAATAACGGAACTTACCCAAAAAAGGGGCTACAGATGAATGTCTATTTTGTATCTGTGTATTCAAAGTGGTTAGGATAGATATATAGTTACATTCTCTTAATGAGTAGAATGATTTGTTCTAATGGTGTTTTTAAATAGGATGTCACGTCCATATCTTGTACAGCAATTCACCACTAAGAAGAATGTATGCAGTGTGTTAATTATTCAAACTGTCCTAACGATAAAAAAAATTCAGAAAAAAAAGAAAATGAAGTTCTGAGGGAAAGCATTTGCAACGCAGATTATTCACTAAGGATGTGGGAAATGTGAAGAATATTATTTTTGTCATGGAAGAAAAGAAGAAAAATCCATAGCTACAGAAATTATTTTCAAAAGATGGGAAACCCCTAATGATGGAAAAATAGTTGAAAGGGAAAGAGAAACCTGAATTGACAAGGAAGCTTAACACCTGATGGTAAACACAACCATTTAAAGGACATCTGCAAGAGAATGATGGGGTATAAATTTAAACTTTCAACTTTTATGAGAATGATAAAAAGTTATACTACAAGAAATAATATGAAAGAGTGAATGATATGTAATGTTAATTTTAGGAATCTTTACTTCTGTTCTAATATTCTACCTTCAAATTAGACATTAATGAAGAACTTTATACAAAAGTTTTTCTAAAAATAAAACTGCACAACACAAGCACATGTTTATCTCCTTAGCTACACTGTTTTGTAGGAGAAGCAAACATAGAGTCAGGAGTGGACTCAAGCTGCTTTTAAAAAAATAGAAAAATCAGACATCTAGAATGATGCAACAGAAGATTCCATTTTAAGGTTGTATACTAATGTACAAAATGAAACTTATAAAAATGTATGTTTGGTAATATGTGCTTTGTTTTTCTTCCAGACAATTGAGCAGAAAAATGTCACTTGATCCATGCTTAAGTTCTTGAGAGCACCAGAGGGATAATGGGCTCCGAAGCACCTTCAGCTGCTGGCATCCTGAATGCTTCCTGCCTAATTCTGTTGGACAACAGAGACAAAGTAAGCCCTGTAATTACATCCCAACCTGATCCATGCTCGCAGCCATGTAATTAATACTTCCTCCGTAAAGCAATGGAATAATTTAAAGAGCAGATATTTTTCATCCATGCTCTGAAAACAAAAAAAAAGAAAGAAAAAACCCAAGAGGGAAGTACATGTGCATTGTAGCTACATGCAGAGACTTCTGGGATTCTGTTTGTTAAGAGAAATTGTAACTAGATTCTCAGGCCTTTCATTGTTCTAAGAGATGAAAATGATACTTCCTTCCTGCTAAAAGCTGGTGTGTAGTAGGGAGTAGGAGAAGGAATGACCAGAACCTATATTTTTTCCATGAGGGTTATGAAAATGGCAAACATAATCTTGCTTCCAGGCTACATGAGCCATGCTAATACAATGCCAACCACATTTGCAGATTTTTCAGCCAGGAATTAGTGCCAAAACCTGGCACCAAAATTTGGGCCTCAACTTACATGATAGGAATAAAAGCCTGTGTATCTATACTGACTTCCTCAATTAATTCAGCTTCCACTATCTATTTGTGTCAGTGTATTTTGCAGTGAATGTAGGCCCTACAGAACTCAGAAACATACAAAATGTTATTTCTGTAACACAGAAGCAGAAAACAAAGTAAGAATAATAGTGTAAACTAACTGTAGGTTTATTAACACAAACCTCCATTTTCAGCAGTTGTTCCAATTTTGAATAATTTGAATTATTTCTTTTAAAGAATCTGCACACATGCCCAATAAAAATTATATGGTTTCAGAGTCCTTCTCTACTCTCAGAGAATTCCAGAATGAACATTTTTATCTCTTCCTTTTCAATTATATATTTAATAATTCCAATATACAAAATTCACTGTTAAAGTCCACACAGGGCCAATAATGTATGTGGCTATATGCTGTTGCTAAAGCACTCCCTCTCCTTGATTTCACAGTAACTGAATGATTCATTCTTTACAATAATAGCATACTCAAAAAAAAGGATCATGCCTTTTTGATCATGCTTCTATTTCTCCCCTAGAGAAACCTACTTATATCATATACAAAATCTAACCATCTCACCTACTTTGCTAATTGATTTGTCTACTGTTTAAATAGCAAATATGGGGCTGTATAGATAGCTCAGTGGAATAAGTGCTTGCCTGTCAAGCACTAGGTCCTGAGTTCAATCCCTGGTATGAGAGAGAGAGAGAGAGAGAGAGAGAGAGAGAGAGAGAGAGAGAGAGAGAGATTGAGATTGTGGGAAAATTGGAGAATATTAAAACATTTTGTTCAAAAAACATTATTTCCAGTTTAGGTCCCCTCAACACAGTAAAAAGCAAGTTACTTAAATATGTGATTAGATTCCTCTGTAATTTTCACTGAGTATATCAGTTCTGCTCCAATAAAGAAAAAAGACCTGCAGTTTTTAGCTGTTACTAACATTAACTTCTAGAACAACTAAGCATTTTACTCTAGTAGCTTAATTGGTCCATTTTATATTCATTAACTCAGATTGCTCATATATTATAGAGATCTTAATGCTAGTCCATGAATTAGGCCAACAAAAATATGAAAATTTTAAGGCAGTATGTGATTCTGCATGAATATTTTAAAGCAACCAGCCAGATTTGTAATCTATAAAATATAAAATAAAAATCTCAGCAGAGGGGCTGGAGAGATGGCTCAATGGTCGAAAGCACCTACTTGGAACAAGCTTGGAAAAGCACAGGGACCGCGGTTCGATCCCCCAGCACCACATGCCAGCCAGCCGCGCCCCCTGGTGGGCTGAGCTGGCCACACACACACACACACACACACACACACACACACACACACACTAAATAAATGTTTTAAAAAATTTAAAAAAAAAATCTCAGCAGAAGAACAAATTGACTGACACAGTACATCAAAACAAACCACCTTTTTGGTACAATGACTCTGAATTCCCAGAAATACTTTCCTAAGCACTAGGCAAATCCATAGAAGAGAGTCTCTTTCCTTTGGAGATCACTATTTTTCCACTAGGAAAGAGCAAATGGGGGATTTTAACATGCTTTTGGCTGAGGAACTCTGAAATTCTATATATTTTCCAATTTGCAAAACTGAAAACACAAACTAGGCCAACAGCCAATTCCAAGTGGACTCAGTTTTTCAGCATTAAGAGTTAAAGCTTGAAACAAGTAAGAAAATTCTCACTAAACCTATCATTAAAGGGGCCAGTGAGATAGCTCAGTGGTCTAAAATGCCTGCTTAGACAAACTTAGGCAGACACAGGGGACTGTGGTTAGATCCCCGGCTCCACATGCCATGTCAGTCCACCCTCAGGGTAGGCTGAGCAAGCCAAAGGGGGGGGGGGGGAACCAATCATGACAAACAATAAACTCACAGAGAGATAAATTAGGTAAGCCACAATCTTTACCACTAAAAAAAATGAAAAAGAAATCAATCTGAGACAGGATGTTAAAGATCTATGTAGTAAAAATAATAATACTCTAAAGAATTATCCAGGGGTACTTGAGTTGAATATTTAAATCATTTAACTCATTTTTTTCATTTAATTATTAGTCTCATTGCAAATACTGGATCCACTTTAAAATTAAAAGAAATGATTGGTTGAAAATGTATAGGATTGCCTATTGACCTTTCCTACATCCATATTACAGAAAATAATCTTTGCAATTGGCTGCCTAAGAGCAATACTAACAGAAAAATAATATAAAACTTCACAGTTGCACCACCCATTTACCTTACATTTAATGAACTGACAACAACTATAAAGCAATGTATTACAAGCTATGCCTAAAAACCATTTAGAAAAAGAAGCAATTCTAGGTTATAATGGGAATGTTGGGTTAAATATAAACCCCAAAAGGACCCAGAAATTTTAAGTTCTGGCTAGTAGTAAAGCTAGCATGCACAAAGTACTTTCAAAAACTAACCTTCTGGGGATGGCCAGATAGCTCATCAGACTAAAGCACCTGCTTAGGCCGACACAGAGACCAGGGTTTGATCCCCTGGCCTGCCATGCCGGCCCTCACTCCAGGGCGAGCTGAGAGTGTGAATGAGACTGGGCATGGTGTGATCCCAAAGCTTGGGAGGCTGAAAACAGGAGGATCACTACAAGCCCTATCTGTGTAGTAAAACCCTGCAGACCCTGTACTAAATACATGAAAATTTTAAAAAAACTTCTGGTAGAGACCAAGAAAAAGTGAGTTTCATTAAAATCATAGTGAAAGATAGCAGCAAGTATTGCAGATGTGCAAACAGAAGAGAGCTACAACACAGCTTACAGTGGCCTCACTACCAGCCTATGCACAAGCAGATTGGAGTCCTAGGACAGAACCATTGTGGTGAATTCTGAACTGAGGCATTATGTAAATCATTTCATTCTATCTCTCATGCGGATAGGTCAAACTGTAGAGCTACTACATGCAGACTACCTATGAAAACTCTTATGAATTTCATATCTTCTCTAAATTTCCATGACACTATTCTTTTATTTACTTTTAGTCCTTAGCTCAATCTTATTCCATTTCCTTTATAGCACATTCTTGTACTTCACTGTTTAAATACTTGGGACCTGCCTCAAAGAACTCTGTTAGCTGAATCTCCATCTTCAGTATCTCTTCTGAGTTCAACTGCAGGTATGTAATTCTTTACTGGGTAGCTCCTTTGCATATCCCATGGGCAATTAAATGTGAAAAACCTAATGTCACCATTGTGAAATTTTCCTGTATGCTAGGAAACAGTTCACTTGCATGTTTTCCACTTGATCAGTAATGTCAACCACCCACAGCACATGAAATCTGAAGAAGAGTCTGGACACTTTCTTTCTTTCTGTTTTCTTTCTTTCTTTCTTTCTTTCTTTCTTTCTTTCTTTCTTTCTTTCTTTCTTTCTTCCTTCCTTCCTTCCTTCCTTCCTTCCTTCCTTCTTTCCTTCCAAGGAGAGTTCAAGTGATTGAAAATCCTCCCTCATTTCCAGCAGCCTTGTTTTAAACGTTCATGATTTCTTTTTCATTTATTTACTGAAATTGTTTTTTGCAACCAATTATCTACGAAATATATATTATTTGAACAACAAAAATCCTTTACAAAGTACCTCTGTTGGGAGAAATAGACAAGAATATGCAGACTAGTATGTCTAATTTTAAGTGGTGTTTATTTTTCAAATTTTCCCTAGTCTTCTATCCTTGGAATTACCAAATTTATCATTATGACCCTCCTCACCTGAAAGTCATCCAATTGTTTTTCATAATCTATAAACCACTATTGGCTCCTAAATGTGTGAATTTAAATTAAATGAACATAAACTTCTAAAATGAATTTTTAATTTTCTATTAAATCGAAGGGCCTGTTACATCGCAAGCTTCAGTCTCTGAAGTAGGCAGAGGAACACAAATGCCAAAGCGGGGCATGAATCAATACCAGAAGCTGGGAGGAAAGGGGAGACAGCAGGCAGAAGCCTGAGCAGATGTGAACAGGAAGCAATCTAATGAGATCATAATTTAGCAAGCACAGAAGCAGAGCAGAGATCCAAGAGCAATCATAGTCCTATAGTGGTAGCATTTGAAGAAACACATCAAGGAAGCTGTCTAATGATTTTTAGTGCCTAGAGTGGTGTCCTCCATGGCCAGCAGCAATAATGGAAGTTCCTTTGGAACTCTGCATGACTTCTAAGTTTTACAAATGGAGAATGAAGTCAAACAAATAATAATGATCATTTCCCAAAAAGATAATTTTTACACTATGTCTTTAAACTCTCACAGTATGTTTCTATGTCTTCCAAATTTTATTCAGTATTATACAGTGGAACCTCAGCTCATAAAACTTAACTTGCTTTCTGATTTGGGAGATGGTTGTATTCTTGTTTGTGTGGGGAAGGTGGGTGTAGTTGTGCTGGCCACAGATGCTGAGCTTGTAATTGAAAGCAAAATTTTGTAGAACCCTTTTGTTTGCAAACAGAAGCTTTTATGAACCAAGATATTATTGTACTGACTTTGTTTTATAATTTAATTTTATTTTGAAGAGTAAAAACAAAAGAACAAAAATCAGAAACAAAACAGAAATGAGGCAACATACAATACATATGTTACAGATTTTCAAAACAAGAATAGCTGATTAACAACAGTTGATATATATTTTTATCATCAAATCTGTTGCTCAGATTAATCTTAAAGTTTGTTATTGTCTCTCTTTTTTTCCTTTATTACATTTAAAAAAATTATTTTAAAGAGAGTATAGTAATAATTGATGCGATATTAGGAATTGTACACATTTAGAAGACCAAGATGACAAATATTCAAGCATGGCTTTTGTATTACACATTGCTGTCCTCCATGTAGTTTCTTAGTTCACAGATAACAGCATACAGAGTTAGTCAAGGTAAAAATTCTACACATTTACTGCTATCTTCAAGAAACTGATGGAAATTCTTAGTATAATCACCTCAGCCATCCTGTATATATACTTGCATGTTTTCCCCTACCTTTTTCCTACCTTTTCTTCTTTCTTTCCTCTTCATTGTTTAATCCTTGAGTTCCATTTCTTTCTGTTTTACTGTATCTCTTACGCCTTTCAGGTTTTATTTCTTCTTTCAGGTTCTTACACTAGGGAGACAATACAATATTTACACATGTGGGTCTGGTTTATTTCACTTATGAGTATAGCCTCTAGTTGCATCCACTTACCTATGAAGGCTTTGAGTTTGTCTTTTTTATAGGTGAGTAATACTCCATTGTATAAAAATACTACATCTTTTCCATCCACTCCTCAGGTGTTGGGCATTTTGATTGTTTCCAAGATTTAGCTGTGACAAATTGTGCTGTATAAACATGGGCACACATATATCACTATGGTATGATGTTTTCTATTCTTTTGGGAAAATACGCAGAAGGGGAATTGTTGGATTGAATGGGATTTCCAGTCCTAGCTTTTTGCAGTCTCTACACTAATTTCCATAGTGGTTGTGCCAGTCTACAGTCCCACCAGCAGTGGAGAAAGGTTCCTCTTCCTCCACAGCCTCTCCAGCATTTATCATTACTTGATTTCTTTATGATAGTCATTCTTTCTGGAATGAGATGGTATCTCAATGTTGTTTTAATTTGCATTTCTCAAATGTCTAGTGACATGGAGCACTTTTTCCTGGTATTTATTTGCCTCTTTCTTTACTGAGAAGTGTGTATTCTTCTCATATGCCCATTTTTGGATGGGGACTTTAAATTTTAGGGCTCTAATTTTTTTAGCTCTTTATATAGTCTAGCTGGACCTTTGTCTGAGTGATTATTGGTTAAGATTTTTTGTAAATTTGTGGGTTGTCTTTTCAATCTGTTGGTGATTTCTTTTACTGGACAGAAGCTTCTCAATAAGAGGAGGTCCCAGTTGTTGATTCTTTGTAGTATTTCCCATGGTATGATTTTTGTTCATGAAATGTTTACCTACCACTATATCTTCAAGAGTTCCACCTACTTTCTCTTCCAGGAGATTTGGTGTTTCTGTTTTAATGTTTTTGTTTTGTTTGTTTTTGTGGAACTAGGGATTGAACTCAGACCCTTGCACTTGCCAGGGAAGTGGTTATTCTACTGAGCCATCTCCCTGGCCTCCTGTTTTAATGTTTAAATCTTTTTTTTTCCACTTATGTATTTGCTACAGGGTCTCACTACATAACTCAAACTCATAAAGATCCTCCTGTTTTCAGCCTCCCCAGTGCTGGGCTTATCCTGTGCCATCATGCCCAGACCCAGTCACCGGCTCAGTGCACCCTGGGGAAGGGGCTGGCATGGCATGCAGGACCAAGGATTGAACCCTGGTCTCTGCACTTACCAAAGCAGGTGCTTAGTCTGCTGAACTATCTCACATGCTTTAATGTTTAGATCTTTAAATCATTTTGACTTCAGTTTAGTGCATGATGATAGACCTGGGTTGAAGATCACCTGGGCCAGTCTAACTCTTCATTAGGCAGATAAAGGCTCTTAAACAAAAGAAGCATTTTGTTAAAGTGTTCTTATTGTGTCAATAAGTGAGATGCGGCAGTAGATGCTTTTCTATAATACTACATTATTGAAATTCTCTTTAAAATATTATTAGCTACATGTAAATATTTTGGCAGCATAAAACTGAAGAACAGATATTAGAGTTATCTATGGTAAGGTACCTACCTGGCCATCATACCTAAAAAATAATAACAACAACCTAGGCTAGTGGATCCTTTCTCATTTCTTGGACTTTTCTTTTCTAGCTTTGGGTTCAGTACACTTATGCATACAGTCAATTAGAATAAGAATTTGGTAGGTGGTTATATTTCCTGTGGATTCTGCAGACCTATATCCCTTTCTATTGTGCTTTAACTTTTAAATGTTTTGGCTCTAAGTTTACAGTTCATGCTATTTCTGCTGATTGCCCTAAATCCCAGCTAATCTTTCTTTACCTTAGTGAAAATGCTTACTTAGCACCTCAGTTGACAGGGTACAAAGCTTCACACTACAATTATCAAATCATGCTATTTTAATCCAAAATAAAAATGATTCACACTTTATTCCTCTTCTCCCTAGCAGTTGACATGTTCACAGATTTGACTTAATTTTACTTTTTGTTCTCCTTAATGGCTGGTTGCTGCTAATTATATACTAAGCACAGTCACACACAGTCCCCCCCACTCAAAAAAGCAGCAAATAAACCCACTATTGATACTCTAATTCCAAAACCTGTTACAGATTTTTGAGTTCTGCAACAAAAAACCATTTGTTTTGTTTCCGAAGGCACCAAAGAGTGCCATTGCCATTGTCGTTCTTTCTAAATTACAAAATGGATTCATGGACTTTTCTACATGCTTATTGCTAAAAGAGGGTGGGATGGTATTCTGTCAGAATACAGTATTATATTTCTTCAATGTACTTTTTAGATTGGAAGAGATTCCTTCAAATGCTAAATTTAATGTAATCAAAGCCCAATCTCTTTTCTTTTCTTTTCTTTTTATTTTTCCATAATTTTATTGAGAGACAAATAGCAATGAGACAGTTTCAAATCAAATTGGTAGGACAGTTCCAATAATTAAAACATTGCATACTCCATTCCTAGTGGTTATTTGCTGTACAAGATACAGAAATGATACCCTATGTACAAACACTATTAGAACAAATCCCTCTATTCAATAAGAGAATGTAACTACATATCTATCTTAACCATTTTGAATACACAGATACAAAATGGACATTCATCTGAATCTCCATTTTTGTTTAGTTATGTCACTTGAATATTATAGGTGTGTTAACTCAGCAAAATATTCTAAAAGAGTCCAGTAGTCCATAATAGTATTGGGTCTTCCACTTGACTGGTAATGTCAGAAATTGTTGACCTCAGTCTGCCACAGCTGGACATAACACCATGGCTTTACTATTTATACTTCCTTTTTATACTTTTCTTATGGATGGTTAAGAGCAAGATAAGGCAGGACCTATGCAAAAGGAGTTGTAACTTTTGGGTCTGATAAAGTCAGTGAAATCCCCTCAGGATTTATCCTGAGATCCTGTACCTCAGATTGTAGAACCTTTGTCAGTGTCAGCCATGTGGATAAGTCACGGCCATTGCTTGGCCAAGGTGCTCTCTGTGAAAGCCTGAGAGAATGTTTTCTCTCCATGCGACTCTCCTTAGGCACATTCTACATCATCGATCACTATTCTCTGTGGCCCTATAATCTCCTTGATCAGAAAATTTGGGACACTACCGAGTTACATGACGTTACAGTACAAGTTCTTATATGTCCTGAGTCTTAATGAACCTTGAAAGGCTAGGACCAAAATGTTGGCTTTCCTTGCAGTCCTCCTTTTTCTCTAATTTTGTAAACTTATGTTGTTAACCCTCCACAAGAGAAGCTTATTTTTATTACCATACAACCTAGGCTGTTGTATAATTATTTATGCCTCTTTTTAAAATATATTTCAATGTTTTAAATGTTCTTTCATCCTATTCTGTAGGGACCCAAAGCTCAACATAACAATACTTGATGAAAAATACCTGCTCCACGTTATGGCTAAGATGTTTGTTATTCAGACAGATAGTGAGGTTAAGCTCTAGCTAATGATTTCAGAACTATATTGAATAGGAATAGTGATAGAGGACATCCTTATCTTGTACCAGATCTAAGAGTAAAAGATTTCAGTTTTTCCCCATTTCCAATTGTTAGCCATTGGATTTTCATAAATGGCTTTTACCAGATTGAAGTAGAGGCCATCTATTCCAATTTTCTGTAGGACTTTGAACATGAATGAGTGTTGGACTTTGGCAAAAGCGTTTTCTGCATCAATGGAGATGGTAATGTGGTTTTTAGTATTTTACTGACTTTTTAATTATTTCTCCAAGAAGTAAAATTTGCTACATGTCAAGACTTATGTCTTCCTGTTTATACAGAACTAAGAAAATTGCCTTTCACAGAGAAGGTCCTTATCAAAATGTTAAAATAAGACTAAATTAACTATTCAAGGGGAAAAGTACAAAACTGATTTTTGACATCTAGGTAATACTACTCTGATATTCAAAATCAGTGAAATTACTTAAGTTTGCATGAGGTAAAACAAATAATCAAACCTGATATTTAAATTTATTTTAGCTACTATTTGTCTAACTCATTAAAGAAAGCCTAAATTTCAAAGTCTAAAGAACTTCTAAACATCTTTTAATATACACCACAGTTTTTCTTTGCCATCTTTTATTCTTTAAATAGCAACCACAATAAATATTACTTTGGGTGGGGAGATAGCTTGGTGTTCTAAACACCTGCCTGGCAAATGCACAGACCTGAGTTTGAGCCCTGGTAGCCCATGCCACGCCGGCCCTGAGACCCCAGGCGCTTTGTGCCAGCCACAGAAACTGGATGTGGTGGTGCATGTCTATAATCTTAGAACTGCAGAGGCTGAGACAGGAGGATTGCTACGAATCTAAGCTATGAAGCAATACAATGTAACAAATAAATAAATAAAAGATTAAAATAAATAAATAACAATGACCTACATGAGGGTCTCTGCATTTGAATATGGGCCATATTTACAAGCTTGTCTTTATTCAAACAGATATAAAGAGACATGTATTTTTTAGAAATACTTTGACGGCAATGACTGATATTCAATATAAACAAAATTTAAAGTGGTCTTTTTATTAGGAAGATAGTGTAGAATCTTGCAACCAACCAGGCTATTTGTAAATTCAAGAAGCAAGAATTCAAATGATTCAAGAGCTATTGGAACTTCTCGTTCTTGTTCTCCTCTGCCTTATGAGCTACCTTTTTCACCCTCCCTTTCCACTTTTTTATATCTTGCTCTGCTTCAGTGGTTTTCCCCTCCCCACTCACCATCTTTCTTTTCTTTCTCCCACATCTTTTCCTTCTTTGCCATTTCCCTCTCTCCTTCCCATTCTTTCTATGTCCTTCTCCATAGAGACCTCACCCCTCTAGTCTTTTCTTTAGCCTCTGAGCTCTGAAAAATGTCTACTCACACCTGCTGAGCTCTTTACACATTTAATATTTTAGGGACACACAATAAACACACAGGTAAGAAAAAACACTAGGGAAATAATGTACTGGCCAAGCCAGACTGTGTACCCATAACTGACAATGATGTGATATGAATTTATTCATCTCAAAACTAGTTGTAAACAAAAAGGCTTTTCTGTGAAAATGAAGTTGGCAGGGCTCAGCTTCCAGACAAAATGTAGGGCTTCTCCTCAAACAGACAAATGTCCTATGTTTCAGGAGAAAATTATTTATCATGTATTTGTCCAATTTAATGTATTTTTAAAAGCAGACTTTGAAAGAATTAAATGTGACATCCACATGTGCACCAATTTTATAATTAGTGATCAGTGACTTCAGTATAAATGTCAACAGTCCTTAGCATGAATGAACTCCAGGCTGTTTAACTGGCCTTCTATTCTGTTTTATTTCTGTTGTTGTTTATTTAATATGCCTGCAAAAGTAATAAAACAAATAGTGTTGTTTAACTCCTTTCTGTAAAGTAATCTTTGTTCTAAAGTTTTTTAATACGTGGTGACAAATGAAATGCTCACACCACTAAATTTAAATTAAATTTTATGGGTGAAAATGATTTGCCCAACTTAATACTTCGAATAGTACTTCAAAGGAGTGGTAACACAGAAGCTCTGTGAATTTGAAAGTTTTTGTGGTCATTTTTAAGCTTTACAGTGCTATGGACAGTACTTGGGGCCTCTTGAAAGTGCTCTACCATTGAAGTATACCACCTGCCCATGTACATATTCAGTATAACAGTGATCTCCCTAGTGTAAGAAGCCAAAAGAGTAAATAAGATCCAAAATTTACAACTGATATTGAGAAATGGGAAGAAACTCCTGAAAGGGAAAGAGAAACTGGGATGGGTGAAAGGAGAAAAGAAAGAAGGGAAAATGAACTGTGTCTATGTAGATATATAGATGATATATATGGAGAGAGATTTAGGTAGATACATAGATATAGATTGTTATATCTATATATACACACAAAGATAGCTAATATATACTACTAATTTCTATTAGTTCATTGAAAAGAAAGGTTTTATGTATATCTTTTGATAAATTTTTCATGTCTATGTCTTCTAATCTGAGCAATTACTTTGAAGATAGCAATAAGTAATATGCTAACCATTGTTACTATCTTCTTTTAAAATTTTCTGCCTTTTTTATTGTTTTTCTCTTTAAAATAAATAAATAAATAAATAAATAAATAAATTATATAATGCAATATAACAACCAGTGTTGAGTTCCTATTATTTTGTTTGGTGAAATTCTATATCGTTTCTGATGGGATTTTTTTTTTACTATTTATTCTCTTTAAAAAAATGAAAAAGGATAAAAGGATAAAAATAAACTATAACAAAAATTGTTTTCCAGTTCAGTTTTCAGCATCCAGTCAGCTTTCTTTAACTAGATCAACTTGTTGAGTCTAATCCAGTATCTTACTGGAAATAGTCTCTATCACAGTAATGCGCATAGGACTAGGAATGAAAAGATAAAATGAGGTTAGTTCAAAATGTGAGTATGCATTGTCATTTTCTTTTTTCAAGTAGATTCTTAATGAGCAGCTCACCATCAAAGGAACGTGTTACCTCACCTTTCATCCACTGACCTAGAAATGCCTCAAATTTATCCTTCTTTATAGCTGAGTCATCCTCCATTGTATAAAAAGTGAAGTAAATCAGACATATACATAGACTTCATTATTGTATTTTACCTTGAGAAACTGAAAATGTAGATAAACTTTGTTTCCAGTTTTTCCTTCTTTTCTTGCTTTCTTTTTCCTTTCTCTTCCTTCCTCCCCCTCCCTCCATTGGTTCCTCTTTTATTTATTTTTTATTTTATTTTTTATTGTGCAGGGTCTCACTAGGCATCTAGGACTCATAGTGATGCTCCAGTTTTCAGCCTCCCCAGTCCTGGGATTACAGGCGTGCGCCACCATGCCCAGACTGGTTCGTCTTCCCACTTGAACATTTTTCTCCCTGTCTCTTTTTTTTTTTTTCCCCCTGTGGTGTAGCCAGGAATTGAACTCAGGCCCTTGCACTTGCCAAGGAAGTGCTTATTCCACTGAGCCATCTCCCCAACCCCTTCTTCCTATCTCAACGACCATGTACTTAAACCTTAGAAAATATTTCCAATTAGCACATTACTTGCTTCTGAGCTCAAGTGTTTCCTGGTTTCAATTTTAAATGCTTTTACTTGTTGGTGTCCCTTTGCTCCCCTTGATTTAGAAAAGTGCTTATACTTAAGATGTCTGATAATCATATAGAAATAGGAAGAAATATGCAGTCTGTGTGTTCTTGAGATTTCTGAATTACTATAGCCGCAAAGCTCCAGAAATATTTTAACTCCTTCGTGCAGCTCTTCAGGTGTGCATGGGTTGTGTCCACAGTAAGGAGACCACTGACGGGTCACCAAGATGAGTCTGGCTTGGACACAGGGAGAATTTCTGCTTACACCCAAGAATCTAGAGTGGGCCCAAAAGCAGTACTGATTTCATTCCAAGTGTCAGCCTAGACAATGCAAATCACCACTGAACATAGAAAATACACTCTTAGCAAATAACCACATACAAGTAAGGTAAGAAGCCCTACAAAGATTAGTAACCATTCAGACTTCTAGAGAGACAATGTGATGACATGAATTTAAAGGAAGCTTTGCGGGAAGTGGTGGTGCATGCTTGAGATCCCAGCACTTGAGAGGCAGAAGCAGGAGGACTGCCTAAATTTCTGGCCAGCCTGGGCTACATAATGAGTTCAAGCACAGCCTGTATTATACAGTGAGATCCTGTCTCCAAAAAACAAAGAACAAAAACGGGAACTGCAATGCAGGAAGCCAAGGTTAGAATGCCACAGTAAACCAGAAGGCTTTGCTGTCATTCCTCAGCACAGAAGCAGAAGACTCCAAGGGAAACATGGAAGCAGTTGCAGGGATGCTCATGCAGCTGCACCCTTTCCCCAGAGTAAGAAACACACACATTCCCTGAAATCTCACTGAATATGCCATAGAATTGAAAAGCCCAGGGTTAATTCAACCGTGGGCCACACAAGGTACTCAAATGGATGCAGGAGAAATCCTAACAAGTTATCTTCTATACAAACACATAGTTATGAGTTATGTCACTAAGAAAGTAAAACAACCGAAAAAAAAGAGGTATCAAAACAATGAACATAATAATTTACATAAGTTAAAAGAATTGATAAAAAAAAATCAGAACCAAACTTTAAAACAGGTGTAATGTTTCATAGTCAAGATAAGAAAGATGAATCCAGTCCTAGCCAAAGACCAGTGAGTGTGTGGGACACATTCTGGCTACCCTGCATCAGCAGGACCTACCGGTACCAGCCCAGGTGCAGTGTGGGTGAGACCCTCTTCCACCCCCTTGGAATGCGCACCACCACTCCACAGTACCTCTCCCACCCCACCCTCTGAGTAAGAATTTCTGCCACGTTCCACGAACACCCAGATCCACTCCTAGTCCAAGTCAGTTGAGTATGTGGGAAGCTTCACACTACCCTGTGCTGGCAGGACCTACTGGTCTCAGCCCAGGCGCAGCATGGATGGGACCCACTTTCACACCCTTGGGGCACCTCCCACAACTCCCTAGATGCCCCAACCCACCCACCAAGTAGGAATTTCTGTAGTATTAAAGGAACTCCAGATGCAGTCCTAGCCTAGGCCTGGTGAGTGTGTGAGAGAGCTGCGTCTCCCCCATTCTCCACCTTGTCCTCTCCAGACTCAGCTCAGGCCTGGCATACAGGCCTGGGTTGAAACCGTGCAGCTGCAATCCCAGCAGAGAGAGTAGGGGACAGAATGACCCAGCTAGTCCAAGAGCAGAACATCTTGCCAGAGGGGCACAACAGGTGCACCTGCAAAGGGAGCAGCAGGAAAGAGCTGAGCACAGCAGCCGGACCCAAGCCAGGCACAGCTGGATAAATCCAAACTTTGTAGATCTGCATCTGAATTTCAGTACATGCTAAGGTTATAACTGCAACAAAGATCTACAACAAAGGTCAGAAGACAGTGCTACACAAAATGACAAGAAGGAGCAAAATGTAATATCAGATCCCAAGCACACCCATAACAAGTGCAGAAGACATTAACACAGAACAAATTAGGAATCTCACAGCTGAAATCAATGAATCGATGCCTTCTGAAATAAAAAAAAAACCAGCTGCAGAAAAGTATAGAGGAACTCAGATTGGAAATGAAAAATTAAATCCCTGAGTTAATAATATCTGCAGTAAAGAATCAAATGCAGAAAAATATGGAGGAAGCACAATGCCCACCCAGAACAAGTGCAGATGACACTAGCTCAGCTCAAATGTATGAATAAATAGTGTTGATAGTAAATAAGCAACAGCAGAAATTTATAGAAGAACTCAGAGTAGAATTGTTTTCCACTAGCTCAGCTCAAATGTACTAATTAATAGTGTCAATAGTAAATAAGCCACAGCAGAAAGTTATAGAGGAACTCAGAGTGGAATTTTCTGAAATAAGAAAAGAATTTTCTGAACTCATAGCATTTGAAGTGAACAATCAACGTACAGAAACATAGG
Organism: Octodon degus; assembly: GCF_000260255.1. Taxonomy (NCBI): domain Eukaryota; kingdom Metazoa; phylum Chordata; class Mammalia; order Rodentia; family Octodontidae; genus Octodon; species Octodon degus. The sequence continues at coordinate 16,670,566 of NW_004524589.1, forward strand.
GAGGAAACCAAATCTGAAAAAAAAAAGACTGAAGTAAAAGAATTTATAACTGCTTCTAAAGAAAACATTGATTAAAAAAAAAGAGGAGATTAGAAAAATGGCAGATTCCTTGAATGAGCAATAAGGAAAGAAATAGATCGCATGAAGCAGAGTCAAAGAGACACAAAGTAACTTAAAATCTCAATCACAAGCCTGCAAAAATATTTGAGTGAAAGAGATAACAGAGTTTCCGATCTTGAAGACGCTGGCACAGCTAGTGAAAAGGTAAGAAAGGATCTCTTAAAAACAACGAAGATGCAGGAAAGAACAATCCATCACCTGCAAGATGATGTAAAGATGAACAATGTGAGACTTATAGGCATCACTGAGAAAGAAGGAGTCAATACAAATGACATTAAAAAAAATGGGCAGAAGTAATACCAGAAAACTTCCCAAATATGAGGAAACAATCTGACATTCAGGTAACTGAAGCATACAGAACGCCAAGTAACCTCTACCCAATGAGAAACACACCGAGACATATAATAGTCAAGATCCCAGAAATTGAGCACAAGAATTTCATGGTTGTAGTGCCTGTCATTCTGGTATTCTGAGTGTGGGCTGTTTGTCATGACATGCCAGTTGCTGCTGTGCTGTCTCTCAGGTAGATGACTGTTCAAAAAGAAGGGGGTGGTGAATGAAGGCAAGAGACAGGAAAAGCAATGTGGTGGGACTGTGCTGCTTCAAGGTTGTATATGGTTAGATTTCTGGACTTATGTGTACACATAAGAGTTATATAATTTTTATGCCTATTTTTAAAATATATTCTAATTTTTAAAGGTTTTTTTCATCATATTCTGTAGGGACCTAATGTTCAACATATCAATACTTGATGAAAAATACCTGTTCCGTGTTATGCCTAAGATGTTTGATATTCAGACAGACAGTGAGGTTAAGCTTAACAGCCTAGGTTGTATGGTAATAACAATAAGCTTGTCTTCTGGAGGGTTAACAATCTAAGTTTGCAGACCAAAATTAGAGAAAAAGGAGGGCTGCAGGGAAAGCCAACATTTGGCCCTAGCCTTCCAAGGTTAATTAAGACTCAGGACATATGAGAACTTGTACTGTAATGTCCTGTAACTCAGTAGTGTCCCAATTTTTCTGATCAAGGAGATTATGGGGCCAAAGAGGAAAGTGATTGATGTTGTAGTGTGTGCCTAAGGAGAGTGACGTGGAAAAAAAACATTCTCTCAAGCTTTCACAGAGAGCACATTGGCCAAGCAATGGCCGTGATTCATCCACATGGCTGACAGTGACAGAGGTTCTACAGTCTGAGGTACAGGATCTCAACATAAATCCTCAGGGGATTTCACTGACCTTATCAGACCCAAAAGCAGCAACTCTTGTTGCATAGGTCCTGCTTTACCTTGGTCTTAACCATCCAGCAGAAAAGTATAAAAACAAAGTAAAAGTAGTAAAGCCATGGTGTTATGTTAAGCTGTAGGGTACTCAGGTCAACAATTTCTGACCTTGCCTGTCAAGCGGAAGACCAATGCTATTATGGGCTACTGGACTCTTTTAGAATATTTTGCTGAATTTACACACCTATAATATTCAAATAACGGAACTTAACAAAAAAAAGGGGATACTGATGAATGTCCATTCTGTATATGTGCATTCAAAATGGTTAGGACAGATATACAGTTGCATTCTCTTAATGAATAGAGAGATTTGTTGTAATAGTGTTTGTAAATAGGATATCATGTCCGCATCTTTTACAGCAATAAACCACTAGGAAGAATGTATGTAATGTGTTAATTATTGAAATTGTACTAACAGTTTGGTTTGAAACTGTCTCATTGCTATTTGTTTCTCAATAAAATTATGGAGAAAAAAAGATAAGGAAAATATTTTTAGTTCTAAAACCAAATTAAAAGGCTAATAAAAATTTTTAAAAGGAGTCAATCAATTCCTCTTCCCAAAGGGAACAAGTTCAAGTACTGAACACAACACATTCGTAATTGATTCCCTAAAAGTGACCTTTCCGTTCTACTCCCCCAAACTTCCCAAGTTTCCAAGGCATCTTGCCTGTATCACTCTGTCTCTGTCTCTGCCCACACACCTTCCTTCTAATTCAGTCATGACCCTCCCCAAAACAGAAAACCACAGAAGACCTACAGCTGCCCATGAGTGTATCCCTGGAGTAGCATATGCTGTCTCATTACCCACAGCCAAATTCTTTTCAATTCCCTTTTCCATACCATGTCTGGTCAGCTGATTCACTCTCTTTGTAAAGGTTCAAACATGTATAATGCGTATGCATTTTATAAAATCTTGATTGACCATCCTAATATGAAATTTTATTTTGTTTTTTTTTATAAATGAGAGACATACAAAATCCCTTTCAGCAATTATTTTCTGAGAAAACCACTCTTCCTATACTTTAGCCAAATCATTTCCTCTACTACGAAGAAATGTTAAAGGCAATGCAATCAGGTTCGGTTAGTCCGGCTTCCAGAAGAGTCAAAATGTCGAATGTATTTGTTACATTAAGAAAGGAAATAGAGACTATCAATAGGACTTTCAGATCTTGTTTTAATCAAAACCCACTCAGGAAACAATCTAAAAAACCAGAATTTTCCATACCCCTCTTTAAGAAGGGTTCTTTCTAACTGAATTGCAGCCCACAGAGGAAGAACAAATACCGGTGATGCTTTCTATTTAATTCGGTATAAGTTCATAAAACAAATTGCCCAGATAATTGGACATGTCTTCAGTTCTACACTACATTTTCCATAGATGTAAACCAGATTTACAACTTAGAAGTGCAGCAATAAATGAGCATTGCTTATAATAGATTTGTGCCAAGTCTTATGTCAAACTGAAATAAAAATGAGACAGACCACTTTAAGTAATCAAATCTGTCAGGTCAGTTAACTTCTTTTAACATATTGATGAGAAATTCTAAGGTCTTAAAAAAAAGTTTAATTACTGTTAGTAATGCAAGTACATGTAAGCTACTATATATCACTCTTTAGAACCCCTAAATGTATCATCCTAATCCCTGTAAGTGTTTTCATAAATTTATCATCCTAATCCTTATAAGTAATTTTTTGTTCTTACAGGGTTTTTTTCTACTATCCCCCACACACTCTTTGGATGATTCTAAACCCACTCGCACATGGAAACTACTATCTTGAGGCTAAATTCTCACTTTCCTCTTAGGAGTTTTTCCACCACTGCTGAAGTCAGAGTTGGCAATTATGCTTTTTTAGACTGGAACGTCTGGTCACCATTTGTCTGGTCCTTGCTCCAAAAAGAAAAAAAAAAAAAAAAAAGAACATGGCAGAGGTCAACAATATTATGCCAGGAAATATAAGGTGGGTTTTTCAGTTATATCTGTTAGTTCTCTGATAACCAAATAAATCCAGGTATAATAAGCAAAGCTTAAACTAAAAGCCTCCTCTAATTGAATCCTTCCTCTTTGTGGTCATGAAATGGGAAAAATATTAGTGGCAATAAAATGAGGAAAGTAGAATTTCCATCTGTAAAAAGTTTCCAAAGTCTTTATACTTCTTCAGGCCCTTTGCCAAAGGCAACATTCCACAGAAAGTGCGCTTAAATAAGGCCCTGTTTCAAGAATAGGGAAAGTTGATGTAGGGATGTGTAGAGATCAATTGGCATTGCTGATGCATTTTCAAGACTTTTTTGTAAAGTTTTATTAATTTTACAGGAATGAAATATTTGCCTTAAATGTTTTCCTCACGTGTGAAGTTAAGTAATGTGTTTTATTGTTTTTTAATGTATCCAGCATACTCTCATCAAATTCAGCACCTTCAATCCGCTTCTTTCCATCTCCTCACTGGGGTAGTAGAAATAAAATCTATCATTTGGCCAAACTGAAAATTAGGCTATCATTTTGGTTCCTTTCTTCCTTAATTCTAAGTAGAATTAATAAATGAAGGTCTGACCACTCTATTAGGAATTTCTTAAAGAACTTCCATTTCTTTCTCTCTCATTGAAGTTGCATCCCACTTTTTTCTCTGCCTAAATTTTCAGCTCTTTCCAAGTCATTCTTCAAGGCGCTAGCAGAAGCATTCCTCACACGCAAATATAAGCATGTCTATCTTCTTCTTAAAAAGTCCTTTGGTGGCTTCCTAATATCTCCATTAGAAGGAAGCCATGACTCGGCTTAGCAAACATGATTCTAAATATATTTGTTTCATCTTATCTCCTATTACTTGCTGAAAGTCTGCAGTGCTTTTTACTGCAATTTCTACAAAGGTCTATGTCTTTCATGACCAATGTGCTTATACACATAGGTATTTTCTTTACCTGAAATAGTGGCACCACCTATTGCCTGTTAATCACTCAGCTCTATGCAGGTTGCAATTAAAATTGAGATTCTCAAAATCTTCCTTTACTCTCCCCAGAACATTTACCTCATCTCTATAAACACAGGGGGCAGTGGAGATGACTCAGTAGAATAAGCGCTTGCCTGGCAAGCGCTAAAGGCCTGAGTTCAATCCCTGGTTCAAAAAAAAAAAAAAAAAAAAAGCACTCTATAAACACATATATATGACAGTTCTGTAGGTACACATTCTTTTGTTTGCCTTCTCTCATAGTGTGTTGTTGAATATTAAGGAGAAGATATAAATACCTCATTAATGTCGTGATTTTATAAGCACTAAGTTTTTTATGATAGTGAATAAATTAATGAATGAACTATATGTATATAACTGATGTAAGTGCTGAAATTTCTGTTTCAATTGGAGTCAGACAAGTCCTCCAAATTAAGTAGAATTGGACATTTTCAGAGCCTATTGTGACAATTTTTTTTTTTTTTTTGAACCAGGGGTTGAACTCAGGCCCTTGCCCTTGCCAGGGAAGCACTTATTCCACTAAGCCATCTCCCCAGCCCCATGACAAATTATCAAATGCATTATCTATCTCTTTAACTTGAGTTCATGGGTAGACACAATAAGTATTTCTAGGGACTATTTAACTGTCATTGATTATTTCCTTATAATTAAGTCTATATTTTGGTGGGTTTTTTAAGTTAATTTTTCTAAAATTATTTTATTTATAATTTCAAATTTCTTTACAAATAAATACTTATTTAATTTTTAATTTTGGCATCAAATTCAAGTTGGGCATCACTATATTATATATTGTTCATTTTCTTTCTTTTTATACAATAAGTTACATATCTTTAAGACCTTAATGAACCCATATCTTTGTTAATATAACAGACTATATTTGAAAGTAGAACAAGAGGAGAGAGAACCATGAATATGATTAACTTTTCCTCTGACTGACACAATTTGAGAACATCTCACCACCTTTTCCTTTCATCCAACCAATTTTTTGTTGTGCTTTGGTTTTCTGTTCTATGGAATAGAGTCAATAACATCTTTATTTTTACACAATGACAGGTGGTACAAAATTTTACTGGGGAAAATTGTTGATGGAAAGTTTTAAACAGAAATTAATGTAGGTACAATAGATGTTGTGAAAGGGAAAGGGAAACTCCTCAAAAGGGAAGAACAACTGGAATAAGGAAAAAGAGAAAAGAAAGAAGGAAGGAAGGAAAAAATATGTGTGTATACACAGGATATCTAGGAGGCTTATGCTACTAATTTCCATTGGTTTATTGAAACATAGTTAATATTTCAAATTTTTGTTTTGACTAATTTTACATGATTACATCTGGTAATCTGAGCAACTAGTTTGAAGACAACAAAGTGCAATATAACAACCATTGCTGAATTTGTATCATCTTGTTTTTCAAAATTCTGTATGATTTCTGATTTTTTACTCTTTAAAATAGAAATAATTAATTTCTTTTATTTTAAAGAGGAAAAGAAAACAAAAACAAATACAAGAACAATGACAAGTGCAGAGTCCTGAATTCAATTCCGAGTACCAAAATAAAAGTGGCTAAAATAAAGAAAATGGGGGGGCCAAGGAGATAGCTCAGTGGAATAAGTGCTTGCCTGGCAAGTGTAATGTCCTCAGTTCAGTCCCTGGTACCACCAAAAAATGTGCAATAATAATAAAATAAATAAATAAATTATATATATATATATATATATATATATATATATATTATGCTCATTAGGAGGAAGGATGTTTGACAGTATGGTACCTTCTTTCCTAACTCATTTTTTAAAATGTCTGGCAGGCCATATGTCCTATTAACTTGAATAAGGGTGGTTACCGTAAGAGGAACTTTTACTTTCTTCACTTTCTTTTGTTATATAAAGGTTTCCAATGAAACTACTTAGCAAAGTGAAATACCTCAAGTCTTTATAGAAACTACTTAAACCTCAGAAATGAATTTTTAAAATGTAAAAACAGTTCTTCCATCCTAATTTACACGCTGTTTCCAGTTCTAGAACAGAGGTTTGGAACTCTACCAACATCACCAGATACACATTGTCTCTCATTATCTTCCTTGTCTTGGTTAAAGTATTTACTATCATATTTGGTTCCTTGATCCAACATTTATTCTTTTTAATTTTTTTAGTGTATTTAATACAGGGTCTACAGGATCTCACTACACAGATTGGACTTGTAGTGATTCTTCTGTTTTCAGCCTCCCAAAGCTCTGGGATTACAGGTGCATGCCACCATGCCCACTCTCAGTGTGCGGGGGTGGGGGGGTGTCTGGCACTGCAGTCAGGAATCAAATCCTGGTCCCTTTCTTCTGCCTTAGTGGTGCTTTAATCCACTGAGCTATCTGGCAGTCCATCCAACATTTATTCTTTGAAATTAATAAATTTTCAATTAAACTGTTGAAATTAAAGACCTTTCAAAACATTTTTCTTGTTTTTTTTTTCCAATTTTGGTAGTGCTTCTGATATAGAAGAAGAGAGTCTAACAATTTGCCCACAAATGTATTCTTTTCCAATCTAAACTCACATTCAAACTCCAACCCACTATCCACGGAAGCAAGGCTGACTTCTTCACTCTCTCACCTCACATAAGAAGGTTGTTACAAATTTGATGCAGACAATCAAGTCATAGTGGAAAGAATGTTTTGGACTCTCAGCTTGCAGCTGCAGTGAGGAGATGTTTTGGCACTCTAGGATTATAAAAGTTAAAATGATTAATAAGAAGTATGGAATTGATCTACTGAGAATACCATAATCCCTTCACAGTTATAAAGAGATGTGTGAAGCACATAAAAATAGATGCAGATTATTTGTTACAAAAAAGATTTATTATTCAATTTTATCTATTTTAGAAAAATATCTTGTTTTCTTTTAATTTTACAAGACATTCAGAAGTCATGAGTTTTATCTTTAGATCAGTGTTTTAAAATTATGCTATAACTTAAGAGTTTGGTCAAAAAAATATATATTACAAGTGGTCTCAATTCTATGTGGAGCCAACACACACTCATACATTTATTTCTTCATGACATTCTACTAAAATAGCAGTGTACTTAAATATGTATCATTTTAATACGTTAAATTACAAATGGCATATATGAAAATGTGATAACAACATGAATTTGGAAGTGAACAAAAAGGTAATAAATTAGCCTTTTAAAGGAAGGAATTTCAAGACAACCACGGAAAAATTCAAAAGAAGTTCCAGCTATCCTGCGCCTAGGGGACCTGCCGGTCCAAGCCCAGGTGCAGCGTGGGTGTGACCATCTTCCACACCACTGGGACCCCACACACACCACTCAACAGCACCACACCCACCCCGCCTGCCCACTAAGAATTTCTGCTGCATTCTGGGGACACCCAGATCCAGACCTAGTCCAGGCCCGATGAGAGTGTGGGAGAGCTTACAGCTACCCTATGCTGGGACCTGCCTGTCCAAGGATAGCATGGGTGAGACCCTCTTTTACCCCATTGGGACTCCACCACCACCACTCTGAAGCGCACCACAAGCCTACTTGCCCAGTGAGAATTTCTACCACGTTTTGGGGACCCCAACATCCAATCCTAGCCCAGGCCCAGTGAGTGTGTGGGAGAACTTCCTCTCCCCACTACTCCACTGTGTCCCCTCCAGCCTCAACTCAAGCCTGGCATACAACCATGGGGTGAAACACTGCAACTGCAATTCCTGCAATGAGAGTAAGGGACCAAGCCACCCAGCTAGTACAGGAGAAGAACATCTTGCCAGAGGGGCACAATAGGATCTACTCCCAAGGGTGATAGCAAGACGGAACTGAGCACAGCGGCCAAACCAAGCAAGGCACAGCAGGATAAATCCAAACTTTGTAGATCTGCACCTGAATTTCAGTAGGTGATAAGGTTATGACTGCACCAAAGCTCTACAACAAAGATCAGGAGACAGTGCTACACAAAACGACAATGAGAAGGAGAAAAATGCAATCTCAGACTGCAAGCCCACCCATAACAAGTGCAGAAGGACACTAACACAAAACAAATTGGGAATCACACAGCTGAAAGCAATGAATCAACAACTTCTGAAGTAAAGAAATAACTGATAAAAGGTATAGATAACTCAGATTGGAAATGAAAAAAGAAATCCCTGAGTTAATAACATCTGCAGTAAAGAATCAAATGCAGAAACATATGGAGGAAACCCAATGCCCAATCAGAACAAGTGCAGAGGACACTAGCTCAGCTCAAATGTATGACATAATAGCATCAATATTAACTAAACAGGAAAAAGAATATTAACTAAACAGTAGCAGAAAGTTTTAGAGGAACTCAGAGCAGAATTCTTTTCTGAAATAAAAAAAGAATTCTCTGAACTCATAGTATCTGAAGTAAAGAATCAACCACAGAAACATAGGCAGGAAACAAAATCTGAAGAAAACATAGCAGTAGAAGAATTAATAACTGCTTCTAAATAAGACATTGATAAAAAAATAGAGGATATTAGAAAAACAACAAATTCCTTAAATGAGCAATACAGTAAAGAAATAGATCACATGAAAGAGAGTGAAAAAGATAGAAAGGAACTTAAAATCTCAATCACAAGATTGCAAAACCGTTTCAGTGCAAGTGAAGAGAGACTTTCACATCCTGGAGATGCTGGTGAAGCTAGTGAAAAGGTAAGAAAGGATCTCTTAAAAGCAACTAGGATGCAGGAAAAATTAATTCATCACGTGCAAGATGATTGAAAGATGAACAATGTGACACTAATAGGCATCAATGAAAAAGGAGTCAATACAAATGACATTTAAAAAATATGGACAGAAGTAATAGCAAAAAACTTCCCAAATATAAGGAAACCATCTGACATTCAGGTAATTGAAGCATATAGAACGCCAAGTAACCTCAACCCAATTAAAAACACACCAAGACATATAATAGTCAAAAGCCCAGAAATTCAGCTCTAGAATAGTATACTGAAAGCTTCTAGAGAAAAGAAGCAGATCACATTCAAAGGAAAGCACATCAGAATTAAGGCTGACATCTCTTCACCAACCATGAAGGCAAGAAGAGCATGGAGCAGAGTACTTCATTCAAGTCCTCTATCAAAACAAATTCCAGCCCTGACTACTATACCCTGCAAAACTCCCTTTCTAGTTTGATGGAGAAGTGAAATACTTCTATGACAAAGAAAAACTAAACAATTTCATGATGACAAAGCCAACCCTACACAGGCTACTGAAAGATGTCCTAGAGAGGGACCAAAATGATCAGAACTCCACGAATGATATGAGAAGCAACTGACTAACTACAGCAAACAATTAAACACAGGAGAAAAAGGAGTAAATGAAAACAGGTAAATAACATGTTACACATATGTCATTGCATCTCAATTATAACCATCAATGTAAATGGACTCAATTCACCAATTAAGAGAAATAGACTGTAGTCCTAGCCCAGGCCCGGTGAGTGTGAGGGAGAGCTTAAGGCTACCCTGCACCGGCGGGAGTTCCCGGTCCCATGCCAGGCCCAGAATGAGTGAGACCTTCTTCCACCATCATGGGACACCCCCCAACACTCCACAGCTACTCCCCCACCTCACACACCCAGTAGGAATTTCTGCCACGTTCTGGGAACCACCAGATACAGCCCTAGCCCAGGCCCAATGAATGTCTGGGAGATCATCAGGATACCCTGTGATGTAAGGACCCGCTGGTCCCAGCCCAGGTGCAGCATGGGTGAGACCCTCTTCAACACATTGGAGACACACCCCACAGCAACAACTCCACCCCACTCTCCGAGTAGAAATTTCTGATGCAATCCAGGAACCCCCAGATCCAGTCCTAGCACAGGTCCAGTGAGTAGATGGGAGAGCTGTCTCTCCCCCTTATTCCAACTTGTACCCTCCAGACTCAGCTCAGGCTTGGCATACAGGTGTGAGGTGAAACCCTGCAGCTGCAATCCCTGCAGAAAGAGTAGGGGAAAGAACGACCCATCTAGTCCAAGAGCAGAAATCTTTCCAGAGGGCACAACAGGTTCACCCCAAAGGCAGCAGCAGGAAAGAGCTGAGCACAGCAGCCAGACACAACTGGATAAATCCAAATTTTGTAGATCTGCACCTGAACTTCAGTAGGTGCTAAGGTTATAACTGCACCAAAGCTCAACAACAAAAGTCAGAAGACAGTGTTACACAAAATGACAATGAGAAGGAGCAAAATGCAATCTCCAAACCCAAGCCCACCCATAACAAGTGCAGAGGACACTAACACAGAACAAATTGGGAATCACACAACTGAAAGCAATGAATCAATGGATTCCGAAATGCAAAAAGGTATAGAGGAACTCAGATTGGAAATAAAAAAGAAAACCGGGAATTAATAACATCTGCAGTAAAGAATCAAATGCAGAAACATATGAAGGAAACCCAATGCCCACCCAAAACAAGTGCAGAAGACAATAGCTCACCTCAAATGTATGAATTAATAGTGTCTATAATAATAAGTAAAAGCAGAAAGTCATAGTGGAACTCAGAGCGGAATTCTTTTCTATTAGCTCAGCTCAAATGTATGAATTAATAGCGCTGATAGTAAATAAGCAACAGCAGACAGTTATAGAGGAACTCAGAGTGGAAATATCTGAAGTAAGAAAAGAATTCTTGGAACTCATAGTATCAGAAGTAAACAATCAACTACAGAAACATAGGGAGGACACCCAATCTGGAAAATAAAAGCAGTGAAAGAATTAATAACTGCTTCTAAAGAAGACATTAATTAAAAAAATAGGGGAGATCAGAAAAATGACAGAATACTTGAATGAGCAATAAAGAAAGAAATAGATCGCATGAAGCAGAATCAAAGAGACACACAGGAATTTAAAATCTCAATCACAAGCTTGCAACACTTTTAAAGTGAAAATGAAGACAGAGTTTCAGATTTTGAAGACTGGTGCAACTAGTGAAAAGGTAAGAAAACATCTCTTAAAAACAACTAGGATGCAGGAAAAAATAATCTATAACATGCAAGATGATGCAAAGATGAACAATGTGAGAATAATAGGCATCAATGAGAAAGACGGAGTCAAAACAAATAATATTTAAAAATATGGGCAGAAGTAATACCAAAAAATTTCACAAATATGAGGAAACAACCTGACATTCTGGTAACCAAAGCATACAGAACACCAAGTAACCTCAACCCAATTAAAAACACACCGAGACATATAAGAGTCAAAATCCCAGAAATTCAGCACAAGAATAATATACTGAAAGCCGATACAGAAAACAAACACATCACATTCAAAGGAAATCCCAACAGAATTACGGCTGACTTCTCTTCACAAACCATGAAGGCAAGAAGAGCATGGAGCTGAGTACTTCAAGCCCTCTATGAAAGCAAATTCCAGCCCAGACTACTATACCCTGCAAAACTCTCTTTCTGGTTTGATGGAGAAGTGAAATACTTTCATGAAAAAGAACAGCTAAAGAATTTCGTGATGACAAAGCTAACACTACATACGCTACTGAAAGATGTTATAGAGAGGGACTAAAATGATCAGAACTCCACAAATGAGATCAGAAGCAACCAACTAAATAGGGCAAGCAATTAAACAGAAGAGAATAAGGAGTAAATGACAGGCGCAGAGGGAAAGCGGAATCCACACCTTCGCGGCCGGCCGTAACAACTGCAGAACTGCAGGAGACAATCTTTCTGGACGCGGCAGTTGAGGCGGAGCGGCGCTTGGAGGGGCTGGCCTGGTGTGCACGCTGCACCTAGAGGACGTTGTTGCGCGTGGGTCGGCCGCTTTGGGAAGAGTGCTGACCGGAAGAAAAGATGTTTGGTTTTCACAAGCCAAAGATGTACCGAAGTATAGAGGGCTGCTGTATTTGCAGAGCGAAGTCCTCCAGTTCTCGATTCACCGACAGTAAACGCTACGAGAAGGACTTCCAGAGCTGTTTTGGGT
>NW_004524589.1:16685136-16686620 GCF_000260255.1 Octodon degus
AAATAGAATACAGCAAATCATTAAGAAGATCAAACACCCTGACCAGGTAGGATTTATCCCAGAGATGCAAGGATGGTTCAATATTTGAAAATCTAAAATGTAATGCATTATATCAATAGAGTGAAAACTAAAAAACACATGATCATCTCCTTTCATGCAGAAAAGGCATTTGACAAAGTCCAACACTCATTCATGTTCAAAGTCCTACAGAAAATTGAAATATATGGCCTCTACTTCAATCTGGTAAAAGTCACTTATGAAAACCCAATGGCTAACAAAATCCTAAATGAGGAAAAATGGAAATCTTTGACTCTCAGATCTGGTACAAGACAAGGATGTCCTCTATCACCCCTCCTATTTAATATAGTTCTAGAATCATCAGCTCCAGCCATTAGAAAAGAGAAAGAAAAAAAAGGAGTAAGAATAGGCAAAGAAGAAGTTAAATTATCTTTATTTGCAGATGACATGATACTCTACTTGGAAGACCCAAAAAACACCACCAAGAAGCTACTAGAATTAATACAGAAATTCAGTAGCATAACAGGTTACAAAGTCAGTACCCAAAAGTCAATAGCATTCCTCTACAAAGAAAACAAACACACTCAGAGGGAAATTTTAGAAACAATAACTTTTACAGTACCACGGAGGAAAATGAAATACCTTGGAATTCATCTAATTAAAGAAGTCAAATATCTTTTCAAGGAAAATTACAGTACTATGAAAAAAGTGATTGTAGAGGATTTCAGAAAATGGAAAACTAGTCCATGCTCCTGGAGAGGAAGAACCAACATTGTGAAGATGGCCATACTCTCAAAATTGCTGTACAGATTTAATGCATTCCCTATCAGACTACCACCAACATATCTCACAGACCTATAGAAATCATTCCTAAAATTTATCTGGAACTGGAAAAGACCTAGAATAGCAAAGGCAATTCTGGTCAATAAAGACAAGGCAGGAGGCATTACAATTCCAGACTTGAAATTATACTAAAAGGATACTGTGATAAAAATCAGCATGGTACTGGCATCAAAATAGACCTGAGGATCAATGGAATAGATTAGAAGTCACTAAGGCCCCTACGAACACACTCAGCCATCTTATCTTTGACAAAGGGGCCAAACATACTCACTGGAAGAAAGATAGCCTCTTTAACAAATGATGCTGGAGAAACTGGCTCTTTACATGCCGAAAATTAAATCTTGACACAGGTCTATCACCATGCACAAACTAAAGTCAAAATGGATTAAAGATCTAAACATTAAAGCAGAGACACTAAGTATCCTGGAAGAGAAGTGAGAGAAACTCTTGACGACATAGGGGTAGGCAAAGAATTCATGAACAGAAATCAAATTGCACAGGGAACACTTGAAAGAATTTACAGCTGGGATCTGCTCTTACTGAGAAGTTTTTTCACCTCAAAAGAAATCACCAACAGAGTGAAAAGGCAACCCACAAATTTGGAAAAAATCATGACAAATAAG
>NW_004524589.1:16686720-16687325 GCF_000260255.1 Octodon degus
AAAAAATCATGACAAATAAGTACTCAGACAAAGGTCTGCTCTCTAGAATTTATAAAGAACTAAAAACTCTAGGGCCCCAAAATTGAAAGACCCAATCCAGAAATGGGCATCTGAGGTGAACACATGCTTCTCAGAGGAAGAAATTAAAGAAATGAATACATATATAAAAAAATGCTCCCCATCATTAGCCATCCACAAAATGCAAATTAAAACAATATTGAGATACCATCTCACCCCAGAAAGAATAACTATCAAAACGAAATCACCCAACAACAAATGTTGGAGAGGCAGTGGGGAAAAGGAACCCTTCTCCACTGCTGGTGGGAATGTAGACTGGTGCAACCATTATGGAAATCAGAACCAGACTCCTTTAAAAAGTTGGACTGGAAATCCCATTTAAACCAGCTATTCCTCTACCGGGAATATTCCCAGAACATCTGAAAACATCATATCATAGTGATATTTGTGTGCCTATGCTTATAGCAACACAACTTATGATAGCCAAATTTGGAAACAACCAAGATGCTGATCACCTAAAAAATGGTTGAAAAGATGTGATATTTTTACACAATGGAGTATTATTCAGCTATTAAGAATGATAAACT
>NW_004524589.1:16687962-16689975 GCF_000260255.1 Octodon degus
TATTTTTAAATGTTTTTTATCATATTCTGTAGGGACTTAAAGTTCAACATATCAATACTTGATGAAAAATACCTGTTCCATATTATGCCTAAGATGTTTCATATGCAGACAGATGGTGAGGTTAAGCTTAACAGCCTAAGTTGTATGGTAATAACATTAAGCTTGTCTTCTGGATGGTTAACAATCTAAGTTTGCAGACCAAAATTAGAGAAAAGGAGGGCTGCAAGGAAATCCAACATTTTGGCCCTAGCCTTCTAAGGTCAATTAAGACTCAGGACATATGAGAGCTTGTACTGTAACATCATGTAACTCAATAGTGTGCCAAATTTTCTGATCAAGGAGATTATGGGGCCAAAGAGGAAAGTGATCGATGATGTAGAGTGTGCCTAAGGAGAGTCACATGGAGAGTAAACATTCACTCAGGCTTTCACAGAAAGCACATTGTTCAAGCAATGGCTGTGGCTCATCCATATGGCTGACACTTGAAAGGTTCTATAATCTGAGGTACAGGTTCTCAGGATAAATCCTGAAGGGATTTCACTGACCTTATGAGATCAAAAAGCTACAACTTTCATTGCATAGATCTTGCTTTATCTAGGTCTTAACCAACTAGCAGAAAATTATAAAATCAAAGTATAAGAAGTAAAGCCATTGTGTTATGTTCAGCTGTAGAGGACTCTTGTCATCAATTTCTGACACTGCCAGTCAAGCAGATCCAATACTAATATGGACTAATGGACTCTTTTAGAATATTTTGCTGAGTTAACACAACTATTATGTTCAAATGATGGAACTAAACAAAAAAGAGGATAAAGATGAATGTCCACTTTGTATTTGTTTATTCAAAATTGTTAGGATAGATATATAGTTACATTGTCTTAATGAATAGAGGGAAGTTTTCTAATAGTGTTTGTAAATAGGATATCATGTCTCCATCTTGGACAGCAAATAACCATAGGAAAAGAGTATGCAATGTGTTAATTATTGGAACTGTCCTACCAATTTGATTTGAAACTTTGTCATTGCTATTTCTTCTCAATATAATTATGGGAAAAAATTCACTTTACAAAATAAAAAAAGAAAAATTCAAAAGCAGACGCAAAATGATTTGTACTGCAAAAATCAGAGATTTGCCAGAACTGACACTACTGGATTTCTATTAGCCTGAAGATACGTAGAGGTGAGAACAAGATTTTAAATCTCTACAAGTATTGAACCAGATACCTAACTATACCACAACTGGGTCACATCCTCTTCTGCAGAATTCAGAATTTTACCATGTATAGATCAGTCAAGCCCACAGGACACAGAGGAGGCCTTGTCAACTCTGAGTGGCTAAACAAAGTAGCTTGAGATCTCTCTGAACCCTTCCGTCACCTAACTCTGAGCATAACAGCAGCCAGTGGTATGTCTTCTCGCTATGAGGTTGTCTAAGTCTTCTCTGGGGACTCTAATAAAGCTAAGAAAAAGAGGTGTCAGACACAAATAGTTAAGAGTTCACTAAGAAAGCAACAGTACAAGATCACCCAACAAGGAGGCATAGCCAGGACAGCTTCATGAGAATCTGATCAAGCATTTAGTGACTCACTTGTAAATATCAAGGGACTAGACTGGCAAGGATCTTCAGATATTCGAAGAAAACTTCCAATATGAAAGAAAAGTTTATATAAATAAATATGAATGCACAATTAGAACAGAAAAATGTGTGTAAATGGGCATGAGTGTGGATATTTAATTACTAGTCCCCCAAATATTAAAAACTAATCCAAGAATATTAAAAGTAAGGCCTAGACAAACAAAGAAATTGTTTGGAAGTTCCAAATGTGATAGCGAGACCCAGTCCTAGCCCAGGTCCGGTGAGGGTGTGGACAGCTTCCTGCTACCCTGCGCCGGCGGGACCAGTCCCAGCCCAGGCGCAGCGAGAGCCGGACCCTCTCCCGCCCCTTCGGGCCGCACCCCACAACTCCCGCCGAGTAGGAATTTCTGCCGACTTCCGGGAACCCCCAGACCCAG
>NW_004524589.1:16696620-16698520 GCF_000260255.1 Octodon degus
AAAAAAAATAAAAAAATAAAAAAATAAAAAAACAAAATGTGATAGCATAAAAAAATAAAAGAAATAGTTACAAAATTTGAATTTTCATATAATGATATCTAAAACAGAGTGAAAGTTCAAAATATAGAAAATTGACCCAAAGAAAAAATAGAGGCTCATAATCTGAATAATAAGAATATCAGAGACAACAGAAAAACAATATTGTAAGAAAATTATCAAGGAAATAGCTCAGTGTCACAAGAGCCTGTTTGTCAGGCGCAAGGTCCTAAGTTCGATTCCCAGTACCAGAAAAAATAAAAGAGAGAGAATAATCAAGGAAATAGTTAAACATAATGCTCCAAAATTTTAATTCAGAGTGAACAGTCTCTGGAGTACTAAATGTAGTGGGATGATAGGTAAAAATACCCACCTCAAGGCATATATTACACAATGACAAAATTTCCAAAGAGAAAAAATTCAGAATCCAATCAAAAGTGCCAACAACAATATCAGATGTGAAACAACAAAATTAAGTTAATAAAATATGACTTAAAAATTGTGACTAAATATTACAACCAGCTTGATCTTTTATAACAGCAAAATAAGGGATGAAGTATGAAAATAGAATAAAGATATTTTCATACATTGAAATTAACACAAACTTGATTTTCCACAAAATCTTTCTCAAAAAATTTAAAAGAACAGAAATCACCCAAATGAGGGTGTAAAACAAAACAAAGAAACAAATAAAAATGAATGATGTAAAAATTAAACACAGGGAATCAATTTTAAGGGAAACACATTGAGTTTTCTGGGATGATGCTTTAGGGAGATCACAAAGTGATGACTTACCAAACACTTAGTGACACTGAGTCTCAAGGAGATCCACAGGAAAAAAACTCTCCCAAAAGAAAATTGCTGAGAAGATGGAGTGGACAGAATTCTCTATATATTTAAAAATACTAAGGAGACACTTGCACTTATACAGAGAACTTGGGAGTGTTTTATTGATAGGGTATGAAAAATGAAATTGCCAAAACACACACATACACACATAAGTTTTAACTCACTTAAAAAAGTCAAAGAAAGTACTGCAAAAGAAAATATAAACTTAATACCTTAGATAAGTCAGTTACGAACAAAGTCTTTATACATATCATATTAAAATGCAAAAACTAACTGTGGATAAAATAAAAAGTGAACATTGAATTAGTGAACTTTTGCACTGCTGGGACAAAATATCTCACACACACAATCTAGAGATAAAGAGTTTTAATTTGGCTCACAGTTTGTGGTGACTTGGTCAATGAGTAGTTTGGATCGAAGGGAGCAACATGGTGACAGAAGGCCCTGTGGAGGAAGGCTGCTCACCTGGAGTTTGGGAAGGCTTTCTCCCCTCTTCCAGGTCACATCTCCAGTGACTGGCCAACAGGCAGGCCCCGGATGAGTGCAGGGCCTTTGTGCCTCAATCAACTTCCAAAAGCCCCACCTGTGAACACATGATACTTTGGGTGTATAGTTGAGATCAAAACTATATTTAAGATATTGGGAAAATGGGGAAAGTAAAGACATGGGAGATATAAAATAGTTAAACATTTACTTTTCATCACAATAAGTAAACACAATATCGTAAGTGAGAAAAATAGCTGTCACACTAAGGTAATGTGATATTTTTCAGCAATACATAGCACATATCACAGAAATTCACAAAAATTTTGAGATTACTTAAAAGAGATAGTGAAAGAAGATGAGAAAAGATATCGCTTTCATAAAAAAATTTAGAAATAGTGGAATGAAAATTCTTATCAGAGGGTCCAAAGTAATGGCTCAGTGGAATAAATGCTTCCATGGCAAGCACAAGGGTTGGAGTTCAATCCTTCATTCTGCAAAAAAAAAAAAAAAAAAAAACGATCATCTGAAT
>NW_004524589.1:16698620-16705383 GCF_000260255.1 Octodon degus
AGAAAGGAAGAAAGAGAAAAGAAGCAAAAAAGAAAATTCTTATCAAAATTATATGTATCATTATTTTACTCACTTTTGTATTTGTATTTATATTTATCTTTAGTAACTTTAATAATTTTTTTTGGCAGAACCAGGGATTGAACTCAGGCCCTACTTAAAAAATAGCATAAATATACAGCTCTTAGTTCAATGAGAAGAAGGCTTTGAACTAATAATGTTTAGACAAGATATCATGTCTGCATCTTGCACTAGGAACAACTACTACAAAGACAACAATATGCAATGTATTAATTATTGTAACTGTACTACTAACCTGTTTTGAAGCTATCTCATTGCTACTTCTTTCTCAATAAAATTATTAAAATATAAAAAAGAAATAATCTCATGGATTTACAAGTTTTGAATTATTGTAAGATTTAGTATATTATATTAAACAAAACTTGGAGTAATCCCCAGGCTTGGAGAAAGCTGCTGCATATTCAATTAGACCAGGTCTGTACCTGCTGAGTGTTAGGCTAATGATGTCACATGCAATGGTAGGAACTGAAGCCAGAATCAATACTGATGATTTTATTTTTCAGAAGAAAACTTTCTAGTGTCAAGAAAAAATTAGGGACAAATATACAAGGTCCAAGCCCAGACAAAAGAAAAAAGAATACGTTACAGGTTCGTACAACCAGATGGGTTAGCATTTAACCATGGTATGTGTGCTGAGCACTTTTATAACTCACATAATTCTTTAGGAAATTGATATCATAAAGAGGTCTGATTTGGAATAAAACATTGTGCCTTTCCTTGTTGTCTCCCCATAATACTAGAAAATACTGCCCCTTTGTTAGGAACTTTGTCCAGTAGTAATAGATGCTTTCTGAAAAATTTATTTCTCCTACTTCTGGCTCCTAATAGCCCATTAACATGCTCAGAATGGTTTGCTCGTCTTATAGATTAGGGCATTAATCAAGAACATCAGACCCTACCTCATCTCCATCAATCCCTACTGCATATATTATATCGGAAATTCCCATCACAAGTAAATCCTCAAAAGCTTGTTAATGGTCTAAAATTGCTGTCTCTACTTCTTGACATTTATGACATTGAGTGAATTCAGATATATTTCTGTTCTCTGCCTGACTCTAAGTATCCCAGTAAATGTCATCACTGTGTAATAGGCTATTTTCAGCCCTTACCTCATTTGACCTATGAACACAGTTACAGTTAATTTTTCATTATTCACTCTTGGTTTTCTACCAAGCCCTCTAAATATCCTGTCCTTGCCCATGTACAGCTTAAAGCCCTAGAATGCTGTCTTTGATCTTCTTCCTACATACTGTCTGACAATTTTATCTGCACCTTTAGTTAAAGTAGATGCCCAAGTGGTATACTTATTGGACTCAAGCTCTTAAAATGATTGTACTGTGTAGACAGAGTGCCCCACAATCCTTTGTCCTTTTTATTGCTCTTTTTTCTTGAGAAGTGCCATAACTCACACGGAAAGAAAGGACTAAACTGGGGAATAATCCTACCCTAATCCTTCATTCTTAGACCCACAACAGCTATCTAAATCTGTATGTTAACCCTTTACTCTTTGCTCTCAGATCCATCCTTTTCATCCATTTCCACTGTTTTTTCAAAGCTTCACCTGAATAGCACTTTCCTAGATGAAGGTAATATTTCCCTCCTCACAGCTATTCCTCAGACTGCCTGGCACACTGATACATGTTCTGTACTGCATCAGAGTGTGCAAAACTTGTACATGTCTCATCATTTCATTCCACATTAGCCTTGCAGTAACATTCTCATTGCCTGCAGAAGAAAGCCCTAACCCATTAGCTCATGGCCTTCTATGGCCAGACTCTCACTGTTTGTACCACCTTTTCTCTTAGTGTGCCACACTTGCAGTCTACCCTTCAACCATAGCGCATTTTCTCTGGTTCCTCTGTTCTTATCTCTACATCCAGTCAGTTTGTGTCATCATGTAGGAATTTCCTTCCCCTTTGCTTTCCCATTTCCACACTCTACAAGGAACCCCTGTCTGTGGTTTAGTCTGGTTTCTGTTACTGCAACAAAATATCTGAATTATTTATAAATAAAAAAGGGTTCTCTTGGCTCCCAGTTTTAATTATTTCAGGCTGTGAGCAATTGTCCCTCTTGCTTTGGGCCTACAGCAGAACAGTACATCAGAGGGGCAGTGCATGTTGGAGCAAAACCTGTCGATTGTAGCCAAGAATAAAATAATAATGAAGAGTGCAGAGTCCCAGAGTCCCTTTATCTCAGTCCCTCGATACCCTAAAGGTGCCAGTTCTCAAAGTTTTCACCAGTCTAAAACAGCACCTTTATGGAGACCAAGGGCCCATCACCTGACCCTGTGGGGCACACGTAAGATGAAAACTAGAATGAATTACAATTAAAACTCATTCCAGATAAACACTTCTATGAAGCCTTCCTGAACTATTCAAGTAAATTTAGCCAACTATTCATTGTACCCTCACTCATCTCTCTGTGCTGCTGTGTTTTTGACAAGGAAACAATTCATTTTTATATTAGGCTATGAGTTTCCTTAGGATAGTGCCTATATCTTACTTTTTTAAGAATACCCAGCATGTCAAAGAATTTCTGAAAGATAGCTAGTGCTTGCCATAGGAAATTTATAAAGCTGTACATGTCCTCTATGCAACCAAAATTTGATTAGAAAAATCCACTCCAGACAAGTTTCTACATGGATCTTGCTATGTTATGTGTCCATGAAAGTCCCTTCAAGATTGAATGGATTAATAATTAGCCATAAGTGGGAAGATAGCTCTGTGGTCCAAGCACCTGCCTGGTAAGCCCAAGATCCTGGGTCCAATCCTTGGCACCACATGTCATGCCAGCTCTGTGTGCCAAGCTGGCCACCAAACCCAGGTGTGGTGATGCACACCTGTAATCCCAGCACTGGGGAGGCTGAGACAGGAGGATCACTATGACTCCAAGCTGCATAGCAAGACCCTGTACCAAATAAAAGATTAATAATAATAATAATAATAATAATAATAATAATAAGCCATAAGTGAAGCTGTCTTCTTGGGCAGCAATATGAAAGATAACCAACTAGGAAAAGTATTCTATATTGGGTATACCCTGTATAATCTAGTTTTCTCTAAATGTTAAACTAAGAGAAACGTAGTAGAAGCAACTATGGTTATTTTACCATAGACCACTGTACCAGTGAAAGTATTAAGAAATGCTGAATTATAAGTGTTGAGGAGTGTCTAAAAAAATGGCTCTTCTGAGGAATAGTAAGATAATTGCATGGTGTTGAATCACACAGTATTGAACTTGAAAGGGAAGATGGATCCTATATGTACAGCAAGGTAAATGATGCTAGAATTCTCTATGTGTCCTGGCTGTGCTACAGTTGCAATGGAACCATATGGCACATTTTGAAAGCATTCCAGGTTCACAGATGGCTATGTAAATGTTACACCCTGGATTCAAGTTTTATGCCACTTAAACTACTTTATTATTGGAGACTTTCATAATCTTTACATTTGAGGTACAACATCTATTTGATAAGGAAAAAGTACATTATTTTCCTAACTTGCCTTTCTGCCTTGTCTCGAGGTTCTTTGAGATCTTTTGGTATAAGGTCAACATTTCCTCTTAACTTTAGAGCATTTTGTACCCTTACTTTCTCAATGTGCATTTCACTCACTTGCACATAAAATTGGAGGACCACTTCTGTTTCTCTAACTCAATAAATAGGCAGCCCAATTTAGAAATGATATTAAGAGAGAGATGAGATGAGGAAAAGAATAATAATAACAAAATTCTAAGGAGGAAATTGGGGTTTATATGTTGGCAATCTCTAACTGATATTGAAGGTGAAGAAAGAATCAGAGTGCTGTATCGGGTAAAAGAGCATTTTTGCTTAGGGTATTCAAGGTAAAGGGAAACTGGACATCGAGGGAGCACCTTTCACAATCTAGAGTCAAAGTTGTTAATATAAAGAATCATAGAGTCTGTCTCAGTTACTCTTCTCTTGTGGCTAGAACAAATACTTGACACCCAAAATGAAGGAAGGAAAGGTTTATTTAGCACACAGTTACTGGAGGTTTCAGTCCATACTCAGCTGGCTCCAAGGCAGAGTGGCACAGGGCAGAGAGCATCCTTTCATGGTGGCAGCAAAGAGCAAGAGCAAATGGGAGGTGTAGCAGCAACAAATGGCTACGGAGAGAAGTCTGTCTCCCTTAAGTAGCACTCAGACTATCCTTTAAAGGCTGGGTGTAGCATTCAGACCCATAATCCCAGCCTTGGATCACCCATAATCCCAGTGAATCATGAGTTAATCACAATCTCTAGAAATCTGCCCCATGACTGCATGAGAATTTGAGGGGACACCTAGAGACAAACCATAACACAGTCAGAAAGAGTAAGTGAAAAGAAGACCTTTAATGTCACTCAGCTGTCTCTAATTTTTATAAATTTTGAAGATCAAACATCAGGGCATTTGAGTTTGAAAATGTCAAAATCTTCATTGAGAAGTAGATTGGAAGGTAATTAGAAGGACATAGGAACTTTCAGGGGTCCTCACTTCCAAAATGACAAGCAAAAGCATAGTAAAGAAGAGGAGGAAGAAGAGGAGGAACAGTCTTATCCCATAGGGAAATGGCCATGTGCAGCCTATGTGTACTCATTGCTCCTGTTGTGTGCCCAAGGACAAGGCTATTATATAATTATTCAAAATATTCCATTAGGGGCTGGGGAGATAGCTCAGTAGAATAAGTGCATGCCAGGCAAGGGCAGGGTCCTGAATTCAATTCCTGGTACAGTTTTTAAAAAAATGTCCCATTAAGCAATCAGGAACATTTCCAAAAGAGTGTCTTTGATGCCTGTGTACTTCCCAAGCTGTACATGAGGCTGAATTCAATCAATAGTACCATGCCCATCCAGGGTTCCAGGAATCAAGCTTAAGTTCAGAATCATGGAACACCACTCTCCTGATTTAGACTTGCTAGTGGTGGCTCCATGCCTTCCATCCAAGCCCATGTAAAGAGAAGACTCCCTAGAAGGACTAAAGAACAACTGTCCTCTGGAGGTGGGAGGGCAGAAATCATACTTTGAAGAGAAGTAAATGGAGTAAATGTGAGAGGTTGCAAAAAGAGAGTCTCTGAATTCCTTAGTAAATTCTGGATAGTTCATACAGAGGTAACAGAAGTAAGGATGATTCATAAATACTTTCCCAGGCAGCAGGAGGAGCTGCAGGTGTATCTCCCAAAGGAGACACTGAAAATTTTAACAGAGAGACCAAAGTCAAAAGGATATTCCTAGAAATCAAGAGAGAAAACGTGGAGAACTGAGTAATACAGCAGAGGCTGTCTTGTCTGGTATGGTAGTTCATCACTGAACACTTACAGTTATTGAAGCCCTTGAAAAATGGCTACTCAAAATTGAAGCATGCTGGATATAAAATATAAACAACAGACTAGAAGACATAGTACTAAAAAAACCACATTAAATATCTCATTAATATTACACATTAACTATACATTTGGATACATTAGGTTAAATATAATGTATTACCAAAACTAATGTTTCCCATCTCTTTCCCTAATGTAGATACTACAACACTGAAAGTTACACAGCTAGTTCATATTTGTGATTTACATTACACTTCTGTTTGACATCACTGTGTAGATAATATGTGGGAAAGGGAGACTACATTTTAAATGTATTGGGAATTTTTTTATTTATGCTACTCAATTAGAATTAAAAAAATAAAATATGACTTGGATTGTGATTATGTTTGTCTTATAATTCCAAAAACTTCCACATTTTGTTTAAAATTCTGAAGCCCAGGTTAAATTAAATTTTTTCAGCATTATAACTTACTTGTAAGCATTAAATATTAGTCTGAGAACTGTAAACAAAACATAGTCTTCTAAGTGATAAAAGATTATACTTTCAGTTTTTAAAGTATATAAATATGTCCAAGAAGTATCAGTTGTAGAAACTCAACTAAGATCATTTAGAATCTGCATAATAAAAAATATAGCAAATGATGGGTTATATTAGTTACCCTGAGTTATTCATCAGCGTATACATAAATGAAAACATCACATTGTACTTTAATATGAAAAAAATTATGTACATTTTAAAAAGACAAAATAAAAAGCTGAGCTGAATAGTGAAGTGGAAAATCTGGTATTGCTTCCTTTTCTGCTAATTTACATAGAGATATGTGTAGACAGACTATGTCCCACCCTTCCTGGATATTTTTAATTGGTAAGCCTCTGTCTTTCACTAATGTATCTTATTTCTTCCATTATCCATAAAAGAAGCAAGTGTTCTTTCACCTTGGAAAGTGAAATACCTCTTCCTGATATAATCAGATGCTTTCCAACCCCTTTAAAAGGAAAGGAAATTGCTTCTCTGGCAGCCAGCCATGGTGCAGCTGAGAACATGCCTCTTAGTAAAGAGCACGCACACCGGTGAGTGATTTTCTTTTGAAAGAGGCGATTCCCGTAGTCATTTTATATAAGCTGATGTTATTTGGATATCAATGGAATAAGTTAAAAAACAGACAAAAAAATAAAAGATACAACTTCTCATGCATAGCTATCAAAGGTAGTAATAAAGATTAAAAAGTCATTTCTAAGCAATCAAAATGTTGAATGACTTAGAAGAAAATGACCAACACTCATTTTGTCAATTTCAGTCTTATTAATCATTAGACTATTAAAGAAAGGAAAAAAGAGAGCAGGAAGGAAGAAAAGAAGGAAAGGTA
>NW_004524589.1:16705483-16721777 GCF_000260255.1 Octodon degus
AAGGAAGGAAGGAAGGAAGGAAGGAAGGAAGAAGGGAGGGAGGGAGGGAAGGAGGGAGGGAGGGAACACAAGGCAAGGGAAGGGAAGGGAAGGAAGGAAGGAAGGGAGGGAGAGAGGGAGGGAGGGAGGGAGGGATGTCAGCAGGAAGTGGAAAAGGAAAGCAGGAAAGGAGGAATGAAAAGAAAATCTTTAGTCATGTGTGCATCTGCTTTGAAACATATTTTACTTAGTGATTAGATTTTTTTCACCATGATAAAAAATCAGGAATTTTATATAATATATTGTTATCCATTGTCATAGCTCTCATTTAAGTGTTGCTTCCTCAATTTGATATTTTTCCTAGTTATAAAAAACACAAAGTTTCTAGGAGTCACACTGTCACACCAGTACCACTAGTTTTTCCTTATTTGATAGCATTTAGTTTACTCTAAAATAGAAACTCAAGGCATACAATCCAGAAAAAATAAATTGAACTTCTTTAAAATTTGGCATAGTTTTACAGGATCTTCTTTCAATGGCTTTGCACTATCTACATTCATTCTTTATTAGACTGACGTTTCTAGATGGAGCTGGTCACATCATTATAGTTTGATCAAATTTCTGAGGGAGATAAGAAACCTTGGAGATCTTCGCTAACAGCAGCCACAAGCACTTGCATGACCCATTGACTTGTACATAGTCAGTATTCAAATACCACACTGTAGCAAAGCTATTTTCAAAATCATACTAACAGTCATTGAATTTTATGAGCCCAATCTTGATATACTTTCTCCAGATATGTGAGCTGGAGTTAATTCAATTAATTATAGCTGTTGTATAACCAATATGTTGCTTTGTAGAGAGGAACAAACAAAAATACTATAAAACATGACTCTTGCCCTGAAAAATAATGTGAGGTCCAGGGTTAAAGAAGACACTTTGAGTAATCTGCCTCTGCATGAGAACCTATACCAAGAATTAGTGGTGCAAAACAGCAACCATTTTACTGCTCACAACCCTCAGAGATTTAAGCAAAATTCATAGAACATAGCTTGGCTTTTACTTCACAGTGTTCCCTGGGGTGTGGTCTAGGGCTAGAAGACCCAAGATGGTGTGTGCCAAACCTAGGCTCCGGAACTGGCAGCTGATCTCTAGACTCAATCATCTCTAGGGTCTTAGACGGCACTTATTCTTACCATGTAATAGTGTAGGCTAAGAATGATTCCAGGGGTGAAGTGGAAGGCTCAGGACTTCTTAAGACGCAGGGTGAGAAGTCATACATTGTTACCACTGTTACAGGTCATTGGAGATATCACATAGGATTGATTCGGATCAAGAGAAGGGGAAAGAGGCCTTACTGCTTGATGAAAGTAGTGATAAAGTCATATTACCAAGGCACTGACTGACAGCATAGATGTAATTGTAACTGTTGTTAAAAGCAATTTGCCAAGTAAGCTCCAAATAATCTTTTAAATAGTGAATGGGTACAAAAGTTTTACATGTATATAGTGAAATTTACCATTAAACTTTTATGAACCTGTTGTAATAATTGGAATGATTTAAGATAGGCTGTTAATCTGTTTTTGAAAGAAAACTATTATCCACTTCCTTAAAGATTTGAAATCAAGGGCTGGCCAGATAGCTCAGCCAGACTAAAGTGCATGCTTAGGTAAAATGCAGGTACCAGACTTCAATCCCTTACACTATGTGCTGTGCCAGCCACTTGAGACTGGGTGTGGTGGCATATACCTGTAATCTCAGCACTTGGGAGACTGAAAGCAAGAGGACCACTATGAGTCCGGTCTGTGTAGTGAGATCCTGTAGGTCCTGTACTAAATACATTTTAAAAAAGATTTGAAATCAGTAGGAAACAGGACTGATGATAGCTTAGTCTTTTGGTAGTTGGAGATAAGATATATAGACATATGCATGCCATAAATAAAAGGGAGTGTCATGTATGCTTAAAAGTCTAGGACAAAGACACCTTTATGTGCTGTTGTACATCAGCCACCTGATATTTTCTAAGTTCCTGAAGTTATACACAATGATAATACATAGCATGTTTCAGAGTCTCATCAGAGGAAATAAATACAGACTCTCTCAGGAAACCAACTAAAGGTCAAATGGGCCAGAAAGAATTTTCTATGCACTGAGGAATCAGAGAAACTTTAGTCATAACTGAGAATTTGAAAAAGTCTACTAACAGTGTATAAAAAGTCTATTAATATTTGGAGAGATTTAAATGGTGTATTCAGATTTTCCCCAAATATGCCAATAAAGAATTTCACTAAATTATTTGTCTTTCTTCCATCTAGATCTCCAAAGAATGAAAACCCATCCAATGATGGTTTTGCAGTGCATGTAAGTGAAATATTACACACTGAAACATGAATTTAGAAATTTAGAAAGAACTCAAGCAATTCACATAATCAGAAAACTTGAGAAAATTTAAGAAAGAGTTTATCTTGCCGTGGAAAAATATTGAACTTTTTTCTTTAATTAATGGTCATGACTGTTCTGGAAGTTGTCTTTTGTGAGTGTTTTCAGAAGGCAAAATCAAAAGTACAAAATGATGCTTCAAAATGCCGTCAAACAGAAAAGTAACCTCATGAAACATATTCATTGAGTCTTATTCCACCTTATTCAGTGGATTTAACACTGTACAATTTCTGGCTGTTACCCAAAGTCAAAATGACTAAGATTGGGACTGATTCCTAATGTTAAAGCAGCTGTTGTACAACAGTGCATCTACACACATTCATGAAAGAGGACGTCCAGAACTGCTTCAGAAAGTGACAAGAGCAACGGGATAAGCGTGTGTGAAGTTGGGACATTTTAAGGAGACTAACTGCAATATGACTTTTATTGATAAAAATTTTTAATCATATTCATCATATCTAGTATATGTAGCCAACTAATCATTGGAAAGTACACAAAAAAAAATACAACAGGAAAAAATTTTCTTTAATTGTATTGGAAAATCCAGAAACTGGTTTTATATTATATACAAAAATTAATAAAATATAAGGTAAGACAGTGAAAGAATCTTAGAAATAAATGTAATGGCAAAGTTCTTTGACACTGATCTCAGCAATAACTTTTGAGTATATAACAAAAAACACAAAGACAAATAAAAAGTTAAAAGAGGAAACTACTTCGATTAGAACTTGGTCTTATACAACAACTAAAATAAAACCAAGAAAATGTAAAGGAAACCATGGTTATGAGTTTCAAAATAGACAAAATATGTTATAAGCATATACCAATACACCCAAATGAACATTAATATTTTGCATTACTAATATGCAGTAATGAAAAAGGAAATAAAGTGTGATAAGTATATACAAAGAATATTAATAACCCTTTAAAACAGAAGGAAGGAGAAAGTGATGCTGCAAACCCATAATCCCAACACTCAGGAGGCTGAGACAAGTGGATCAGAGTGAGTTCAAGGCCAGTGTGGGCTACACAATAAGTTCAGAGAGAGCCTTAACTTTATAGTGAGACTGTGTTTAAAAAAAAAACTTGGGGACCTGCCCCTTAGCTCAGTCCTTTAAGTGGCTGCTTCAACAAAGCAGTCAGGCTCAGGTTGCAGTGGTTCGATCCCCACAACTCAAGCCAGCCAAACCTGCCCTGAAGGCATTCAGAGCAAAAAAAACAAAAATCAAAATCAAAAAACAAAAAACCTTAACTAAATAAAGAAGAAGAATACATTTTTAAAAAGGGAATTCTACCATTCCTACAGAGTGGGTGAGCCAGGATGATATGCATTGAGTAAAATAAACCCAGCACCAATAAATACAGCAGGGGCCGGGGAGATGGCTCAGTGGAATAAGCACTTCCCTGGCAAGTGCAAGGGCCTGAGTTCAATCCCCAGTTCTGCAAAAAGAAATAAAATTAAATAAATAAATACAGCAGCATCTCACTTACAAATGTAATCTATAAAAGACAAACTCATAGAAACAGAGCATAGAATGCTGATTATCAAGGTCTGGGGTTGGTAAATAAGTAGGTATTCGTCAAAATGCACAAACCTTTAGTTTTAAGATTAACAAATTCTGGAGATCTAAGGTGCAGCATGGGTGGTAATGAATGTGTTAATTAATTTGATCATGGCAATGCTTTTACCCTTTACACATGCATAAAATAATCACACAAGCACAAAGTGAGTGTCTAATTCCTTGGCAGATGATCTAGTGTAACTCCACAGGAGACTCAGTGTAAACATGGCCTGAAGTTGGACAGTCCAGGAGGAAAGGCAGGGATGCACAAAACTAATAATTAATTAAAAGTCACATCTTCTTGTTATTAGAGTGCATACACACTCACTGAAGTGGTTTAATAGAAATAATTCTGACCACCTACAGACAGAATAAATTCATTAGAGTTACATAGAAAATGGTCACATTCCCAAAATTATCATACACATAGAGTGCAATCTCAATTAAAATAGAGTTAGAATACCTCAAAGACCTAGAGAAAATATTCTTAAAATTAATCTGGTACCAGAAGAGACTTATAATAACAAAAACCATTCTGGGAAGAAAAGGAGAAGTAGCAGGGCTCACTTGAAATTATGTTATAAGACTACAGTGATAAAATCAGCATGGTACTGGCAACAAAACATACTTGAGGCTTAAATGTATAGAACAGAAGATGGAGATACAATTAGAAAGTCAATGACCTTCATTTTCACTGGAAGAAAAATAACCTCTTTAATAAATGGTACTGTAAATACTGGCTTTCCACATGGTGAAGACTAACATTAGACCCATGTCTATCACCATGCACTAAAATACAGTTAAAATAGATTTAAAGACTTAAATATTAAAGCAGAAGCACTAAATCTTCTGGTGGAGAAAGTAGGTAGAAATTCTGAAGACATAGGAGTAGGCAGAGAATTCGTGAATAAAAACCAAACTGCATGACAAATGCCTCAAAGAATCAACAAATGCAATCTTATCTTTTGAAAAGTTTCTGCTCATCAAAAGAAACCACCAACAGAGTAAAAAGAAAACCCACAAATTGTGAAAAACACATTAGCAGACTATCTCCCAGACAAGGGACATCTATCTAGAATATATAAAGAACAAAAAAATCAGGTCCCCAAAATTCAAACATGCAACACAAAACTGGGCATACACTTCTCAGATAAAGAACTATAAATGGCAAATAAATATATGAAAAAATGTTCAACAACTTTGGTTATTTGAGTATTGCGAATTAAAACAACACTGTGATTCCACCTTACCCCAGAAAGAATGGATAACACCAAGAAATCAACCAATAACAAATGCTGGAGGAAAAATCAACCCTTCTCCACTGTTGGTAGTATAGACAGGTACAACCTCTGTGGCAATCATGTGGAGATTCCTCAAAAAGCTAAGAGGGGAGATCCCATTCAAGCTAGCTATTCCCCTCCTGGGTGTTTTTTCAGAAGAACAGAAAACCTCATAGGACAGCAATATAAGTGTACCCTTATTTAGAGCAGCACAATTTGTCATAGTCAAACCTTGGAAACAACCCAAATACCCATCAAGTGAGGAATGGATAAAAATGATGTGGTATTTTTAGACAACTGAGTGTGACTCAGCTAGAAAAAAAGATAAACTCGAGGTTTTTATAGGCAAATGGGTACAACTAGAGACCACACTCATAAGTGAAATAAATCAAATGCACATACTGAAACATCTTATTGTCTCCCTAGTGTAAGAACTTGAAAGAGTAAATAGGATCTGAAAGTTATAATGGATAGTAAGAAAGGAAAGAAAATGTTCACAGGGAAGGAATAGCTTGGATGAGGGAAAAGGGGAAAGAAAGAAGCAAGAAAGTGAAAAAGAAACATAGACAGGTTAGAGAGAGAGAGAGAGAGAGAGAGAGAGAGAGAGAGAGAGAGAGAGAAATATTAGCTCAGATAATGTTAGTGCTGATTTTTGCTAGTCTATTGAAAGAAGCAGTAACTGTTTATATTTTATCTCTCTCTTTTTAATTTTTTATAATTTTTGACCAGACTTACAAGCTTATATCTGGTAATCCGAACAGCTACTTTGAAGACAAGAATATGCAACGTAATAACCATTGTTGAATATCTATCATTTTGTTTAGTGAAATTCTGTATTGTTTATGATGTTATTTATTGCTATATTTTGCATTCTCTTTAAAAGTAAAAAATGTTTTATTAAGTTACATAAAAGCAAACTTCATCTTCACTGGAAGAAAGACAACTTCTTTAATAAGTGTACTGGAAAAAAACTGGCTTTCCGCATGCTGGAAAGATAAAAGCTACCATAGTATCTACTTTAATCAGGAAATATTTGTCTTGACAAATCATGAATGGGAAAAATAGCAACACATAATATTGTAAGGATAAATAAAGATCCATGAATTTAAGAAAAGTAACCAACCCCTAACAGTAGTGCTATTTAACCAGCAAAAGACCCATTAGAAGCTAGTCTTCCTTGTGTCCCCCACAGACAACATATTTTCCTACATTTCTGTTTCTTTTCTGCTAGCTATGGCAATAGTCTGCCCCTCTTCCAGGTACCCTCTTCAACTCCAGCTTACACCTGTCTCTGAGCTACTATTTCAGGCCCCTCTAAACAATAACAACTCTTCACACATCATTTTGATATATGTTCCTAAGGTTAACTGTCTTGTGCAAATCCGTTTCCTAATTTTAAGTTCCCAAAACATGAATCTGATTGGCTCTCTTCCCAGTTTTTTTTTAATCCAAGCTGTGCAAACCACCCGTTTATGCCTTGCTAGAACCTGGACTTGATGCCTTAGGGTGGTTGTACTCCCCTGGTCCAGTAAGCCTCACCCAGATGGTGTGGTTACGTGGAACCTCCCCCTAACAAGCTCACTCATTAGTGAGCAAAGGCCTCTGCAGTTTCCCTCAAAGGGGGCTGAGGAAATAGTAGACCATTATAAACAAGTCTTGTACAGCTTTGATAATTTCCTCAACGGAGAAAACGTTTTTGACTTAGATACTAATCAAGAAATGCTGCTTCCTGCCAAGTGCAGCCAAATGAAACAGGCTTGCAATTGCTGCAGTGGGAAAGAACACAGAGGCTTTTGGCTAAAGCACAGAGAACACAGCACAGCAAAACACAGAAGGGCGCAGAACCCACAGCTGGAGAGGAGAGTTGCAGAGCTAAGAAGCAGAGAGGGAACACGTATGAGACAGAATTCAGCAGCCCTACAGTGTAAAGTGTCTGCCCTCCCCAGCTTGAGTGAAAAGGTAATTGTTAGATAAATATAGGAAGAGCACTCAGGACTCAGAGAAAAGCTCAGGTGGAATCAAGTGATTTTAAGAGTCTGAATTTAGAAGAAACTGCTTTAGTAAGTTCATCCAGATAATCAGTTGGCAAGTTGAACCATTCTCATATTGTCACTCTGTCCACTACTCATAGCCTCAGAATTCCAGGAATGTCCATCTGGTCCTGGGAAGAAAGCATTTCATTGACAAACTGCACCCAAAGGTCATGAGAGAATCCTTCAAAGGGAAATTTAAAGCAAACCTTAAATCCTATTTAAAAATAGGGGAATGGTTATTGGACCAAAGAGATATGGATACATGTGGATATGTATATATGTGTGTGATTGTTCGGTACAGAAACTGTCTCTTGAATAATAAGCAATTAGTAGAGGCAGTTGAAAACAACCTTTTTAAAAATACTGTCAAAAATGCTGTAATAAAAGTGAAATCTGAACAAAAGTAGATGAAACTGAACAAGTCTGTTGGAAATGATGGTAATGGCTAACATGCACAGAGCAATGCATGTGCGTTAGAAATTCCACTAAACACTTCATTTTTTAACTTTCCTAATCCTCACTGCAACCCAATGAAGTTGTCATACAAGCCCACTTAGAAGGAGAAAGTTTATTTGCATGAACATCTCCATAGGAAGAGATGGAGGTGGGTTCAGACTTCTGTACCTGGCTCTTATATACAGTCTAAGAACCTATAGAGTTCAAGGGAAGGCAAATTCATGGAACTCAGAGGAAAACCATCACAATTGAGACAAAGCATGAAAAAACTCAAAACTAGATAAAACCAAGAGATCTCCTGGCTACCTACAGACTAAAGATGTTAATGACTTCCTGGTTAGTAGAATAATAGGTAATTAAAAAGAGAATCTACTGCATATTAGTTATATTTTCTGAATCTGGAGATTCTGAGATTAATTATATAGAACAGTTCTTCCAAACTGTAGAGTCAGACATTCCATACTAAAGCTGCCCTATGATCCCCTTAAATTAAAGTCTTTTCTCTTCTGCTGCTAACAATGCCCCAATGTGTTGTTACAGACAGTTAAAATGATATCTGAAGCACAGATTATTTCAGTTTAAGCTATTGCCTTAGAAAAACATTTTGTACAGTTTTCCACCTTAGTTTTAAGTAACCTTTAAAGAAGAAAATCCCTGCTAACTTTTTTTATTTCATTGCTTTATATCCAGGGAAGAGAGAGAGAAAGAGTAAGTGGTTTAGGAGCACCTGGCTATAATGGCCTGCTTCCCATCATTGCTGCAGTGTTTATGTTCCCATTCCTTCCCTTCCTGTTTGTCTTCATGAAAATATCAAATGGGACTCTGACTTACAATTGTTTGTAAACAACAGAAGATTATTTTCTTGGTAGGGAAGGCTTGTCTCGAATTTTAGATAAACTTAAATCCTGTGTATGAGCAAGACCCAAACATTAGTCTTCAACTAAGAAAATATGGCAGCTTTTTGTCTCCACCTCAGGTTTGCTGCTTATAATATGGCTAGTTACCCATTGGGAGTAGACTAAACTGTGTACAGCTGGTGAATTCCAACAACAGGACATACTTAAACATATGGTGAACTACAGATAGAGTCATCATGTGTTCTGCTTTTTAATCTTTCTTCTAATTTCGTACTTCAATTTCTTCCTAAAAGTGACAGGAGATAGATCAAACCAAAAGCAAGAGAGAGAAACTGGTACCTTCCTATGCTTACATTTCTTTAAAAAGCATTCTTTGTTCCTATCTTAGTAAAAATATTGACATAGAACAATGAAGACCAAACAGCAGGCTTCAAAAAATCAGATTTATGAGCTAACATCAAATGTTAGCCTTAGTTTTATTTTTCCCTTTTTTTCCTGTTATCATTGAGTGCATACTATACACCTGGGGTAAGGTCAGATAAATGCATGCATTATTCTGCTTAATAGCCTCACAATAATTTATTTTATCTTTTTCAAATTTAGAGACTTTATTGAATTTGCAGAAGATTCTACAGGACTACATTTTTTTAATTTTTTTTAGGAATACATTTTAAAAATCTCATAGCACTTAGTAAGTACGTGTACACATGTACATTGCAGAAGATACATAACAAGTAAAATTATTTCCAGAAAGCTGGAAATAGAAAGATGGAAGGTGTAGTAATGGTAATGGCTAAAGAAGTATCCAAAAGCTCCTATTTCATTATGCCTAAGGCTATTTTCCATAGTGCCTCTACTACAGAGTCTCTTAGCTTACAATTATAGAAATGAAAGCAGGGTAATACATTGCTTTATACAAGCACAGACACTCAGATATGGTATGCTTTCCTAGAAGTTTAATACAAAAAAAATAGAAATTTGTTCTTGCCATCTAGACTGTTGGTCTAAATCCCCATGAAATGCAGCATACCTTGAAGAAAAAGAAAAAGGCCACAACTTTCCTAAGGAAAGCGTCTACCTCACCTAAGAAAGCAGAGAAGAGTGACTCTTTGATTTGGGATGCAGCATGTTATTTCTTGGAAGTACCCTTCACTAAGCTGTGCAGAAGTGATTTCCAACAACGGTTATTAGAAATCTGAGTTGGAAGCTTTGTGTGGGGGAGGAAGGGGATATGACCTAGGTGGGGCACAAAAAAGAGAATGTAAAGGCAAGTCAGTAGCTCCAGCTCTCTCATTAATGGTGTGATCTGAAATCAAGTCACACAACCTTTCTGAGCCTTGCAAATAAAGAAAATTGTCAGAAAATTCCTAAAGCCTTCCTCATAATAAAATCTCAGAAGTCTGCCTCACAGTAAAATCCATCTGTCACAACTGACTTCTTACCTCTGCCACTATAATATTTTTTGAAAAGCAGACTGATGGCAATTGCTTTTTAATTGAAGGAAGAAAGGTCCAAGAAGGTAGAGTTATGACATGAACACTTAACCATTAGCAAACATAACAGCCTATCTGGGTAGATTCTATTGTCAGATAGTCCCTTTTATGGACTGCCAGCACCAACTCTCCCCTCGAACGTGTTAGTGCCCTTCCTTCATTTTACTTACTACCTTAAAGTTGATTCCAGTTTTTCCAGTCCTCAGCTGCTGGGATATGTGAAATCTCACAAGCTGCTCAACTGTTCTGTGACCTGCAAGGCCAACTCTGTTTTTGTTCATGGAGCTGTACCTTTGACCATTAAGAAATCTGTAACATAAAAATTTCCTATCTCTATTTATTTTTCCATAAAATTCTGTAACTAATAAAAAGAAATATTTGAAGCAATGTCTACTGAATTTAAAAATATCTATAAGAAGTCAACAAGCTCTTAAACACTGTAAGTTTACATGTCTATAAATTGAAATCTTTAAAATCATATTTCAATTATAGTGAAATAACTAATAATAGGATGCTAATCTCTTTTGATTTGCCACTCAATGTTTTTAAAAAATTAGAAGATGACAAAAGAAAATACATTTTAGAAATTAAAGGTTCTGAGACTGGGCATGGTGGCACATACCTTTAGTCCTAGCACTTGAGAGGCTGAAAACAGGAGGATCACTACAAGTCTGATCTATGTAGTGAGACCCTGTAGATCCTGTACTAAATACTTAAAAAAAAAAAAGGTTCTACCCAGTTTTAAAAATACTCATTAGGATTTTACTTCATTGTATTTGAGAAGATATATTCCAGATAAGTTAAAAGTATAAATATTAAAAACTAAATATCAGGAAAAGATAGCATAAGAGTATATATTTATCAATACTTTATAAGAATTTCCAGAGACTATAATTTAAAGGGGGAATTTTTTGTCAGTATACAGAATATCATTATAAAACCCTCATTTGTCTATGTGTACAAATATATATGAAATGTGTTTTAAAGTTTGCAAAAATACATAGTAAATATCTAATCAATATTAATGCTGGGAAAGAAACCTTTAGGGAATATAGATGGATCTATAAAAAGGGACTTTTGCATATTCCTTACTATTTACACCATTTATGATTAGCACACATTTATGTATGGCAAAATCTAGATTGATAAGTATAATAAGTATCTGGACAAAACCTTCTTGTGATTAGGCCAAAGAAATAAGTTACTGACTATGAGACCTAGTGCTTAAAGTTATGGGTTTTTTTTCATAAAGACATAAGATTCATGCCTAAGAACAGATTTTTAACTTTCTTGTATTTTGATGCTATAAATGAAATGAAATCCAGAAATAAAAATCTGAGTGTTCATCTTTAGTTCATTCTATATTAGTAGTTAGGTGTTAAAATGTAGAGAATTACTTCTAGTAGCTTTGGCTAATTTGAAGACTCCAAAAGATTATATGAAGAAAGGAAAAGCAAGATCTATTTGTGAGTTTCCCTGGTATATACATACACATAAGAGAAATTCTATTAGCACAACTGTTTATACAAATCCAATCTGGTATGCAGGCCCAAACAAGAGCATCTTGCTATCAGTATAATCACATACAGGTAATAAGTATTACTTAAATCAAGTGCAAAAGTAAATCTGATTTCTGTGGCTTTTTCTTTCAACATACACAGGCATCCTTTCAGAATACACAGGGCACATCCAAAGAGTAAAAGCATATCAATATTTAGTAAATAAATAAAATTTAAAATTTTGTTTCTAGACAAGAAATAACTACAAATAAATTTGGATTTTTCATATACTTACATTTTAATTTGGATGACATCACCATTACATTAATTGAAGATAATGTATAAATTTTAATGGCATGGGACCTAGTGTGTCCCCACAAAAGAGACAATGACCAGATCCTCTGGTGTTCAAAAGTAGTTTCTGACATGGACATCAGTATTCTTCTAGATAGCAAACCAACTTACAAAGGGGGTCAACCAGTGGAAGAAAGTAAGAGGTTTTAAATATGATCCAAGAGCAAAGAAGAATGTAGTGGTGTGACTTTTAAAATATCTTGCAGTTACAATCCTTTGGAAATCTCTACCAAGTACTATGATCCTGAGGTTAATATTAAATGAAAACATCAAGTAAATGAAATAGCTAAATCCCTAGATATTCTGAAGAAAACAAAAAAGGCAGGAGAAAACCTTCTCAAGAATTACTAAAAACTCACCAACTATTAATGTATATATTGAATAAACATCATATAAAATCAAAAAGACAATATTTTCCAGAGATATACAATCAACAAGAAGCTTTGTTCATGTTAAAAGGGGGGGGGATTAACTTTTCAGGTGTACCAAAATTTAAATATTATATATAATTTATTATAATTAATACTCAAGCTTACCTTATTGAACAGTGTTATTTATGCACAGAGATACTAACAAGAGAGATGTAAATATTTATTTTGTACCCTCTGGCTTTATTGCTCTACACTAGGCATAGTGAATACAATAGCATAAAGTAAATAAAACAAAGTAGATGCTCATGAGGAACTTTATCAAAAAAAAAAAAAGAAAATATAAGGTAGCCATCATTTGCAATGATAATGTTAATTAATGAATGAGGTGCATTGTACAGAAAATAAAGTTGATGGTCTAACCTATTTAGAAGGTGCAAACTGAGGTGTGTGAAGGATCGCTACTCAAATAACAAATTTTTATGCTAGAAGTGAAGATTAGTAGGAGTTACCTAACAAAGAAACTGGAGAAAGGAATGCAGAGAAGTATTCCCTAACAAAAGGAAGATGTGCAACATTTAAGGAAAATATTGGAAAGTGAACCAAGATCATAGGTCAAAAGAGAGCAAAATAAAGTGATTAGGCTACCGAAGTGGGCAAGCTGGAGTTTTATAGACCCTTC
The DNA here is from genome assembly GCF_000260255.1 of Octodon degus. NCBI lineage: Eukaryota > Metazoa > Chordata > Mammalia > Rodentia > Octodontidae > Octodon > Octodon degus. Next base: position 16,718,486 of record NW_004524589.1, read on the forward strand.
CTACCCATATTAAGGGTTTTTTTGTTTGTTTGCTTGTTTGTTTTTTGGTTATTTTTGTTTGTTTGTTTGTATTTTAGGGAAGGGCCTACAGGGTGTTCAGGGTCTCACTACTAGATCGGACTCATAGTGATCTGCCTGTTTACAGCCTCCCAAGAGCTGGGATCACAGGCACGCACCACCAAGCCCAATCTCAAATGCCATCTCAGCACGCCCCGGGGTTGGGGCTGGCACGGCAGGTGCGGTGATGGAACCCCCAGCCCTGTGCCTGCTTCCAAGTGCTTTAATCCACTGAGCTATTTGGCCAACCCCTTATACTAAGGGTTTTGATTTCTTGAAAACTTTCAAAAACCATTGGAAACATCTAACTAGGAAAAGAATATAATAAATTCTTTATAACAATTATTCAGAATATTGTGGAAAGAGAAACCAGAAATCAGTTGTGGATGTGAGGAAGTCAAAGAAAAATGTTTCACATCATCCACACAAGGAGGGTGGCTAGCCTAATGCTTCAGTGCTTGGAATGAAGAGTCAAGAGACTCTCAAAAACTTACAGTGCACAGGACTATATGGACATAAGGGGCAGAAAAAGAGGATGTGTGAAACTCTTCACAAACTTGTGTCAGGGAAATGTGGTGGGAGGAAATAATAAATAAGTACTTGACTTTAGGAACTTCCAGTTTGCAGAGCTTGGCAGTATAATAGCAGTGAAGACATTGGTGGGGGGGAAGAATGTAAGAACTTAATAGAATTAGGTTTAAGTGGCACAACCACTGCTCTCAAAAGAGAATCTTACACCCTTCAGGAAAGTCTGCATCTCATTCATAGTCTCCAAGGACTCTGAGACACTGTTCTTCCGGTTTGGCGTCTGAGGGAGCTGACATTAGCTGCCACCTAGAATTACTGAAAAAGTAACTGTGAACTTACACAGGAAGGGAAAACATTGTCCCTGAGAAGTGCCCAAGAATGCCACAGAGTGCACAGGAGTTAAGGGTAAAAATGTTTGTTCACAATCCTTTGCTAAGTAGCTTGAGGGAAGAGGAATCTGTTTTCTATGGAAACTTCCAAAGGATATTTTTTATTACTTGCCTATATATTTGCAGTCCCAGAAATCTGAACCCAAAGTTTGAACAAAGTCATGAATAATTTGATGAAGTTTCCTACATATTACTGGTGAAAAGAAAAGAGAAGGGTAGGGCAGAGAAGGGCAGGGTGAAGAGCAGAGGAGGAGAAGGGAGGGGAGGGGAAGAGAGAGGAGGGGAGGGGAGGGGAGAGGAAAGAGATGGAATATTGCACAAGAATCATTTTATTTAGCCCACATTAAATAATACCAATGGACTGGGAATGGCCTAGCATGTATGAGATCTTGAATTCAATCAGCACCACTGAAAAAATAAAACAAAATTGAAAATATCAAATTCAAATACTGCTATTCACATAAATATATACAGAGACAGACAGAATTGATTATACTGTGTGGTGTATCTGAGTTCCTTTCCCTTGTTATATAATCTGTGCCCATTCCCACCCCCACTATGCACAAATATCCTGCTTGCTAGATTGCATTTCTTTCTTCTGTACTTCTCCTTAAAGATATATTTTGAAAGAGTGCTCTTAAGCCTCTAGGAGTTATTCTTTGTCCTACAGTTAATCTCTTAATAAGACCAATTTAACTGTAATATAAATGGTAATTCATAGTGTTCTATTTATTTACTACACAATTCTGAACTTGCTCAGGAATTGCCTATGCACAAGCTGGGCTTACCCATGCATTCAGTTAGGAGACAGTTGGCATGGTTTTGGAACTACAGAGAACCCTTGGGGTTTTAGCCTGGTAAAATGTTCCTGGAAGAGCTATTTAAGACCTTACCAGCCTTTGAAGAGGCTACTACTGCATATAAGATCTGCATTATCACAGTCCTTGTTCTTAAAGTCTGAGGAATTCAGGACTCAAACAATGATAACAGAATTATATTTGCAAAAACACAGATCAGCATAGTGAGAGAAGGTTTGACAATTTCTAGGATGAGTTAGAATATTGCCTGTGGGTAAGATACATTACAGGTGAAAACAGTAATATTCCACTGTAGTTACTTGGGTTGTTAGTTATTTTCTCTTTTTCACAGCCACAAGACTATTTTTGCTTAAATTTTATTTGCCACCATTGAGGGCTCTGACATTCAGAATGAGCTTGAATTCTATCGCTGTAAATGAAAGATCAGCGCGTCATGTTATTCCATATTTTCTCGAGGATTTAAGTTGCTACTAGCTTTCAGCTTACCTGCTCATGGGTTCTTTGCCAAAATCTTACCTAAGCCAATTCTCATTCAGTCTTCAAAAATGTTTATTAACACAATAGTGTACAAATTCTTCTTTAAAAATACTGAGCATGCCAAAGGAGGCATTTGTTTTTCTGCTTCTATATGTCCATATATAAACATATTACGTAAATATCTCCACACCTAAATCTGTCCCATCTTGTTGATCCATCTTTAAAATTCACACCCTGTCTTGTAATAACACAACCCAACCATGAAATTTGTTCATGAGTCATAACCTTAACAAATATTGAAGTAATTGTAAAAGCATCTCTTGTTAGTTTGCAATTAGGGTATTAAGTTCAATATCATGCTATATTAGATTTTAGAAAAAGACATACAGGGCTTTAATTCTTAATGCTCAATATAATTTAATGATAAATATATACAAAGGTAAAGCTCAATGAACATCTGTTTTAGCACTGACAAAAATAATTAGCATTCCTGGCTGTGTTGTAACATGGCATTTTTTTTCAACAATAACTATAGAATACAGAAACTGAACAGATACCTATCGGCATGCTACAAGATCCTGCAATGAATTGTTTATTGAATTAAAATAATATATTTGAACAAAGACTTCATCTTCACTATCAGAAAAACTTACCTGTTGTATAAGAATTGTTATCAAGCAAACATACTTTAGAGTTTCTTAACATTCTTATGTCTAGAGTGATAAGCAGTAACTCAGATAATGAGAAATTGGAGGGCGATGTTATAAAAGCAAATGCACCCTAATTCAATAAGATCTGAAGGTAACCTTCCACTGCACAAATGAAGAGGGCTGGACACTATTCTGCTAGAAATACAGGTAAATGTTAGCATCAAGTGTGCCGTGCATTATCTCCAAAAGCTGTCCTGATACACAAGGATCTTGTGCTAACTGAATAAGCTCTTGTTAAGAGAAAAGATTCCTGAGTGCCTCCCCCACCCCGCCCACCGAGTAGGATTTTCTGCTGAGTTCCGGGAGCCCCCAG
>NW_004524589.1:16730027-16739873 GCF_000260255.1 Octodon degus
ATGCATGCAATGTGTTAATTATTGAAACTGTCCTACCAATTTGGTTTGAAACTGTCTCATTGCTATTTGTTTCTCAATAAAATTATGAAAAAAGAAAAACAAATCACCAGATGGAAGTGGTGGTATTATACACTTGCAATCCCAGGACTCAGGTGGCTCAGGCAAGAGGATTGTGGTGAGTTCAAGGCCAACGTGAACCACATAGAGAGATCTCGACTCAACAAAACTAAACAAAATCAATTCATCATGAATGGAAGGATTTGTTTTAGGATTGCTATTATAAATGGAAAATTTTGTTAATTTCATTTTTAGATGCCTTATTGTAACTGTATATAACTTATTTGATTTTCTTTTTGGTACAATGAATTGAACCCAGAACCTTCACACTAACTTACAATCCTAACTGTTTTTAATTGTTTTGAGACAGGCCATCATTTACAAGGGCTAAGTTACCTAGGCTGGGCTTCAACTCTTTTTCTGCATTTTCAAGAGAAGATCTCACTATGTAGTTGGCTTGAACTCACCACAAAGCCCAGACTGCCCACAAATTAATGGCAATCCTCCTGTATTGCCCTGCTGAAAGCTAGAACTACAGTCATGCACTATCATGTCTAGTTTGGGCTCCAACTTGTGATCCTCTCAGATTACAGGTGTGCACCATCACATTTAGATAATATATTTGATTACTATCTATTTATTTTTTGTCTTGAAATCTTGCTAAGTTAATTTATTATTATCTATCTCTATATCTATCTATCTATCTATCTATTTGTTTACAAATACTTGCTTTTTCAAAGAATTTGGTTCCCAAACAGAAGGATTTGGCTACATTTTGCTTTTGCTTGCAAACTCTGTTTCCGATGATGAGCATGACCAGGGCCCTCTTCCCTGCATGGATACAAACTGTCTCAGTTACTCTTCTCTCATTGCTGGGACAAATACATGACACCCAACATGAAGGACAGAAAGGTTTATGTAGCTCACAGTTACTGGAGGTTTCTATCCACACTCAGCTAGCTCCAAGGCAGAGGCACATGGCAGAGGCTAGCAGTTTGCGGTGGTGGAACAGCAACAATGTTGGCAGAGAGGAAGTCTCTCCCTAAAATTGCATTCAGGTTGCCACCCCTGGCTGGGGAAAGTACGCACACCCATAATCCCAGAAGTACTAAAATCCATAGTCCCAACAGGACTAAAACCCATAATCCCAGTGGATCATGAGTTAATCTCAATTTCTAGAAGTCCCTGCCCTATGACTGTGTAAGGCATTGGGGAGACAGCTAGACACAAACCATAACACAAACATAGTCTTCTTTTCCAAAATTGTACAACAAATTAAATTTGTGAATAAAGGTATCATTGTATTTACTCCATTCCTTAGGATTTTTCTTTATATAAGCTTATATTATATGCAAATAGTAATAATTAATTTTTCTTTTAAATTTAAATGGCTTTCTGTGTCTTCTTTATCTTCTCTGGCAACTTCTAGCAGAATACTGGATAAAAGTAGAAAGAATGGACATTGTGCTTTGCTCTTGGGTACTGGGGAAATCTTTTAGTTTTTCATCATTACTTATTATAATTTTCCATATAATTATTTAATTATTCACATTAATCAAGAAGGAAGTACCATTAGTGCCACTTTAATGTCAAGTAATGGCAGCAGAGGGTAGAATGTTTGTCAAATCATTGCTGCAAATCACAACATTGATACACATAGAGTAAAAAAGTCATTGGGAATCACGGGAAAATAGAAATGGTATATATGTGGAAGTGGTATGGAAGGTACTGACAGGGAGAGGAGAGGAAAAAGAGTAAGAACAAAGAGTGTGTTGAACATTTGACATGGCCAATCTACCCAAACTCACCTACCTCTTAACATCTTACAAACAGGGGTCTGACCCTGACCTCTAACCTGAAAGGAAAATGCCATCCTTATACTCTGTCTAGAGCTAAAGAATGCAGATTACATAATGATTATCCCAGATTCTTCAGTACTGAGAAGTAGAATTCAAAGTAATTGGAGTCTGGGAAGACAGGAATTGTGAATCAAGAATACTGCCAGTCAAGCATTAGCTGTCTTGTCCAGTTAGAAAATTTTATCAGGATAATTTTAGCCAGAAACATTAAAATAAATGACATTGGAATATAAACAGTACTATTCCAGAAATTGAAAGGCAGTTGGTTATGATAATTTCTAACAAAGATTAGAAAGAAAAAAATTTTGACCTACCACCTTCAATGTTAAAGGCTGAAACTGTATTCCCCTTCAGCCTACGGTTGTAATTTTCTTAACTGATTAAGTTTATTAGTACATTTTAGATATACATAATGATCTCTCATCATAGTTGATTTGTATCTGTACATGATACATCTTGATAATTATTTTTATCCACATTTTCCTATCCTTGCTTCTCCTTATTTCTAAAAGTTTTGTTCCATTTTTCCTTATTTTCCCTCTTTTTTTTTTCCTTTCTTCCTTCTCCCATACCCCCTTCTTCGTTCCCCTTTCCTTTTGAATATTTTCTTACTGTCTCACAGTTCCACCTATTATATGTTTGGGTCCTTATTTTCAGAAAAAGGTAGCAACTTTCAGTTTTTCTCACACCAGAAAAAAGTGTAATCTTCCACTTCTGTCTGATTTATTTTACTTAAGAGCAAGGTCTCAAGGTGTATACATTTATCTAGAATTGCTTCAAATTTATCCTTCTTTAAGATTGAGTAGATTCATTGTATTTTTTAAAAAAGACTCTTTTTATCCATTTGTCTATTGATGAGTATTTGGATGATATCCAACATTTTGCTATTATAAACAATACCACCACAAATGTGGTGCGCATATATTGCTGTGGTATGATGCTGCCAATTATTTAGGGGACAGACAAAGGAGGAAAATAACAGGGTCAAATGGGACTTCCAGTTTTAGTTTTTTGAGATATTGCCACACTGATTTCCATAGTGGCTGCACCAGTCTACCTTCGCATCAAGAATGGAGAAGGGTTCCTTTTCCCCCCAACAACCCTACCAACATTTGTTATTGTTGATTTCTTGATGACAGCCATTCTCTCTGGAGAATCTCATTGTTTTATTTCTTCTCCCAAACGACCAGCCACTGATGTTGAACATCGTTTGTATATTTATTTACCATTATTACATCTTCATTTCAGAAGTGTCTATTTATCTCAGATAATCTATAAGGGAATTGTTTCTTTATTTTCTAATCTGTTCATTGGTCCTTGGGTCTCTTTTACGGCCAGTTACATACGGTTTTTATCATAGAAGCTTTGTACTATAATTTCAAGTTAAGGTTTGTGATGCTGCCTATCTTTATTTGCCCAGAATTGCTTTTGCTGCTCAAGGTTTCTTCTGGTTCCAAACTAACTCTGTGGGATATGTTATTGGTATTTTGATTGGGATTACACTAAATCTGTATAACAATTTTGGGAATATGGTCATTTTTACTATTTGATCTCCTTACCCAAGAGCAAAAGATATCTTTACATTTTCTGATATCCTTTTTGATATCCTTTTCAGAGGATTTTAATTTTGAAGTTAAGGTCTTTTGCTTCTTTCATTAAACTGATTGCAAATTGCTTCATATTTTGGATGCTATTGTGAAAAATGTTTATTATGCCTTGTGTTTAGATGTCCACCCAGAACCTTGTCCAGTCACAGGGCTTTTTTGGAGACAGGATACAATCAATGTAAGCGAATTTCTCTTGGCCACTTTATCTTGTTGCTGGGACAAAATACCCAACACCCAAAATGAAGGAAAGAAAGGTTTATTTAGCTCATGGTTAGTGGAGGTTTCAATGAAACTGTTGGCTTCAAGGCAGAATAGCATATGGCAAAAAGCAAACTTTTATGGCAGTGGTGGCAAAGAGCAAGAGCAAAAGGGAAGAGTAGCAGCAACAACAGCACCAGAGAGCAAATCCGTCTCCCTCATGGTGCATTCAGACTGTCTGCTCCAGGCTGGGTGTAGCATTTGCACCCGTAATCCCAGCAGCACTCACACCCATCCCAGATCCACTCCCAGTGGATCATGAGTTAATGCCAAGCTCTAGAAGTCTGCTCCATGATTTCCATGAGGCTTTGGGGGGACACCTAGATACAAATCATAACACAGTGATAGGGCTTTTTCAGAGGTGGCTGAATCTGGAGTATAACATTCATTTGTAGAGAAATGTTGGGATTAAGAATGGGTGATTGCTGTATCAGTCCACTGTTTAGATTGTCACCACCCTAATCCTGGGAGACTGGATACAATCAATATAAGAGATTCTGTCTTACAATATGCAATGTATTAATTATTGTAACTGCCCTACTAACCTGTTTTGAAGCTGTCTCATTGCTATTTATTTCTCATTAAAATTAATATAAAAATAAATAAATTAAATTAAATTACAAAAATTTAAAGAGATTCTGTTTTGTTGCTTTTTCTATCTTCTGGCACCTTGCACTATTGACTTTCTGGTATGGGCCACCCTGCCTTGGAGCCAGCTGAATTTGGATTGAAATCACTCATACAAGGAGCTAAATAACATTCCCTCCTTTAACTTTGAGTGCTGGATATTTTGCCTCAGCAGCAAGAAAAGCAACTAAAACAATACTGTTTCCCTAATTTCTCTCTCAATGAGTTTGTTATTTTATATATTTTTTTAAAAGTTATTGACTTTTGAGTGTTGACTTTGAACCTAGCGAAATGATTCAATTTTGGAAATTATACCTAAGTCTTTTGGTGGTTTTGGGGTCCTCTATGTAGACTATTATGTCATCTGTGAAGAGTGATAATTTAATGTTCCTTTCCAATGTTTATTTTCTTTTTTTTTCTTTCTCTTATCTAATTGCTCTGGCTAATGTTTCCAGAACTATAGTGAATAGGGTAGGTGATCATCAACATCCTTGTCTCATTCCTGATTTTAGAATGAAAGCTTTCAGTGTTTGACCATTTAATAAGGTGTTGACTATTGGTTTGTCATAGATGGCTTTTATTAGATTGAGATAAAGACCATCTATTCCAATTTTCTGTGGTGTTTTTCTCATGAATTTGTATTAGATTTTAACAAAAGCTTTTTCTGCCTTTATTGAGACTACTATGTGATTTTTATTTCAGGCTCTGCTGATATGGTTTATTATATTTATTGATTTGTGTACTTCATCCATTCTTGCATCCTTGGGATGAATTCTACTTGATCACGGTACAGAATCTTCCATATTATTTGCTACATTCTGTTTGCCAATATCCTATTGAGAATTTTTGTGTCTATGTTCATTATGGATATTCATCTATAATTCTCTTTTTTGATTGGATTTGTGCCTTGTTTTGGTGTCAGAGTAATACTTGCTTCCAGGGATAACCTTAGGAATATTGCTTTCCTTTCAATTTCATTAAAGATATTAGGAAATAGTTGCATTCGATCTTCTCTAAATTTCTTATAGTGTAGCAGTGAATCTGCCGGAGACTGGCCATTTCGTTGTTAATAAGTTTCTAATTACATCTTCAATTTCATTGACTAATATTGGTTTGTTTAGAATTTTATGTTCTTGATGCAGGTTTGGTAATTTGTATGGACCTAGGAATCTGTCCAATCTCTGTTTTTCATCTTATTAGAATAAAGATTCTTGAAGTAGGTACTTATGATCTGCACTTTTGCAGGATTTGTTTGATTTCACTCTTTTCATTCTTCATTGCGTGGATTTTAGTCTTTTCCATTTTTTAAAAGATTGAATAGGTGTTTGTCAGTTATGTTTAAACTTTTTTTTAAAAAAATCTTTGATTAATTGATTCTTTGTCCTTTTTCTTACTCCCTACTGAGTTAATTTATGCTCTCATCTTTATAATGTCCTCCCTCATATGAGTTTTAGGTTTGACTTGTTCATCTTTTTTCTTTTTTACGGTCAAATATTCAGTTTTTTATTTCAGTTCACTCTTTTTGCCTGATGTAAGAATTCATTGCTATAAATTTCCCTCCTGGTAATGCTTTCATTTCATGCTATAAGTTTCAGTATATTGTCAGCGTTATTGGGTCGTTTTTTTAATTCTTCTTGTGCAGGATCCACTATGCAGCTGGGACTCATAGTGATCCTCCTGTTTTCAGCCTCCCTAGTGCTGCAATTAAAGGGATTAACCACCATGCCTGGACTCCAGCACCAGCTCAGCATGCCTGGGGATGGAGCCAGTACAGCATGTAGTGCCAGCAATAGAACCCTGGCCCCTATGCTCACCTAAGAAAGCACTTAGTCTGCTGAGCTATCTCACTGGCCCTATTGTTTAATTTTAGAATCTCTCTGATTTCTTTTTAAATTTTATCAGTGAGCCATTGTTTGTTCAGGAAGCTATTATTTAATTTCTTTTTGTTTGCATAGTTTTTGCAGTGTCTTTTGCTGTTGACTTTCAATTTCATTGCATTGTGGTCTAATAATGTTCATGGGATAATTTCAGTTCCTTTGTATTTACTTAGTCATGTTCTGTGAGCTATTTTGTAGTCTACTTTGGAAAAAGTCCCATTCATAGATGAGCTGTTCACATGCACAGTTGTATTCTGATGTTGTAGGGTAGAACACTATTTTGACATATACTAAGTCCATTTGTTCACAAGTTTGGTTCTTTTCTGGTATTTCTTTATTGATCTTTTGTCAAGTTGTTTGATTTTTTTTCCATCTTTTTCATAGTTTCTCTGTTTGTCACTATGGAGCATTGAAGCCCCCCCCCCACTATAATTTTATCACTGCTTATTTGGTCCTTAATGTCCTTTAATATTTGTTTTGCATAGTTGAGTGCATTGCTATTTCATGCTTGTGTATTTATGATTGTTGTCTCTTTCTCTTGGGTCACTCTCCTTACAAGATTTTAGTGATCTTCTTTGACTCTCTTGATCAGTCTTGCATTGAAATCCACTTTGTCTACAAATAAAATAGCTACCCCTGCTTTTTTCTGGGTTTTTTTCAGATACGATATTGTTTTCCATCTTCTGACTTTCAGTCTGTGAATTTCTTTTTTAATCAAATTGCTTCTTGTATGCTGCATATTGTTGGATCCTGTTTCTTGATCCATTCTGTCAGTCTTATTCATTTGATGCATTGAGACCATTAACATTGATAGTTATGATTGGTATTTATTGGCTTATCCTTATAATATTTTCCTGTTGTGTGTTCTATTTTGTTTCTTCTCTGGTTAATTGCCTGCCTTTCTAGTTAGATTTTTGATGCCTTGGACTTACAGTTTTTACTATCTGTTTCAAAAATATCTTTCAGAATGCTTTGGAGAACTAGTTGGCACCATAAATGTCTTCAGGTTTCTTTGTCATGGAAGTTTTTCTGTTTTTGTTTTGTTTTGTTTTGTTTTGTTTTTTTAGAACCAGGGATTGAACTCAGGCCCTTGCACTTGCCAGGGAAGCACTTATTCCACTGAGCCATCTCCCTGGCCCCTCTATTTCTCCATTAACTTTTTCTTTTTGTACTCAGAATCACACTCCACACTTTGAGCTTACCAGGCAGGTGCTGTGCCCCTGAGCTCCCTCTTTAGTAACTTTAAAAAATAGTTTTTCAGGGCACATAGATCTATGTTGGAGATCAGAACCTGAAATACTTCACTCCAAGATATTTGTGACTGAAGTGTTCATGTTGAGAAGTCTGCTGTGGTTCTGATGGGCTTTTCTTTATAGGTGATATGGTTCTTTTTACTAACAGCATTTTATATTCTGTTCTTGTGCTGAATTTCTGGAATCTTGATTATTATATGTCTCAGTGTAGATTTATTTTGTCATGGTTAGTTGCAGTTTTATATGTCTCACTTACTTGTATGTTAAATTATTTTTCCATTCTTGGGAATTTTTTGGGGCCATGTTTCTGTGAACAGATTTTTATGTTGTTTTTTCTATCTCTTGCCTTTTCTTTGACTCTGATCCATGCTATTATTGCAGGCAGCCAAGTTAGATAGAAATATTATAGGCAGTTAGACATGGACAGGCCCTCAAAAAGCCAAGATGGAAGACAAGGTAACTTTACAACTGGAAAGAGACAGACACTTCCATATGGGCCATTCCTCAAGACAAAAGAGGAAACAAATACAACTACATAATTCCCTATGGATGGGCATCAGGGATTGATGTTGTGTATAGGTATCAGTTACCTTGAAAGAGCCCAAATGAGTCACTAGCCCAACCCCCAACAAGAAAAGACCCTGTCGTGTATTCATGCCTGCATGCTATGTGACTCACTTCCCCACTTGATCCTGGACTTAATCAATTTTACCTGAGCAATGGTGCTTGAAATCTCATTGGTTGACCATAGTTTTGTCTTACCTCATGCCCAACTAAGCGAGTTCCCATGTCTTCTCCACCACCTTAGACCTGCCTCACCACATGGTTTTCTTCAATAAAAGTCCCTGGAAGAGATAACTTCCTGGGGACTACCCACTCAGGGCCTCCCTCCTGTCCCTCTCTTGGACAAGACCTTTCTTTCCTTCAATAAATATATTCTGTTCATAGCCTCCATTTGTTCCTAAAATTCATTCTTCAGTTTTAGAGAACATAAATTTGTCCACGTCAGGTCAGGAGATCATTTTTCCCTATGTCGTTTGGAGGTTTCCTGTATCATTTGAAGGTCATTCACCCAAGATCAGTTTTTCTCCCTGTATCACTATCATGTTGTTATTTTCAACATCTTGCTCTTGTTGGACTGATTTTTCATGGTCTCATACTATTTGTAAGAAATCTTTCTTTTTGTGATATCTAATCATAGTCCTGTCTTCTAAATCTGGTAGTCTGTCTTCATGTTGGCGCATTCTGCTATGCATGGTTTCAATGGAAATTTTATTTTCCTGGATAACTGTTTGAATCTATTTCATGGATTCCATTTTCTCCTATGTAGATACTTCATGATTTCCATTGTATTCCTAAATTGACCTATTTTTTATCTGCATCGCCTCTAGATCCACTGAGTAAGTCCATCGTTTTGATTGACATGTCTTTTTTACCCTAGAGATTATTTCTGATTTCATTTTCTCTATAACCTCTTTTGTCTGTTTCTTTTTTTCTTTTACTTCTGTTGCTGTCATTTCAGAAAATTCAGGTGGGTGGCTTTTTATTTCCTCTATTTTATTGTCCCCTTGAATTTCCCTGAGTGGACGAGAGGTTGTATTTTGTTTCTGTGTTTTATCATCTTTTATGATTTTTTAAATCATAATTTTCTGTATTTGTCAGTCTTGTAAATTGGTTACACTAGGTAGCTTTATCATTAGTATCAAGACTTCCCTAGGAAATGTCTAATCCTCAGAGATGTCTTTTGGGCAAACTAGCTATTGTTTTTTGTGTCTGTTACAAGATCCTTCCTTCCCAGTTTGTTAATGATAAGAAGTTGTTATCTATTCTGCTCAGCACACAGTCGTTTGATACTGGACTATGGTGATGATTATGACCCCATACAATCACAGTATTGTTACACCTGGAAGAACAATTGATTACAATGGTAGAGCATTCTGGCTAAAGTAGCACAATTAGTAATAACAATACCATCAAACACAATCTAGAAACTGACAAAATGTAATAACTATTAATTTGTCACTTTCAACCATAAGAGCAAGAACTGAAGTTGTATAATGAAATGCAACACAAACTAGGAACATGTACTGTGCATTTCCCCTTAACAAAGTGATTTTACTGGGAACTTAAGAATGATAGGGAAAAAGATAGAGAAATGCTTTAAAAGAAATATTGCAGAAGCCAAGAAGGATAAAAGATGGCCACCCCAACTTTGGGAAACTGGGGGAAAGCAAAAGAATATTTAAGTGAACCAAAACAAATAAAAACTAGAGACAATGTTCAGTCACATGAAAATATTAAAAAAGCA
>NW_004524589.1:16739973-16754565 GCF_000260255.1 Octodon degus
AAGTAAAAACACAAACATGCTAAACAACAAAAAATAGAAGACAGAAAAGGGAAAGCAAAACAAGTACACAATAATAGCCCAAAATTCTTCTGGTGCCCTCAGTAGGATTAGTGTTGAGTGTGAGGCTGACCTTTTCCTTCACATGTGGGGGATGGTGCCAAGCTCTTCAGCCAGAAACTTTCTATGTCTCCAAACAGCCAGCCCACATCTCCTTACCCTGTGTGTTCCTGCATCCCTCTTCCAGTTACTGTGGTACCTATGAGGATAGCCTGAGGCTGTTGCCTGAACCCCATGTGCAGTTGGCTGCTCTTGGTCCTTCCACAGTCTCCTCTGTTTCACTGCTTTGCATCTCTGTCCTCTTGCACTGCTGGGAGCAGGGAGAGGGGAGTACCGACTTCCCATTTGATGCCCTCCTTGGCCTAAGGCTGCTTGAATCCCATCTTGCTCTCTCATGCCCCTGGGAGCAGGACAGAAGGCGTGGTGCTTCTCCGCTCACTGCTTACACCACCACCACTGTGATCTCTAACCTGAGTGTCGCTAGAGGTTCCAGTGAGCCACTAGGGCACACAAGAAAAAAAAAAGAAAAAGAAAAAAGAAAAGAAAAGAAAAAAAAAAAGTCCTGCTGGCCCACAGACAGGAAGCATTTTGCTGATCACTCCTGTGCATGCTGGTGAAATTTGATACCAAGCTGTAATTCCTCTTTTGGAGAAAGACTGGTGAAATTTGGTGCCAGGCTGTAATGTCCTCTCTTTGGAAGAAGGCAGAAAAGATGAGGAGGCTTTGGTCCCAAATTTATCCTCTATGGCTAGAAAATTGATTCTCTTTGCCATGCTACTGCAGCATGAGAACTTCCCATAGTGGCCATTTCTGCTCTGAATACAGGGAGAATTATCTCAGGCAGCCCTACTGGATGCTGCACTGTTTTATAAAGTCCTGTGCCTATTTTTGTTTGATCTGCAAGTCCTTTATTTCGATTGGGTTTGGCCTCAGAATGTATGTTTATCTTTCTTTCAAATACATGTGGGTTTAGATGGCTTTTTCCACATAACTTCAATGTGGCTCCTCCTCTATTCAACCATGTTAATTAAATCTTTTTTGGTTGGTTTGTTTGTTTTGAAAGAATGCACAATGTTGAGACTGGGCATGGTGGTACACACCTGTAATCCCAGCGCTTGGGAGACTGAAAACAGGAGGATGGCTATGAGTCTGATATATGCTGTTAGACCCTGTAGACCTTGTACTAAATACATAAAAGAAGAATACAAAATGGTGATAGGAAAAATTAGAAACAATACAAGATTTCGCTAAGCAAAGTCATAGAAATTCAACAATGCTTGCTGTATTACATGATGCTATCTTTAAATTTGTTGTTCAGATTACCAGAAAAAAAGCATGTGAGATTTGTTTAAAGAAAAAACAAAACAATAGCAAAGGAGTTATAGAAATTCAAAAGAGGAAAAATATCAGAGTAAAAAAAAAATTAAGCATTAACTACTCCTTCAAAAGACCAGCAGAAATTGGTAATACAACTATCTAAACTATTCTGCATATATACCTGTATATATATATTTTCCCTTCTTTCATAGACCCAGCTAGAGACTATATTGGCAAGTGAAATTAATCAGATCCACATGTGCCAACATTATATTATCTCACTAGTGTTCAAACCTGAAAGAGTAATGAAAATTCAAAAGGTACAACAGATACTGTGAAAGGGACAGAAATTGTTCAATGGGAAAAAAACTGGCATTAAATTTCTTTAGGCAGTAGATTTTTGACCATGAGCCACTTCCACTGGATTGGCATGAGCTGGCTGAAAAGCCAAGAAAACTTGACAGACCAATGTGAAAGGAACAATGGGAGCTGGCGGGACACTTGCAGACTTCTGCAGAAAGAAGCAAGATGAGGGACTTGAGGTGGGAGGGAGGCCCTATGTGTCTTTGTTATCTTAGGAGGTAGATTTGTGCTGGAGCCAGTCAGACCCAGCAACCAGTCTCCAAAATTTTTACTTGACTAAAAAATTACGTTTCTTTGTTTCTTCTTTTGGAGTTTTGTCACTTGTGTTTTCATTTAGTGGATCATTTGTGAGGACCAATCTACTTGAATAATTCCAAACCCCATAGCACAACTGCCAAAGTCTCCATCTGTGCAGAAGAGTACACCCTGAAGATTTCTCTTTCAGGTTCTTACACTAAGGAGACAATAAGATGTTCACACATGTGGGTCTGACATATTTTACTTACGGATATGTTCTTTAGTTGTACACATTTACCAACAAAGGGCTAGAATTTATCCTATTTTATAGCTGAATAATACGCCATTGTATAAAACTACTACATCTTCTTTATCCATTCATTCCTCAGTTCCTCAACATCTGCTTTGTTTCCAGGATTTCACTATGACAAATTGTGCTGCTATAAACACGGGGGCACATATATCACTGTGGTATGAGATTTTCAGTTCTGAGAAAATACCCTGGAGGGGAGTAGCTGGCTTCAGTGGGATTTCCAGTCCTAGAATTTAAGGAAATTACACACTGATTTCCATAGAGGCTGTACTAGTATGCTCTCTACTAACAATGGAGAAGGGCCCCATCTTTCTTAATAAAATTAATATTAAAAAGCCACACTGTACTGTGAATACTTCAAAGAATCAACAACTGGCATCTCATCTTTTTGAAGTTTCTGCACTGCAAAGGAATTCTCCAACAGAGTAAAAGGAAAACCAAGAAACTGGGAAAAAATTATAGCTGAGTGTCCTTTTGGCAAAGGACGTACAAAAACTTTGAAAATAACAGCCTCCCTGCCCCCAAATTCAAAGTCCCAATTTAAAATATGGGCTTCAGGCTGTCTAAATAGGTCAGTGGATTAAAGGTACTGCTTAGGCAGACTGCAGTGGCCAGGGTTATATCCCCAGCCTGGCATTGACCCTGCAACTGGGGTGCACTGAGATGGTGACTGAGATTGGGTGTGGTGTCTCACACCTGTAATGCCAGAACTTTGGAGGCTGATTACAGGAGGATCACTATGAGCCTGATCTACTTGTAGTGGGACCCTGCCGAATCTGTACTAAAATACAAGAAAATATGAATAAATAAATAATAAAAATTAAAATAGAAAATAAAAATGGGCATATGAGATGAATATACACTTCTCAGATGAAGAAATACAAATAACAAGTAAATATATGAACAAATGTGCAACATCATGAATCATTTGAGAAATGCAAATTAAAATAACACTAAGATTCCATCTCACCTTAGGAATAATGGCTAACATCAAGAAGGCAGACAATAACCAGTGCTGGAGTAGCTGTGGGGAATACATTCAAATTTAAAACAAGGGCTAAGCAACAAAATACTTAGTGCTTAGTGACAGACTACTTCCCCGGGATGACTGAGTGCCTGGGTCCAATCCCCATCAGTGAAAAAAAAAAAAGAAAGAGAAAATGAGAAAAGAAGGGCTGGCCAGATAGTTCAGTGGACTAAAGCATCTGTTTAGGCAGACACCAGGGCTGAGAGTTAGATCTCCCACCTCCCTGCAGGTCCCACCCCTGGAGCATGCTGAGACAGGGATTGACACTGGGTATGGTGGTGCATGCCTGTAATCCCAGTGCTTGTGATGCTGAATGCAGAAGAATCACTATGAGTCCAACCTGTGTAGTGAGACCCTGTAGACCCTGTACTACATACATTAAAAAAGAAGAAGAAGAAAATGAGAAAGGAATGAAGAAAGGGTGAAAGGAAATTATTTTGAAGAAGGTCCTCTCCTTTTCTTACAAAAGTACCTTTGTGGAATGACTTAATAGAAAAGAGAGAATCAATATTTTCCATTGCTGTTAAAACAAGGAATTTAACTCCCAGAAAAGGATGATCTGAAACTGCATTCTGTGCAGACAGTTTAACCATTTTTCTGAAAAGCAAACATGAGGAAAATATTAAAGACTTAGCTGCCTGAAATTACATAAATTCTGCTTTGTTTCCATGGTTTCAAGTGACACTATATTCCTACAGAAGTGAAAGCCTACTGCACAAAGTTAGCTTGCTTTGTATTATATCTTCATGTGTAGACTTTGTAACTCCATTTAGTGTGAAAAAATAGCTGTCCATGAATCCTGTTCATAAAACTCACTAATAAAACCATATTCTTTCCTCAGTGTAGTTTTGTTACTACAAATGTCCAATTTCTAAGCTTATCTGAGGCTTTAGAAACAAGCAAGGGCTTTAGGATTCCATCAAAGAGCAATGATGATGATTCAAGATTTTTTTTTATCATCAGATGATTCTGGGAAGAAAGAGAATTCTGAGGAGGGAAAGGATAAAAGTCCACCAAGTTTGGAGCAACTCAATTCCCAAGATAACTGAATATTTGAACACTAATTATCAGCTGTGAGATGCCATTTATTTAAAAAGACACTGAGATAATGTACACTCTCTGTTTAATTCGGAGAGATTTACTTAATCAAAAAGCAATGATCTAGGAGGCCTTGCTGGTTATCTCTGTTGTTTAAGCACCTGCTAGTGCAAACCCAGTCAGTTGCAGGGGACCATGGTTTGATCTCCAGCTCCCCATGCCTCACCAGACCAGCCCTTAAGGCAGCCTGAACCAACCAAAAAAAAAAAAAAAGCCACTATCCAGTCCACTTTGGCTTCCTTTGCCATTTGCAGATAAACATTTGGGAATGATGTTTAAAGTAAGAAGCTGTGTGCCTGGCAAGTGCGTGGTCCTGAGTTCAGTCCCTGTACCACAAGAAAAAATAAATAAATAAAAAACTAAGAAGCAGTGAAAACAGCATTTAATATCTTACTAAATAGTATGATACTATTATAAATTTGATTAATAAGAAAATAAAATTGATAAGCTTTATCACATGTCTTTTCTTAGAACAAGAACCTGACGTATATAAGAGATGGCTTTGGACCAAGAGCTTGACCTGAACTGTCTCACCTCTGGAGATGGCTTTGTTTCTCAGACTCTACCCAAACCATTGTCCTTCACTTTTGTTACAAATAGTACCTAACTGAAAATAAGAATTACTATTCATCTAAAATGCATGTTGTAATACTTCTGTAGGAAATTATCAGTGAAGCAAGTAATGAAGAAATTTTCTACAGAAATGATAGCAAAACTCTGGCTATAAGGAGGTGAATCAGAATAAAATTCTGGCATTAAAGATATGGATACCAAAGAAAGATAAGGAGAACAAAATACTGAATAGAGTTAAAAGGTATAGGCCTGGGGATATAGTTCAGTGGTACGGTGTCTACCTGGCAAGCATAAGGTCCTGAGTTTGATTTCTGGTACCCTCCATCATAAAAAAGGAGCAAAAATGAGGATTCTTAAACTATACCAGTTACAGATTTATAAAGAAGGCGAAATTGGGAGCTCCCAAGGGGAAAGAAGTTAATGCTTATAAAAGAAGAAAATGCGGAAATTAAAAAGAGGAAAACATTCCATCAGGTACTATCTGGTATCTATTAACACCCCACAAAAAAATGAAGGAAGAAAAAGATCCCCAGACAAGGAACACTTAAAATATTATATACATGTGCACATTCAAGTAGATTTATTCTTTTCTCTCATTGGATAGAAAAAAATAGATCACAGAATATACAGTAAAATTTTAAGAATTGTTGAGTTATAAACAGAAAGAGATGCAAAGATGTTAGAGATGCCCTATATAAGGATTAGATTATAAAATTTTGACTAAAAAGATGCTGGAAATATTTCCAAGACACATTTTTACAATGATTCAAATGCTAGGGTGATATGATGTAAGCTTTGGAAATAGTACATTGATTTATTTTCAAAGATTTATTTGGGGAAAGGAATCATAAATACAAGCTGTAATTTGTAACGGCACTGTTAAGGAGGCCAAAGATAAATACTGTTTATAGATTATATTATAAATGAAATATCTGCTAAGAAACAACAGGTTTTGCATTCAAAAAACTGCAGTGTTAGAATTCACCAAATGAGTTAATGAACTGATATGATGAAACAATACCTAAACCAAGGAAGAACTGAATAATGCAGTGACTGGAATCCATACAGCTATATTCTTGATCCTTTGTTTACATAAGTATAGTAAAAGAAAAAAGGAGTTGATGAGAGGAACAGCAGTCAGCAAGCTCAACTGTATAACTAACGGCTTGATGATCTTCTTTTCTAGGTTTTCTTCATTGTTAACTAGAACTATTATTGAAATAAAGAGAGATTCATGGACACTTAGGAGAAGATTCTTCTGGCATATGTAACTCATCTAGTTGCTAGTGATGTTTTAATTGGCACATTGATTAAGAAGGTCATATTCCTTCTATTATATTGATAAAGTTAACAAACAACCACAATTTTCAAAATATTTAGCAGGAGTTGAAATAAAGCTGACTTAAATTAAGAAGAATGTATTATTATGTTTGAATGACCTGATTTTAATGAAAAGCCTGCAACATGAATTATTTGAAAGGCTCTAATTGTTAAGCATGCTAAAAATACAATAGTGATAGAAAATTTATAAGAGAAAAACTCCAAAATTAGGTAAATCACACAAAATTTAAAGTGTTATTATAAAAGCCATTTTATACTTAAGAATTAATTTAAAAATATCCAAGTCACTGTTGGGTAAACTTAGGTATATAATACAGTACAACTCCACTGTCTTCCAATCCATAGAGATCCAATGAACTCTTCAATTTCCATATTTATGATGAGAATAATAAGATTTTTATAGGAAAGTTTGAAGACTAAATGTTACATTTTCACATTGGAACATAATTGTTTTTGTGACTCTCTTGTTCTTCCCATCAACAAATATTTCTTGAGAGCCTACTGGAGTAACTATTAGCTCTATGTGATGGCCTGTATTTACATGTTCCTCCACAGTCTCATGTGCTCATAGGTGGCACTTTCCAGAAGAGGCTGGTTCTAGTGTGTGTGACTATGGATTAAGGATGTGTGATCAACAAATCAGCCAACTGATTCGTTCAGCATAGTTAGAGGTGTGGCTGATAGGAAGGCTCACCAGGGTAGTCTGAATGGAATAACAGGGAAAGAGAGGCTTGCTACCTCCTGCCTGTAGTGTCATGGACTGTTCTCTTCCCTGCTGTTCCTCTTTGCCATGACTCTCTGCCTTGGCATCAACTAACTATAAACTGAAACACTTACAAACTCTGAGCTAAAAAAATACACCTTTCCCCCTTTAGTTTCTTGGTGTTGGATATTTTGTCCCAGCAATGTAAAAGTAACCAGATGTGGCTGTGGACAAATTATTTAACTTCTGAATCATCTGTAAACGTGGAATAAAACTGGCACATATGTAAAGACATAAAGATAAATGAGCTAAAATATATAATATATTTAGAGAAAGATATTTGATATAAATCAGAAAATCAATCAATACAATCCTAGCACTCTGGAAGGCTGAAGAAGGAAAATCACAATTTCAATCCATTTTGACAAGCTAGTGTCTTAGTGAGATCTTGTCTCAAGATAAAAATAGAGGAGTGTGTGGTTGAGGATGTATCTCACTAAGAAAGAAGGCCCTGGGTTCAATCCCCAGTACTGTGGAGAAAGAAAGATTAGATTATTATTGATTAGATTAATGTTGATGTTTTCCTCCTATGCGCTTCCACAGCCTCTACCTTGTGTTCATCATCATCATGAGTTATAGTGGTACCTCAGTTCACAAACTTATCTTGCTCTGTGATTCTAGGGAAGATGGCCACATCCTATTCTTCTCCCATCATGGAATTCTAGACATGAAGCAAAATTTTGCCAAATGCTTCTGATAGCAAAGCAAGCCACAAAAGAAGCACTGGTGAACCAAAGAACTTCTTTTTCAGGAATCTTATTCTATTAAAAGGCAATAAACTTCGGTTCAATTATAATAAATATAAATATATTTCCATTGATACTTAAACTCTGGCTTTTGGGGCTGGGGAGATGGCTCAGTAAGATAAGCCCTTCCATGGTAAAAGCAAGGGCCTGTGTTCAATCCCTGGTTCTGAAAAAAAAAAAAAAACTCTGGCTTCAAGTGAAAGAACCCAAGTTGTTTTCATTTAAAAAAAATAATAATAATTTTGGTTTTGGATGATAGATCAAAAAAACACAAAAGACAGAAGAACTAGTTCCAAAATCATGTGGATTCAGACTCAAAATTTGTCAGGCTGTTCTTTTCCCAAGTCATTACTTCTGCATTATCGTGAGCCTGGACTCCATTGTTTTCTTCAACAAATAGATTTCTCTGTGAGGCTGAGATCATCGCTGAGTTTTGGGACTGAATGCTAGCAAGTCTAAGCCAAGAGAACAAGCTCTTAGTGCCCAATTCCATCTGGAAAAGCAAGTGGAGAAGGCATTCATGGGTCTGTTCTGTGTTACAACCCATCCTTGCCCCAATCCTTGTATCTGAGAAAGATTACCTATTAGCAGGAGAGAGGATGTGACAGAAGAAGTGAAGTTGAAAGAGAACTAGTCAGTCTCCAAGTTGATATGGGATACAGTCAGTTTTCTTTCTTCTGGAGTTTGCATTCTATAGTCTAGAACTGCTTGATCCTTAAAAGATACTCAAAAATTATTTGGAAAATGAATCAAATTCACTGGAATAATAAGCACCTCTTTCCAAGAAAGGGGGGGAATAATGATTTTCAATTCCTCCTATTTTTAACATATCCAACTGTTGTTGTATTTGTTTGTTCGGTTTTTTTTGTTTTGGTTTGTTTTGGTTTTGTATTTTTTAGGGAAGGGACTACAGGATGTTCAGGGTCTCACTACTAGATTGGGTTCATAGTGATCCTCCTGTTTACAGCCTCCCAGGTGCTGGGATTATAGGCATATGCCACCACGCCCAGTTTCAATCACCATCTCGGCATGCCCCACAGGTGGGGTGGG
The DNA here is from genome assembly GCF_000260255.1 of Octodon degus. Lineage (NCBI taxonomy): Eukaryota > Metazoa > Chordata > Mammalia > Rodentia > Octodontidae > Octodon > Octodon degus. The sequence continues at coordinate 16,748,859 of NW_004524589.1, forward strand.
CACGGCAGGCCAAGGATCAAACCCTGGCCCCTTCACCTGCTTGCAGGTGCTTTAATCCACTGAGCTATTCCAACTGATAATTATATTTAATAAATATCTTTCACTTCATCACCATAGCCTATTCATAAATCTCTGGTTTTCTCTGTCACCACTAAAAAAAAAAATCTAAAAAGTGCCTGCTAATTCCTTTGGTCCTAAACTCACCAGTAAGAATATTTCATATCTTTATACCAGCCTGGCCTGGGTTAGTCTAGCTTCGGATCACCCAGGCAGAACACATAAAACTTAGGGATGGAAAACTTAGTCCTTGGAGCTCAGGGACTAATTATAGATTTACTGTATTAATAGTCTTCATTCATTACCTGTTTCCAATCTTTCCCATCAAGAGGAAAAGTCTATTTCTTATTCCTTAAATCTGGCATTGCTTTACAACTTGTTCTACCCAATTCATTGTCCACAGGAATAATGTACTAACTCTAAGGCTGGACTCCAAAAATCTATGTATTTAATTCTTGTGCTTTCTTCCTCTCCCATTGCCATGAAAACGTGCCCAGATTGGCCTGCTAAGGACAAGGGACTGCTGTGTGTGGTAGTGCATGCCTGTGAACCCAGCAATCAGGGAGGTTGAGGCAGGAGGATCATCATCAAGTTCAAGACCAGCCTGGGATAAAAAGTGAACTCAAGCCCAGCCTAAACTGCATAGCAAGATCCTGTCTCAAAAGGACAAGGGAGGGGCTGGGGAGATGGCTCAGTGGAATAAGTGCTTCCCTGGCAAGTGCAAGGGCCTGAGTTCAATCTCCGGTTCTGCCCAAACCCCCCCCCCCAAAAAAAAAAAAAAAACAAAAAAGGACAAGGGATGTGTGGCAGCCCAGCAGCCCTTTCATTCCAGTTGAGAGCAAGACATTTGAATGAGCCTGGAATGGCAAAGGTAACTGCCCAATGGTACAAAGGCTAACCCACTGATAAGCAGAATAATTATTATTTTTATGTCATCTTATTGCAACCATAGAAATCTAACAAAGGGTTTCCTCTAGGCCTTACTCAAATCATAAATGTGTAAATTGTATACTCTATCATGGTTGATCACCTTAAACCCAGTCATGCTTGTATCATTGTTTTACACATATAACTTACAATGATTGTCGAAATACCAGCCAAATGTCTTGTGTTTTCCAGTTGGTCCTTCTGATCCATTTGAGAATATGATGCTAAATATTGAAACAAATACTTTGCTATGAACAGCATCATGTGCTCATTGACTTGGCAGGCCCCAGGCAGGCAAGAGGTCTGGAATGTCGAAGAATTCTTAGAAACTTGTCAACCTGACCAAACATGGGCAAAATCAAATCTGTAGCCATCAGAAACTAACAAAATAAGACAATGTTTAATTTTTATAGCTGAATAAATTATACCAGATCCTGCCTAACAGCCACAGTTTTGAACTGATAATAATTGAAATTCTTGCATGTCAACATCTCACCAACCAGTTTATGCTTCCAGATAACAGAGATTTTTCAAAACTGAATGTTTCAAAATATCTTTAGTCAGAAAATTTCAGAATTTACACATAATAATCTACCAGATTAACCGTTCCATCCAAGGAAGGTATACTGGTTTTCCAATAAAAAGCAAGGGTGGGCCAGTAAGACAGCTCAGCCACGGTTTGGTCCCCTGCACCATGCCAGCCCTACCCCGAGGGCAGGCTGAGCCAACCACCCACAAACTCACACACACACACACACACACACACACACACACACACACACTCAAAACAAAGCAAGGGAAATCTTTGACGTTCAAGCCTATCTTCAGATAGGATAGCAGAGACTTCACTCCAAAAGTGATATGTAGACTCAGGGAACTGGAAAGGATATATTGTCAGGCCTCCCCATACAAAAGTGACTAAAAGAAAAATATCCAGTGTACAAATAAAAACTTTTTATCTGTGGAAATTCTTCAAAATCCCTATTTCAGGCAATAATGGTGACTTTAACACTCAAATTATTTAACTGATTATTCCATCATTTGCTAAAACAAAAAGTGCTATCCATCAAATTAATTTGGTGAAAGCCTAGTGGTACTTAGTTGTCATAAGAAAAAAGTGGTTGTACAGTTGGAACTTGAAGAATAAGCCACATATTGTGTACTCAACACTAGCTTTCACTCTTTTCTTTACTCATATAAATTAGAATACTGAACCAGCAGTACAATGTTCCACTTATTCTATTTTGCTTGGTATCTTCCTTTCTGTATCATCTAATCTTACTTTGGGAAAGAGTTTTTAGAGAAAGCTTTCACATGAAGGTGTAATGGATAACCCTGGATTGATCATATTATGTGAATACATTTGTATTTTAATTTTAATTCAAAGGAAAGGAATATCCAATTTTGGCATTTCAGATTCACAGTAATTGATATATTTGCCAATCCAAAGATTATGTTTGCCTTTAAACACAACTGGCCTTTCTCATGAGGACATATGCCTGACAGGAAGACATATAAAGATATATGAATATAAGGAAGTTGTAAGACATTGCTTTTTTATTATCTCATCCTTTCATTGTTTTTTCATGTCATTCAGTTTTTTCTAAATATAATCTTCTGTCAGAACATTGGTGCTCACACTTTAGATTAATTTATTGGATGGCCCTTCATACAAAATCCAATTCCAGTGTACCTTCTCTTATAGTGTATTTTTCATCCTTTTGGTGATATGTAGTTTATCTTTGACCTCAAAAACATCTCAATTTCCTGGACTCATTGTGAGTTTCTTAATATCCTGCCCTGGGTCTTCTATATCCTCAGATTTTTTTTTTGTTAGACATGCCTAGAATGGTCTATAGATGGAGACCTACAACTTTGTAGATCCAAATTGGTTTTTCTCTTCTTTCATAGCTCACTTTTTACATATTTCCCTAAATCGCTGGCAACATAAATCCCAGTACTTCAATGTCTGGCTGCTCATTTTACATTTTCAGTTAACACTGACATTAAAAAATTTAAGTTTCCATATTTCACATATTTTTAGATAAGAATTTTTAAAATTTAGTCCATGAGTTGCTGCCCACATCACAATTTCAACCAAAGAAAACACACTCAGAAGCAAATGCTCATATTTCCCAAAGAAAAATGACTCTTTCAGGCCAGTTCTGTGTAAGTGGTCTATTTTGCCTCTGAATTCTTATGGCAGTTATGTAATAAAAACTTGACTTACATGTGGACTATCATTGATATTTTTTCTAACAACCATTTTGGTCTTTTTAAGCCAAAAGTATTAAAATCTCACTTAATAAAAAATTTCCTGAGAGCAGAAAATACGATTATCTTAATGTAGCTCAATAGGGAGGCAATCACCTACTCTGCAAACCCTAAATATTGACTGGTTTCCCTTTATCATAAAGCCCACCTGAGAGTTTTTTCTGTACATAATCAATGGAGTATTTGCCTATTATTGAACAGAAACTTAAGTCCATATTCCTTCATAACTATAGGAGAATAAGAAAATAGATAATAGAAGTTTATTGAGGAGAAACGGCCAGATAGCTCAGAAAACTAAAGACCCTGCGTAGGCAGACAAAGGGGCAGGGATTCGATCCCTGAGCCTGCCAGCCCTGCCCCCGGAGCATGCTGAGATAGAGAGTGGAGACGGACTGGACATGGTGGAGTGTACCTATGATCCCAGCATTTGGGAGGCTGACAACAGGAGGATCACTACCGGTTGGATCTGTGTGGTGAAACCCTGTAGACCTTATGCTAAATACATAAAAAAGTATATTGAGGAATATAAGAATCATCAATCATAACTCTGTTCATTTTTAAACCAGAATTTTTCTTAAAAATATCCTTTTGTTTTTCCATTAATAGGACACATTCACTTCAAAAACTTCTCAAAAATAATAACTCTTACTGAGGAAGCTTTAAAAATTCATGGCCTAAGAAGCTTACCTTATGCTAAACAGTAATATCAAACTGACAAATATTAACAGTAATTTGAATGTAATGAAACAAATGATCACTTAAATTGAAGCTGATATACAAATTATTTTTTAGGTACTACCTATGATACTGCAGTGTATTTAATTTTTTATCAATTTTACTTGAAGAAAAAATCAATATATCTATGGAATTTATTAAATGAAATTCAGCTTTGAATTCTGAATTTATCAATTCTACTTTGATGTTTTCCCAAATTTATTCTCCAATTTTATATTTGAAAACAGCTGATCCTCATGTTCCAAGATAAAAAAGTAACAAAATTCATTTCTTAAAGATAAAAAATAAATTTTTGCAAAAATAATTATAGAGACCCAGTCCTAGCCCAGGTCCGGTGAGTGTGTGGAGAGCTTCCTGCTACCCTGTGCCTGCGGGAACAGTCCCAGCCCAGGCGCAGAGTGGGCCGGACCCTCTCCCAGCCCCTTGGGCCGCCCCCCACCACTCCGCAGTGCCTTCCCCACCCCGCCCACTGAGTAGGATTTTCTGCCCAGTTCCGGGAGCCCCCAGACCCAGTCCTAGCCCAGGTCCGGTGAGTGTGCGGAGAGCTTCCTGCTACCCTGTGGCAGAGGGACCAGTCCCAGGCCAGGGGCAGAGTGGGCCGGACCCTCTCCCAGCCACTTGGGCCCCCGCCCACCACTGTGCAGTGTCTCCCCCACCCTGCCCGCCAAGTAGGAATTTTTGCCCCGTCCCGGAGGCCCCAGACCCAGTCCTAGCCCAGGTCCCATGAGTGTGTGCAGAGAGCTTCCTCTTCCTCCAACTTCACCTTGCCCCCTCCAGGCACAGCTCAGGCCTGGCATACACACCTGAAGTGTAATCCTGCAGCTGCAATCCCTGCAGGGGAGACTGTAGAGAATAGATCAAACCACCTAGTCCAGGAGCAGAACATCTCGCCACAGGGGCACAACAGGTTCACCCTTAAGGGCAGCAGGGGGAAGGATTGAGCACAGCAGCCAGACCCAAGACAGAGGCAGCTGAGTAAGTCCAAACTTTGTAGAGCTGCACCTGAACTTCAGTACATGCAAAGGATAAAACTACAGCAAAGATCTACAACGAAGGTCAGAAGACAGTGCAACACAAAATGACGAGAAGGAACAAAACGCAACCTCAGAACTCAAGCCCACCTGTAACAAGTACAGAGGACACTAACACAGAAAACATTGGAAATCACACAACTGAAAGCAATGAATCAACAGCTTCTGAAATAAAGAAACAGCTGCAGAGAGATATAGCAGACGTCAGATTGGAAATGAGAAAAGAAATCCTTGAATTAATAACATCTGAACTAAACAATCAAATGCAGAAACATATGAAAGAAACCCAGCGCCCACCCAGAACAAGAGCAGAGGGCACTAGCTTGGCTCAAATGCATGAATTAAGAGCATCGATAGTAAATAAGAAACAGCAGAAAGATATAGAGGAAATCAGAGCGCAATTCTTTTCTGAAATTAAAAAAGAACTCTCATAACTCGTAGCAGATGAAGTAAAGAAGCAACTACAGAAACATAGACAGGAAACCCAATCTGAAAAAAACACTGAAGTAGAAGAATTTCTAACTGCTTCTAAAGAAGATATTGTTAAAAAAAAATAGAGGAGATTAGAAACATGACGAATTCCCTGAATGAGCAATACAAGAAAGAAATAGATCGCATGAGGCAGAGTCAAAGAGATATAGAGGAAATGAAACTCTCAATCACAAGCTTGCAAAACCGTTTAA
>NW_004524589.1:16754665-16775307 GCF_000260255.1 Octodon degus
ATAAAAATTCTCAGTTATAAAAAGCAAAAAGAGACTGAAAAATTATCATTGACCAGAGAACTAAAGACAACTAACTACAATGTAGTATCTTGGATTAGATTTTAGAACAAAAACGTAATATCAGTGTACAAACAGGTAAAGCCTAAATGAAAACTAAAGTTTAATTGATAGGGAAATGCCAACAGTATTTTTATCATTTAGATACATATAATAAGTTTAATGTTAACATTGAGAGGAACTAAATAAGAGGTATACAGAAAGTTTGAATTATTTTTGCAATTCTTTTCAATAAATGTAATATTGTTTCAAAATAAAATGTTTATTCAAAGAGCACTGCAAAGGGAAAGGTCTACACACAATAGCACTTCAAAAAGAAATCAAAAGGGAAGGAGGAAAATGAGAAAGGAATAAAAGAACTAAAATATGTTAAGAACATATACCTAGTCTCTGCAATACATGTAAATAATGCAGACTGTATATAGGCACCAATGGAAAGAATAGAAAGACCCCTGACAAAACAAGTTCAATTTCCCTGGGAAGTGGGACTCCACTGACCTGCAGCACAGGCTTATATCCCCTTAGAGCTGTAGCCCAGTGCTCCCTAAGAGCCACTAGGAGGGACAGAACCCCAGTGTTGAATAAAAAATTAAAAGACATGTATATAATTGGAACTTTCTTCACTTGATATTACACAGGATCAGAAAAATATTTCTGTAATTACCTTACATGTGAGTGTTGTGTGTGATGTACAATGTATCCAAGCTTCCCAAGGGGCTGGGGAGATAGCTAAGTGGAATAAGTGCTTGTCTGGCAAGGGCAAGGCCCTAAATTCGATCCCTGGTACCATTAAATAAACGAAGTTTTCCAAAAGAATCAAACAAGCACAAATTTTATTTCTGCTTTAAATTTACAGAGGTATTTTAATGAAGAAAATTTATAATTTAGGTACCATTGCAAAGAAAATTCTGCTGCAAAATTCTGTTTCATGCAAATTAGTATACTCTTGAGTCTTGAACGAGAAAATAAATAATTTCACACATAAATGTCCTTCTGACTAAGGTTCTTTTGCTTTCTTCTCTTTCATTGTTTTGTTCTTTAGAAACTGAATTAAATCTAGGGCCTTCACTCTAGTCTACAACACTAATGCTTTTTTCAAATTTATATTTTGAAACAAGGGGTGATTAATTTTTTGAATTCTCTAGGATGGGCTTGAAATTGCCATGATTCTTCCTTAGCCTCCCAGAATGCTGGGAAAATATGTGTTCACCACTTCACACAACCGGACAGTGGATCTAACGTAAATTCAAAGGGACCACAGTGTTACCTCTCCCACAACTGTAGAAGGCAGGCAGACATAGGACACTTACAGGGACCTGGTGATCCCTACCAAAGCCCCTAGTCCAAATTGTCATCAGAGCTCAGCTGAGCTGTGTGTGCCACTCCTTCAAGTAGCAGTAGCCTTGGTGCCTTCCCTTCCCTCCCAATAGTATGGGAGCCTTGCTTATCTGTAAACCAACCCAGACTATCACTGCTGATTCCAGATGAACATTGGATGACTTCTTTTGTTTGTTTGTTTGTTTTTTTTTTTTTTTTTTTGGTATTTTAGGGAAGGTTCTACATGGTGTTCAGGGTCTCACTACTAGATTGGACTCATAGTGATCCACCTGTTTACAGCCTGCCAAGATCTGGGATTACAGGTGTGCACCACCACGCTCAGACAGAACATTGGGAGCTTGAAAAATGTCAAAACAAAGGATCAAAAGGCAATCTCAGACCTCCAGCCCAACCAGAACAAGCTCAGGAGACAAAGTAGTACAAGAACTTGAAAGTAACACACCTGAAATTTCTGAAATGATAGCAACTGAAGTAAAGAAACAACTCCGTCAGGCTGTAGAAGAACTCAGATCAGAAATAATCTTTCAGATCAAAAAAGAAATGACAATAGTCATGAAAGAATTGTTCAGCACATATAAAGAAGGCATAGATAAAAAATAGAGAATAGGAAAATGATGGAAACACTGAATGAACATTACAGGAAAGAACTAGAATGCATGGAACAGATTCAAACAAATTTCCAGGAATTATGAAAACTGCTTGAACAAAACTGAAGATGTGTTTCAGAACTTGAAGATAGTATTCCAGCTAGTGAACACAAAAGGAAAGATCTCCTAAAACTAACAAGAAATCATAGAATAGCAATGTAATACCTGTAATATGATGCAAAGAAAAACAATATAAAACTAATAGGTATCATAGAAATAGCTTAAGTTAACACAAAGGACATAAAAAGACTGGTTGCAAAAGTAGTAGCAGAAATTTCCCAAGCATGGAAAAAGAATCTGACATACAGTTAAGTGAGACATATAGAACTCCAATTAGCCATAATCAAAATAAATCTACACCCAGACAATGATAGTCAAGATCACAAAAATTCAGCAAAAGGACAGAATATTAAAAGCAGTCAGAAAGGAGAAGCAGATCACCTATACTAGAAAGCCCATGAAAGTCGCAGTACATTTCTTAACACAAATCATGAAGTGCAGAAGAGCTTGCAGTGAAGTATTTCAAGATATGAAAGAAAAGAACTTCCAATTCCAATGTACTCTGCAAAACTATCTATCAGATTTAATGGAGAGATAGGATACTTCCATGACAAAGAACAACTGAAAAAACTTGTCACAACCTAACCAACTCTACAAAGAGTACTGATAGATATTTCACAGGCAAAGTGACCACCACCACTTCCAGAACAATAATGAAAAGGAACCACCAAGAAGAGCAAACAATTAAACAGAGGAGAAAAGTAAGAAATGTACAGTAGGAAAATAAAATAACAAAGACATTTTATGACAATTTTATGACAATGACAATACACATCAGTAGCAATCATCAGTGTAAATGGTCTCAATTCACCAATCAATAAAAGCAGACTAGCAGAGTGGACTATGAAACAAAATCCAACAATATGCTGAATACAAGAATCACATTTAGCTCAAAAAGAAATTCATAGACTGAAAGTCAAAAGATGAAAAACAATATTCCATGTGACAGGAATCCAGAAAAAAAAAAGCATAGGTAGTTATTTTAGTTGCTGACTATGTGAACTTCAAACCAAGAGTGATTAAAAGAAATAAACTATTCACTACATTTCATTAAAAAGAAAGCTGAGGGGCTGGGGAGATGGCTCAGTAGGATAAGCGCTTGACTGGCAAACTCAAGGATCTGAGTTCAATCCCAGGTTCCACAAAAAAAAAAGAAAAAGAAAAAGAAAAAAGAAAGAAAGCTGAAAGAAGAAGAGATAACAATTGTAAACACACATGCACCCAATGTAGCAACACCCAACTACATAAGACAAATTTTAATAGACATGAAAATTCAAATGAGCAATAACACAATTGTACTTGGAAAATTTAATACCCCATTGACACAAACAGATAGATCAACTAGGCAAAAAAAAAAATGGCAAAGAAATAACAGAGCTAAACCAAGCTTTTGAAGAAATGAACTTAGTAGACTCTTACAGTGCTCCACCCAACATCAGAATACACATTCTTCTCAGGTGCACATGGGGCATTCTCCAAAATAGACAAAATACTAGACCATAGAGCATGCTTAAGTAAATGCAAGAAAATTGAAATTCTCCAATGCATTTTGTCTGACCATAGTGCAGTGAAACTGGAAATTATTGACAAAAGAAATAGCAAAACTTCCAAAAAAATACGGAAGTAAATAACACCCTCCTGAATGAACAATGGGCCACAGATTAAATGAAAGAAGAAAATATACAATATTTAAAGTCAAACAAAAATGCACATGCAACTTATGAGGATATGTGGGATACAAGGAAAGCAATCCTAAAGGAACAATTTATGCAGGTAAATTCTTACATCAGGAAAACAGAACAAGCCCAAATAAATGATCTTATGCTACACTTCAAGCTCATAGAAAAAGAAGAGCAAGTCAAACCCAAAACCCAAATAAGGCAGGAAGTTATGAAGATCAGAGCAGGAATAAATGCAATTGAGATAAAGAAAACAATGCAAAGAATAAATGAATTAAAGAATTGGTTCTTTGAAAACATAAATAAAATTGATAAACCCATAGCCAACCACCTCAAAAAAAGGAAAGAAAAACTTCAAATTCATGCAATAAGGAATAAAAATGGTGAAATCACTACAGACCCTACAGAAATTCAAAAGATCATCAACACCTGCTTCCAAAACCTTTACTCTCACAGGATGGAAAACACAAAAGAAATGGACAGATTCCTAGATAGGTACAAACTACCAAAGCTGAATCAAGAAGATATAAAAATTCTGAATAGCAGAATGCAAGTGAATGAAATTGAAAATATAACCAAAACCTATCAACAAAGAAAATTCCAGGTCCTGTTGGATTCACAGCTTAATTCTACCAGAAATTTAGAGAAGATTTCATGCCAACTTTGTTCAAACTCTTCAGTGAAATTGAAAGGGAAGCAATTCTCTCAAAAGTATTTTTGGAAAGAAGTAGTACTCTGATACCAAAACCAGAGAAAGATCCATCTGAACAGAGAACTGCAGGTCAATCTCCCTACTGAACATAGAGCAAAAATCCTCAATAAAATATAAGCAAACAGAATGCAGCAAATTATCAAAATTAAGCATTACAACCAAGTGGGATTAATCCCAGATATGTAGGGATGGTTCAATATTAGGTCTTAAAGGTAAGAAGTACTAAATTCATTTATACTCCTTCATTACCTGATCTATATGTTAAATCTAAAAAGAGAACAACTGTACACAAAGTTTGATGCTGAAAGAAGATGGAGAGAAATGTAAATGTACATCTCATAAATCCATCCGAATGAACACAAACCTATGATGAAAGCTGCTCAGTGTAATCGTTTCACCAAAGATGAACTCATCTCTCTAGGAAACAGCATAAGAGGATCTCAAGTTTCAATCATGACTTTAACAAGTAGGGCTCCCATTTGTAGTAGGAATCAGGTCAGCCACAGTCTGGGAAAGTCCACATTGCTAAGGTCAGCATAGCCTCATTATTTATCATTGTCATCTCTTTACTCATGAGCCTATTACACAAGACCCGAATTGGATGAAGAAAGATGATTGATATTGACAGGGGTAATGTTGACTAAGTGGTTATTGAAAGACTCTTCCACACAGAGGTCTTTCTGGAGCACCGAGCTGGGAACCGCGAGCAGCTAGCCCAGCGCGCCGGGCTGGGGCCGGGCCTGAGCGGAGGGAGAGTGAGAGCGTCCGCCCCAGCCCCCAGGCCCGCTGCCTGCGCTGCGCACCGCGGAGCCCCAGCCATGAAGCAGAACAACAGCCCCCGCAAGATCCAGTTCACCATGCCGCTGCTGGAGCCGCACCTTGATCCTGAGGCCGCTGAGCAGATTCGGAGACGACACCCTACACCGGCCACCCTTGTGCTTACCAGTGACCAGTCATCTCCAGAAGTGGATTGGAGACCAGATTCCCAATCCACTTCTCAAGTCCACTCTGGCCATGTCTCCACAGCAACGAAAGAAGATGACAAGGACCACACCTACAATGAAAGAACTCCACACCAATGGTTGAGCATCACCTGGTGCAACAGAAGCAAGGAGAGGAGCCCGAGGGAGCCGCCGAGAGCACAGGGACACAGGAGTCCTGTGCACCTGGGATCTCAGACGCAGGAGCAGAGTCAAGGCCGGGCACCCAAGGGACAGCACAGAAATCTGCAGGATCCACCCCTAAAACTCAGGAGAGGAGCAGTGAGGAGCCCAGCACAATGGAACCTTTAACCCATATACCACTCCTGGACTCCCACAGAGCCAGCTCGGCCTAAGAGGAGGTGGCATCCTGGCATCGCAACTGCATTTGGGGATGCATGGACACTGTATCTGTCTCTCACTTCTTCACTTTTGGGGAATATCTCCTTGTTAAAAAGTGATAAATTTGGTGTTAGGTCCTTGGAATTTTCTTTCTTTCCAGAAGAAAAGAGAGAGAGAGAGAGAGAGAGAGAGAGAGAGAGAGAGAGAGAGAGAGAGAGAGAGAGAGAGAGAGATCTTTCTGGATTTTCATCTGGGGCACAAATATGCTCATACTTTGGACTAATTCCAAGAGACTCCTCTACATGTCTCTTTCTTCAAGCAAATTTGTTACCAGTCCTCCTGTCTTATTATTTTCAAATCCCTGATTATCCAGCCTGGTCCCTGAGCCATCTGTGAATTGATGTAAATTTGTAGCTCTTACAAAGACACTTTTCCTTTCCTTTCAATCTCACCTCTCAAAAGAGTTCATAGTAAATCATTCATTTGTCTTCTGCTTTTAGAAATTCATTTATCATCTTTAAAGTGCCATGAAATCCTCCCCTACTCTGAGTCACTTATTTACTGAAAAGCCCTCATAAGACCATTCTGGAAAATTGGTTGAACAGCCATATTGGTCCATTGCCTCCCCATGAAACTTTCCTATGCTGAGAACTTAATAAATTTGAATTTAGTATTTACCATTTCAATTTGTTGATGGAAAGATGTTCATTACCATTGTCTTTATGTTTGGAAGATAAAAGAGCAACACCTCATTTTAGAAGTTCAGACTGTTGTGATCAGTTTATAGGCTTTACACAAAACCAATAATAAGCTAAGAAAAGCTAACAGTAACTTGAATTGACAATAAAACTCTAGCAGCCTCTACTCTAACTCACTTACTTGAGCTACAGCATGCTGTACAAAACATGACAATGTGCTAAAAATACCATGAGCTCTGTTGATTCTGAGGGGTCAAGGAGAAGAACTGCTTGTACTACAGCTGGAATGTTTTCCTTGCTTGGGTCTCATTATTTGTAAACAGTTTTTTAAGTAGTTCATTTCATAAGCATGTTGGAGTCACATACCCACATATGTTATCTGTTAATCCTAGTAATCTCACAAGCAACTGAATCTCCTCCTTATTAGTACAGAATAAAGAGGACCATTAGGAGGCTTTTGTTTTGGAAAAGACATTTTAACAAGCCTGGCAGAACCGGACTCGCAAAACTTAGGGAGACAGTAGATGTCTGAATTCATGTGATATGTCCCATCCTCTCCCAATTAGGTATTAACAAAATATTTATTTTATTGTTACTACATATATAGCCCTGTTTGAATGATTGAGATAGTATGTAAATGTTCAGATCTAAGGGATTATACGGCGATAAAATATACCAGTGAGACATCCCAAAATATCATGAGATAATAAAAAGTCCTTAGAATGCTGAATTGTGGCATAAAGGTAAGAGGGTAACAACAATAAAGATGAAGTTTTCATTATTTCTATTAAATGACAGCAGATATATTCAGGTGATCTTTAATTCTTTTATTTCTACCTACTGAAATGGAAACTACAAAAATGTCATGTTTAGAGCTACAACCTCCAAGTACTAATGTGCTTGTAATTACTATAATTCATTGTCATTTCACTCTCTGATGTCCACGAGATAGATGGAACCTACTGACATTTTGATTCCCAGGGACTGGTTTGGGCTTCCCGATATGTCCAATAATCCTCTAATGATTTGGATACTTCACTTTTCTCAGCGCATAGCAGCCACAAAAGTAAGAAAAATCTAAGTAAGTATATGTGACACTGACACAGGATATTTTCTCAAAGATATCTATCCCTTATTTATTCAAGAAGAGCTGGCTGTGGGTGATGAGGCCAGGCTAAATGTCTGACTTCAGCAAACCTAGAATTGTATATGAACCTGGTAAAAATTGGTAGTATTTCAGGAACCTGCCCATCTGTTTTGATTTCACGTCTTCATGACTACTGAGCTATTGTCAGAATACTGTTAGCTCAACTTGCTCATAGAGTAACTGTATTCACCTTGTCACTGGCACATGTCATGCTGTTTCGCTTCTACACACACAGAATCTCGACATTTCCAATGAAATCAGCGAGCCTGTGCCAGTGATAACGCCAGACACATTTCCAGCTAGACACACAGTCCCAGATAAAATCTGCTATTAGAATCTTTCAGAGATTCTTGTACCTCTCTCGTCATTCTATATGTAATAACCAAATGAAGAGACTGTCTTGAGGCCCTCCTGCACAGATTTACACACAATAAGTTATTCCAATATTCTTATTTCTCTATAATTTTATATTCTTTGTTTTACATTACATCAAAAGATTTCTGACATATTCACTTTACTTAGAGTGAATTATCACTAAATTCATTTCCTAAAGGGATATTATTTCCAGTGTATTTTTTTAATCCAGCAAATACATCAATTTGGGTGAAGATGAAACACAAAATGCAGCAGCCAGATAAGTATCAACAGAGTTACAGGCATGAATGTTCAGAAATTACTGGAAAATATGCCCTAACAAAAGAAAATAAAAATATATAAGATGGATAAAGGAAGATAATCACAGAAAAAAAGTGATCAAAATATTTAGAATGATGGTGGAGGGGGAGATCAAAGGAGGAGTCCATACCCAGCCCAGAGGGTGAGTTGCCAAGCTGAAGCAGGTCAGAGAGCCCTGAGAGAGAACTCATCAATACTACGGACTCAACATGCCCATTGGATATTTGATGAAACTTAAGAGTGTCAATTAGGAGGATGGGGAGATAGTTCAGCACTCTAAGTGCCTGCCTGGAAAAGTGCAAGGACCTGGGTTCAGTATCCAGTGTCACCCTGAGCCCCAGAAATACCTAGCTGGCCACCGAAACTGAGGATGGTGACGCACACCTGTAATCCCAGCACTGGGGAAGCTGAGACAGGAGGATCACTGAGTCTGAGCTGTGTAGTGAGACCTGGTACCAAACAAATAAAAGTTTTTTTTTTTTTTTTTTTTAAAAAAGGGAGAAAGTTTCAATTAGTAGAGCTGGAGAAATAGCACAGTGGCATAAGTACCTGCCTGGCAAGAGCAAGGTCTTGAGTTTGATCCCCAGTACCAAAAAAGAAAAAAAAAGTTTCAATTAGTAATAAATACAAATAAAATTAAATCAGAATAATAGAAAGGCATCTAATAACTCCAGAGAAAATACCAACTCTTTGTTGGAAAGGAAAGTAATTATGGTATACTTTAAATGTTATCAACTGTGTTTAAACATTTACACAGAAATAATAATGTGTAGTCTCAATATTTATCTAACTAAAATTATTGTACAATGATAACAAAATAATGATGGTATGAGCAGAAAGAGATTGTGTGTGTGTGTGTGTGTGTGTGTGTGTGTGTGTGTTTGAAGGCAATGAAATGTCACTAAGACAACCTTTATTTATACCTTCGATATGAACAGAGAATACTTAAGATTAACAAGTTCCAAAATTAAAATTTTGAGGTACTTAAAAGTATATACTAAGTAAACAGCTAACAGCTGAAAGTATCTACCTGCAGAAAGAATGTAAGCAAGAATAACAGAGGACCTGGCCAGGGAGATAGCTCAGCAGTCTAAAAGCCTGCCTTGTAAGTTCAAGGACCCAGGTTCAATTCCCAGTGCTGCATGACTTGCTGGTCTCATGTCAAGCCGGCCACTGAAAGTGGGCTGGGGGTGCATGCCTTTCATCCCAGCACTGTGGAGGCTGAGACAAGAGGATGACTATGAGCCTGAGTTGTAGTGAGACCTTGTACTAAGTAAATAAATAAATAAAAGATTAAAAAGAAGAAGAAGAAGAATAGCGGACCAATGTGCATCACAAGAAAATCTTGTATATCAGTGAAGATATTTCAACTATGGATATGAATAAGCTTGATATGAATAAATTCCCTTTTGTTTGCTTCAAGGAAAAAATCATTATAAATAAGTATAACATAGTTATCTAAAATTTGAGGGCCAAATAAACTTCATCTCATCTAATCTTTAAAAGACACTGAGATAGGCATTATTTCTGTTACATGGGAGAAAACTGACATTCAGTGGATTAAGTCCTCCACAGCTCCTATCTATCAGTAGTGTATTTGGGAACCAAACTTTGGACCATTTGACTTCCAAGTTCTTGTTCTTTTTATTGCAAATGTACTTTCTTCAATAAAACATCTTCATAAAATGGCTAAAGGAGTCTAAGGTTAGGCCTGTAATAAATAATTTTAAATGGCATGTAAGGAAGAGAAATGTACCCTTAGCACAAGCAACAGTGGAAAGAACGGTGAAGAAAGCTGAGGAGAACTAGTCTGATTGTTCCAAAATGGTGCTTTAAAACAGGGAAGACTAGTGTTGGTTGCCTTACTGCAAAGAAGGCTGGAAGAATTTCTCATTACTTGCAGGATATAGGGCAAATAAAGAAGACTTTGTCCCTGATGCTCCTGCCTTATAAAACTAGATTTTTCCACCAGGGCAACAAACACACATCCATCTGGAGAAACCCTACATCATGAGAGCAGATGTTTAAATGACCCACAAGAAGAAGAAAAGTGAATGCAAAGTGAGCTCTCTTGCCAAGGCAAATCATTCTAACAGGAGCATCAGTTTCTGCTAGCATGGCCAGAAGATGATTTGCTTAAGTGAGATGCAGGCATGGACACAGCCCTCCCGTGCCAAAGTCAGCCCATGTTCACACATTAAAGTCATCCTTGGAAAGTATACAAATGCACAACAAGCACAAGTAGAAATGAAGATGCTTCTCTTTCTTTATGGTGCTTCTGATCTAGCAATAACCAAAAACTGTTTAGAGGAACAACTGCATTTTTCTCAAAACATTACTGTTGAGTTTATATTGAAGTTTATGGAATAATAAAACTCCTTAAAATTCACTCCAATAAACACTGACAGTCTAACAACTCTTTAAAAATGTTACTTCTTAAGTCTCTTCGACCTTCTCTGGACTCATTGATGCAATCTTTATGAAGAAGAATGGTATAAAACTGTATGTGTATGCCGTTTATAATAATCTATGGGTGTATATTATGAAAACAGTACTAAAATGTGTGCTTATAATTGCAAAATAGAAACACTATTATGAACAAAGCAGTGTCAAAGCAAATTGTGTGGATGAGAAAAGTTGCAGATGTCCCAACAATTATACTAAATACTGTTATAATGAAAAATCTAACGATGTAGATAGTTAGGATAATAACATACTAAAAGAAAACACTTGTTTTTTAAAGGAGTTAATTTGAAGTTGTACTACATTTTTGTGCAATACCGTGATAGTCTAACAAAGACGGCCTTACATTCTCCGATTCTGACTTGGCATGCCGAACGAGAATGCGTTATTCAAGTTTTGCCTATGGCCAAGTTTTAAAGAAGGTAATTATGATTCCAGGTATTTGAGGAGAAGAGAGGTCCAACTTTTTCCACAAAAAGACACAATAGGTGGCTGTTACCTAGATTTGAACTAGAAATCTCATCTAGGAAAGAAGATGATGACTGCTCACTAAAAAAGTGACAATTCTGTCTCAATCAAAGTGTGTAAAGATTCATAATTCAATCTGAAATCACTACACAACAGACACGTATTTGTAAGTTTTGTCTTCTTGCCAAAGCCTGCTTGGGTATGAATTTCTGCCACCCTAGTAACTCCTCAACAGCTCAAATGCACTGGGGAGAAACAGATGCTGGAGGGCAGGCTCACGCAAAGCTTCAAAAGAAGTAAGAATTTGTGTTGGGACCCTTCACAGCAGTGTAGAATTGGATGGAGGACTTAGAATTTCCCTTTTACTGCTCCAGCTATGCTGCACCCAACCAGAGATGACGGGAAGAGTCACGCTCATGCAGCCAGCCTGACGAAATGGTCTCTGACTCATAAAGGAATTCAAAGCTAAGTTGTTAATTTCCCACACCCATACATACATAACTCCTTGGCTTCTCCTAAGATTCTATTAGACTTTTGGAGATGAGAAAAAAGAGAGATATGAAAAGTTTGACCTAAATAATAGAAGATTTGTAAGAAAAAAAATTTTTAAAAGACTGGGTGTTTGCACACACCCATAATTACAGCACTCAGGAGGCTGAAGTGAGAGATCATTGTGAGTTCAAGGCCAGTCTTGAAAAGATTGCGGCTTTCCTCTTCATCTTTCAAGTTCCTGAGGAATCTTCTGTCTGATTAATATATTTAAAAATTCTAAAGAAAGTGTATAATCAAGTCAATTAAGCATCATAGACTAACTCTAAAGCATAAAGTATTCCTGAAGGCAACCTTCTAACTCATCAAGTTCTGAGGTGCCTGGTCTATAGCTAGCTATCACCAGCAATCAAGAAAAGACTACAGAATTACAAAAGAGGCAAGATACTCAAAGACTTAAGAGTTATAGAGTCCCAAGCTGTTTAAAGGTGGGCTCTGTGTTCATGTAGTCTGAATTAAGTTCTGAATTCACTATGTCCAAGCTCACACAGAAAATCAAAGCTATTTTACTTCCTAGGCAGCTGCAAAATAAGTAGACTAGAGTCATGTATGTATTAAATTATATAATCTATACATCAACTTGTATAAGATATCCATACATTAAATTCTGTAATCCACTTAACAGAGATCAGATGGTATTATTGAATAGAAAAAGGCATCAGATCAAGCAAAATTATTAATCATCTGACTATTCATGTGCATGGAACTACAAATTTCAGAAGAATACAAAACTAAATGTGCATTAGCTGCAAGGTCCAATACATGTACTCATTGGTGTTTAACAAGTTGAAATTTTATATTCACACTAAATAATGCACATAAATATTTGTAGTAACTTTTTTCATGACCACCAGAACTTGAAAGCAGCTAAGATGTCCTTCAGTGAATGAACAGATAAATTAAATGTGCTAAAGCCAATAAATGGAATATTATTTGGCACAAAAATAAATAACTGATTTTTTTTGTGATAGAAATCAGTGAACCTGCAAACAGTCCCATGAGTGGGGTGAACCAAGCTTCCCCATTTCTACTTTGGTTAAAAAAAGTTTCTTTCTCACAAAGAAGAAACAAGCAAAAGATTACATAACTTTGGTTTCAATGAACCAAGAGAAACTAGTGTAAATGAAATGAATTAGCATATATAGTAAAATATTTTTGAAATAATGAAATAGGTAATTTGGAGAATTACTTGAACTTCTCCCTACATACTATTTATCTCCCTCCTCTTCTGCCATGTATATAGTGCAATGTGCACTTTTAAAATTTTACCTTAAAATTCTTTCTGCCTTTTTAAAAATAAGTTAATTAATTAATTAACAGAAATGATCAAGGAATTCATAAAAATATGGAATACATTTTTCTCATTCTTAACTTTATTGAAAATCAATAATACTTATATATCAAATTAAAATTGTAGACAAATACGGAAATGTGAAAGAAATAAGCTGTACAGAGTGAATTTTAGAAAAATATTTCTGAAATGAATACATAACATGAAATTAATGATAGATTACATATTGTAAAAAGTTATTTACAAACTTAAATGAATGTAACAAAAATCATCTGAAATAAACATGAAAAAAGAGTTTACAAGGGGCTGTGGAGATGGCTCAGTGGAATAAGCGCTTCCCTGGCAAGCGCAAGGGTCTGAGATCAATCCACAGTTCTGCAAAAAAAAAAAAAAAAAAAAAAAAAGAGTTTACAAATCAGTCATATAATAGTTCACTCTGTGTCAAAATCAAGAAACTTATATTCATATAATTAGAATTTTCAAAGTAGAAGGGGGTAAGCAATAAATATTTAAAATTTCTGAATTTATTTAAAATTATAGCACCACATTGCCATGAAAAATGAGCCTTTTGCACAAGAAATATGAATAAAATCATACCAAGATACACAAAAATGAAATTGTCCAAAACTAATTGTAAAGAAAAAAATCATTAAAGCATTCACGTAGAAAAAAATATAAGCTACGAAAGAACAAAATTAAATGGTATCTTATTCCACATTAAAAATAAGCAAGTGGGTAAGCAATTAGATTTATTTATTCAAAGAACTGAAAAAAAAAGATCTCTCCTCATTGAATTTTATACTTAGCAAACATACCTTTGAAAATTAAAACTAAAATATTTTGCAGTTATACAAATTTGAAATATTCTGATACCTCCAGATGTAACACATAAAAAATAACAAAGACCACAATCCAGAAGACAAGAGAAGTTGATGTATGGTCCTGGATAAAGAATAAAGAGCTCTCAAAATGGTAGTTCTGTAGGACAATGTAAAATATGATTCTATATCAGACAAACCCATTTAAAAGGTTACTGAATATTGCCACAAAACAGCATTAATCTTATGTCGGGTTATATACATATTTTTCCATAAATGTGCGTGCGTGTGTGTGTGTGTGTGTGTGTGTGTGTGTGTGTGTATGTGTGTGTATTTAAAAGACAAGGAAGAACTAATATAAAGTCAATGGAAAATAGAAATATACTGTTTAAAGCTTCTAATACTAGGAGAAAATATCATACCATGTCTTATAAGTAGATTTTACGTGAAAGAAAAAGTATAAATCATTAAAAAATTAAAATTAAACAGTATTCAGAAAATCAATTAAATATTAATTAATTCAAAGTTAAATTAAATATTTCAAAATAATATTCAAAAATGAAAGTCCAACTAATAGGCCAGAAGGTAGTGTATCATATGCACAAATTTGTGATCAATTCAGAGCACTCACATAGTATTTGATTAGGCTAGTATTACAAAAATATCAACTAATAAAAAGTTTTCATGATAGGAAATAATTACTAAGAATAAAACATAACAAAAATACTGAAATGGCAAATATATGAACACTACTTCTGACAGTTTAGGAATAGGATATTGCACAAAGTTCTAGTATGTGGTAGATGTGGACAGTGTCCATGATGCTTACTGGTGGCCAGGTGTCACTTGTGGAACTAAGCTACTGCTATTTCCTTGGTATTGACCCTGTAGACCTAGACAAAATCATGACCCATAGGGTGCAGGAGAAGTCCATTTGTAGAGTGTGCTGATGGAAATATTTTGCTGCTATATACAGAAGAATAATTGGAAGACTGCTACTGTATACCTCTTTTTTTCCTGTGTTTAATTGTTTGCCCTATTTGGTGGGTGCTTTCTGTTCTCATTCATGGAGTTGTGGTCATTTTGATCCCTCTCTAAACTATCTTTTAGTTGTCTGTGTAGGGTTGGCTTTGTTGTCATGAAGTTCTTCAGTTGTTCTTTGTCATGGAAGTATTTCATTGCTCCATTAAACTTGAAAGAGAGTTTTGCAGGGTACATCAGTCTGGATTGGAACTTGTTTTCTTGCAAGACTTGTAGTACTTTGCTCCATGTTCTTCTTGACTTGATGGTCTGTGAAGACAAATCTGCTGTTATTCCAATGAGTTTTCCTTTAAATGTGATCTGTTTCTTTTCTCTAGCTGCTTTTAGTATACTGTTCCTGTGCTGAATTTCTGGAATCTTTATTATTATGTGTCTGGGTATTTTTTTGTTCTTGTTTTTGTTTTTTTTATATTTAGGACAGGGTATACAGGGTGTACAGGGTCTCACTGTGTAGATCAAACTCATAGTGATCCTCCTGTTTACAGCCTTCCAAGTGCTAGTATTACAGGTGCTTGCCACCACACTCAGTCTCAATCACCATCTCAGCATGCCCCAGGGATGGGACCATCACGGCAGACCAGGGATCAAATTCCTTGGCCCTTGCGTCTGCCTAAGCAAGTGCTTTAATCTGCTGAGCTATCTGGCTGGCGCTAGGTGTGGTTTTAATTGGGTTAATGTTATTTGGAGTTCTATATGCTTCAGTTACTTGAGTGTCAGATTGTTTCCCCATATTTGGTAAGGTTTCTGCTATTACTTCTGCCCATATTTTTTAATGTCTTTTGTACTGACTCCTTTCTCACTGATGCCTATTAGTCTTACGTTGCTCATCTTTGCATCATCTTGCAAATGTTGAATTATTTTTTCCTGCATCCTAGTTGTATCTAAGAGATCTTTTCTTACCTTTTCACTAGCTGCAATGGTGTCTTCAAGGTCTGAAAGTCTACTTTCATTTTCATTCAAATGATTTTGCCAGCTTGTGATTGAGGTTTTAATTTCCCATATATCACTTTGAATCTACTTCATGCATTCTATTTCTTTCCTATATTGTTCATTGAAGGTTCCATCATTTTTCTATTCTCCTGTTTTTTATCAGTGTCTTCTTTAGAACACTTTAGTACTTCTTTCATTATAGTTATCATTTCTTTTTTTACTTCAGAAATTATTTCTGATCTGATTTCCTCTATACTTTTTTTCAGTTGTTTCTTTCCTTCAGATGCTATTTATTCAGAGATTTCAGGTGTGTGATTATGTGATTACTAATTTCTTCTATGCTGTTGTCGCCTGTATTTGTTCTGGGTGGATTCAGGGCCTAGGAATGCATTTTGCTCCTTCTCTTTGTCATTTTGTATAGCACTGTTCTCTGACCTTTCGTGTAGAGTTTTCTTAGTGTTATTACCTTAGCACTAGGTCCAGATCTGCCAAATTCAAACTCATCCAGGTTGGTGTGGCTTGGGTCTAGCTTTTGTGCTCCACTTCCTCCTGCTGCAGCCCTTGGAGGTGAATCCATGTGCCACTCTGGCAAGATGCTCTGCTTCTGGATCAGCTGGGTGGGTCTTGTGTCTAGCCTCTCTGCAGAGAGTTCTTTCAAAGGGATCCACACCAGGCCTGTCTGATGGAGGAAGTTCCACACACATGCCTGGTCTGGATGCTGGCTGGAGTTAAGATCCACCAGGCCCCAAGTGGTCCAACATATACAACAGGCCTGGGCACTGGCTGTAATGAGAATCCAGAGGGCCCCAGGTGGTCCCAGTCCTGGAAAATATTTTAATAAATATTAAAAAGTGAAAGAAGTCAATCTTGAAAAGCTATGCTGAATATTATATGATTTCAACTTGTAATATTTTGGAAGAGACAAAACTATAAAGAGAATAAAAGATCAGTTCTGCCAAAGGTTATAGGGAAGGGAAAATGAATAAGATGAATACAGAAGATATCTAGGGCAATAAAAATATGCACATCATTATACATCTGCTCAAAGTCATAAAATATAAAATACCAAGAGTAAACCTTGGGCCGGGAAATGGCTCAGGAAATAAGCACTTCCCCGGCAAGTGCAAGAGCCTGAGTTTAAGCCTCAGTTCCACACCAAAAAAAAAAAAAAAGTAAACCTTAAATTATGAACTCTGGATGATAATAATGTATTGTGCAGCATCATCAATTGTAGCTAGCACACAATCATGGAAGGATACTTATAGAGATACAACAACTCTGTACCTACATTTCATAGTAAACATAAAACTTCTCTAAGGAATAGTCTAGAACTGCTTCTTACCCATATATTTGGATATACAGTGCACCTAAGAACCCTGAAACCCAATGTAAATTATTGTGTTAAGTGAAATTGTTTCTCTGAGGACAATCTTATTTTTAAACCCTATATGGAATTTCTGTATATTGGATTTGCTGCTAATAAGGGTGTACTATAATAAATCTAGATTGTTCATAGATTTACAAATGAAAGCATTTGTTAGAAGTAACATAAAGCAAGCATAGTTAAAGTCTGCTTTTTGCATAAAGTCCCATCTTCCAGGATCAATTTGTTTTGTAAGGAGACTGTGTCTTTAGAGCCTTATTCTGGGGAACATCTTTTAGTACCTCTGTACCTCAGCCTGACCACATTTTTCTAAATTAGCCTACACACACTAAACCTGATAGCCACAAATATCTAACACTGACTGCACTGTAACTAAAAATACTTAATTTTCCAAGTGAGGGTTTCTCACTTCTTTTTACTCATTGTGAAAACAGAAAGCAGCAGTGTATGGTTGGCCTTGAGCAGAACTGTCATCTGAAGAAGAATGAATAAAAGAGTATTTGCTCTCAGCCCAATGGAGGGCTGCACCCCTAGCCCAATATCTGTGATAGGGTTGCCTCATTGAGGTGGAGGCCAAAACTGTGTTCACTACCCTTGAACCTCAGGGCCAACTTATAATTTCTTATTGACTAAACTATGATCTCCTTGCTAGGAGGCCAAAACACTAGCTATCTCTACCATAATGTTGTGTCATCCATCCTGTTGTTTCTTGTTCTGCATTTCCTCTCTAAGCAAGCATTATTGTTAATGAGACAAAGGAACAAAATCACGCAAAGGAGAAAAAGGAAGAAGAGAAGAAGGAGAAGAGATAAAGAATGAAATGAAAGTTGTGACACTGAATTGTCAGTAAACTAGTGAAAGCTCTGAAAAACAGCCTAGCAAAACAAGGTCTTGGTTACTAGACCTCGAAATGATATCAAGGGAACTCTGTCTTGGTTTCTTGTGTTTCTGAGTCTATAATTCTTGTGGTTGGAGAGGATGAAAAGTCAGAATTAGCTGGTAGAAAAATACAGATTCTGTTTCCAGAGTGTAAGAAAGTTTGAAAAGATGTCAGAAAGAGGGAAATGTTTGAAATGAAGTATTAGGGAAAGAAACAAATCTGTAGCTCTGTAGACTAGTCGGAAGAAAGAGAAGTAAATAAGATTCATACTTCCTTTCAGATTTAGGGAGAAGATATGAGTCTATCTTCTTGAAGCCTTACCTACCAAAACTTTCCCTAAAAATCAGTGTTGTTCTTCTATCTTCCCAGTTAATCCTAACCTTTAATCTCCAGGCAGGTTCTCCTAATCCTAATGATGCCTTCACCTACAGTTCCAATCACTTGGCAATTATTTTCCCAATGGCTTCTGTGCTTAAAATCTTATAATGATTAAAGAAACACACACACACACACACACACACACACACACTCACACTTCTCTCTCCTCATATAACTTTTAGACTTCAAAAGTATTGGTAATAACATTTTGTTCTAAAAGCAAAAGCAAGTTGGGTACAGTGACATCTGCCCAAAATGTATGCTATTCAGAAGTCTGTGTCAGGAGGACCACAAGTTTAAGGTCAACTGAGGCAATTTAGCAAGACCTGGCCTGAAACAAAAAATTTATAAAGGTTTTGGATTTAGCTCAGTGCAAAGGCCCTGAGATTAACCCCCAGCACTGCAGAATAATTAGAAAATAATTTTTAAGTATAATAGCAGCATCATCCACACCATGACATTGAGAATGAAGAGAGTGTAAGTTAAACAAGTCTATGACCTTGGTGATACAAAGAACAGTAGAGACGCAGACAGTGCCTGTGTGTTGAGTCACACAGCTCTGCTGAGGGGCATTCAGTATTCCTCATTACCAACATACAATCTCCTCTGAAATGAAGTGTCCAACATCAGTGGAGAGAGTAAAAAAAAAAAAATTCAAATTATTATTTTAGAATCATGTACTGAGATAAATTCATAGGGTATACTTATCCATCTTTTTTAAGTCTCAGAATGTTTATCAGATTTTTTTAAAAAATAAGAATTAATTGTTACGAATTTTCCAAGAAGACTGTATGTATACTTCATCACTTTTCAGAAAACTGAAATAATTTTTCAACTTGAACCAAAGACAAATGCCAGCCTTTTCTTAAATATAGTTTGCACATCACCTTGACCAGTTGAGGTCTGTCTGTCCCTCAAAATGTTGCTTGCAAAGCAATTTTTTTCCTCATCAGGTATTATCAGCCCATTCCATCCCTAGCACCACATGGCCCTGCCCCCCAGGGCTCACTGAGCTAGTGACCAAGTCTGAATGTGGTGGCACACACCTGTAATTCCTGCACTGGGGAGGCTGAAAACAGGAGGATCACTATGAGTCAAAGGTACAAAGTGAGACCCTGTAGCAGATACATTATATATCTGCCCACATAGCCCCTTTTAGACAGGCATTCACCTAATTTTTAGTTGGTCTTTCATTCAACTTAGAAAATGAATTTTGTATATTTCTATTTCAATTTTAGATAGCTGCCTAATGCTGATTATAGTTTAATACACTATGAGTTTTGTTAAGTGAAATTCTGTATCATTTGTAACTCTTCTGTCTTAATGCTACTTTGTACTCTTTAAAAAATAAATTCAGAGATTTAGGGGAACAAAAGCAAATGTCTTTCTATAACCAAAGGGTGCCATGCCACAGCATAGTGCACAATGAACTGTATCCTACTATGTACCCCATAAGTAGTCAAAGATGGTTTTACCAAAACAACAAAATTTTTTCTCCTTATAATTTTGGAGTATTTTAAAAATGTGCCTGTCATTTCTAGCATGGGTCTTCATTAATGCACAATTTCCTCTTTAAAATTAAAAGCAAGAATCAAGAGTGCAGCTTATTAAGTTTCCCTTGTTCCTCCTTGTCACTTTCCTAATCAAGGCCTGGTGCTGAGTTGTGATGCAGCATTTCCTGCCTCTTGCTGCAATTAGTAGACATCCCTGCAAGGAAGGAGCTCAAGCCTATCTGGCACTCTCTAGGAAGAAAGAGCACGAAGGAGGTGCTGGGAAACAAGGAGTTATCTGGCTTTGGCTTTGTTCTTGTATTTAGACCTTGCCATGTTAATTGCAGTACACAACAACATCAATTAACAAGAAATACCAATCTAGTTGAGGACATTAACTGATGACTATGCAGAGCACTTTGGCAGGAAAACCCTAGCTTTTAAGGCTTTTTTTTTTTAACATCAGTTATTTTATTTTAAAGAAAAAAAAAATAAAAACAATGGTACAAAATCTCAAAACAAGATTTTAGGAGAGTAAAAATGGTTAGTACATTGTGTACTGTTACTGCCAAAGTAGTTTCTCATATTACAAGATATAGGCAAGAAATAATAAAT
>NW_004524589.1:16776412-16780385 GCF_000260255.1 Octodon degus
ATCTTTGTATCATCTTGCAGGTATTGAATTATTTTTTCCTGCATCCTAGTTGTTTTTAAGAGATCTTTTCTTACTTTTTCACTAGCCGCAATGGTGTCTTTAAGGTCAGAAAGTCTATTTTCACTTTCACACAAACGGTTTTGCCAGCTTGTGATTGAGGTTTTAATTTTCTGTATACCACTTTGAACCTGTTTCATAGATTCTATTTCTTTCCTAAATTTTTTATAAAGGGGTTCCATCATTTTTATATTCTCCTCTATTTTTTTATCAGTGTATTCTTTAGAAGCACTTAGTACTTCTTTGATTAGAGTTACCACTACATTTTTTAGTTCCGAAATTATTTCTGATCTGATTTCTTCTATACCTTTCTGCAGTTGATTCTTTACTGTCAACACTATTATTCCTGAGATATCTGGCGTGTGATTTCCAGTCTCCTCAGTGCTAGTGTCTTCTGCACTTGTACTGGATGGACTCAGGGCCTGAGACTGCATTTTGTTCCTTCTCTTTGTCATTTTGTATACCACTGTCTCCTGACCTTTGGTGAAGAGCTTGGATAGAGTTATTACCTTAGCACCAGGTCCAGATCTATGAAGTTCAGATTCCTCCAGGTGGGTGTTCCTTGGATCTGGCTGCTGTGCTCCACTTCTCTCTGCTGCAGCTGTTAGACTTGAACCCTTTGTGTCTCTCTGGCAAGATGTTCTGCTCTTGAATCAGCTGGGTGGGTCTTGCCTCTAGCCTCTTTGCAGGGAGTTCTGCTGAAGGGTTCCTTGCTGGGCCTGCGCTCTGGGTCTATTCAGGATCTGGAGGACCCCAGGTCGTTTCCCTCACTCGCCGGGCCTGCCTTCTGGGTCTGTTCAGGGTCCTGCCGATCTCCCAGTGGTCTCACTTATTCACCGGGCCTGCGCTCTGGGTCTATGCAGGATCCCATGGCCTGGGTCATCTTACTCACTTTCCGGGCCTGGGCTCTGGGTCTGTTCAGGATCCCGTGTCCCCGTTGTCTCACTCACTCACCGGGCCTGCTCTCTGGGTCTGTTCAGGATCCCGCCAGGCCCTGGGTCGTCTCACTCACTTGCTGGGCCTGCGCTTTGGGTCTGTGCAGGATCTCACTGGTCTCCCGGTGGTCTCACTCACTTGCCGGGCCTGCACTCTGGGTCTGTTCAGGATCCCAGCGGTCTCCCAGTGGTCTCATTCACTCGCCGGGCCTGTGCTCTGGGTCTGTTCAGGATCCCACCGGTCTCCCAGTGCTCTCACTCACTCACTGGGCCTGCGCTCTGGGTCTCCTTTTAAAGCTTTTTTGTCCAGAATTCCTCAGCTAAATGATACACAAGTAATATAGACATTAGCTTTTATTTTATATTTTCCTTAAAGCAAAGGGTGTCTGATTTCAATATTGAATGGTCTTAACCTCAAATTCATCATAATCATAAAATTAATTAAAAGTGTAGGGTTGGGGAGATAGCTCAGAGGTGTAAACACCTGTCTGGCAAGTGCAAGGACCAGGATTCCATCCCCGGTACCACACAACATGCTGGTCCCAGAATGTCAGGCACACCTAACCAGCCACCAAAACCTGGCATGCCTGTAATCTCATCCCTGAGGAGGCTGAGACAGGAGGATCACTAAAAGTGTGAGCTGAGTAGTGAGATCCTGTACTATATTAAATTAATTAATTAATTTGATGTAAAATATGTATATTTTGTGGGATTTTTTTTTTCAGTATCAGTGACTTAACCCAGGGCCTTGCACAAGGCAAATGCTCTACTACCAAGCCCCGAGTGCTACATTTCCAGCCCTAAAGTGTATTTTTGATGACTTTCATGTAGTAAAAGAAACAAATGATGACAATTGTCAAGCACAGATATTTCTTAAGGTATTTTTTATTTAAATGCAGTGTGAAGATAAATAAATAAAGTGTGCTTGAAGTTTTTCAGAATATTAATTTTTAAAACAAAGTTACAGTGCAATATAGATAATACACATTAAGTGTCTGCGGCTAATCTTTACAGAATAGATATTCTAAATACTCTTTGTAGCACAGGAACCTAAGTCAAATTTGCTGTTACAATAATCATATGAAGGTCAAATCAATTTCTTGGGAACTGCAGAGTGTCTCTCGATGTTTTTACACATGATTTTCTGTAACGAAGGCAGCACCAGTAGTGAGGTTACCAAAACAGAAAGGCAGTGGATTCCTGAGAGCTGTGGAGCCACGGTTCATACTTTCTCCATGATCCACCATGGTGGCTAGATTCTCTGCATTACACCCATCACTTAAATACTTCACCTACAATCACTGATTCAGGAGGTCCCATCGAGCTCCCCTCTCACCAACCCTATTGCCAAACACCCATACCTGACACAGAGCCTTCCTTTCTGGGGTCAGTGAAAGCTTCCTCATTGCTCTCAGCACCTCAGCCCTCTTTCTCCAGGGGCTACTTGAGTGGTGGAGTTTCATTCCTTTCCTTCTGTGCCAGCTGGCTTCCATTGTTCCTCAGTTGGGTAGGCTCGTCCAAGCCAAGTCAACCCTGCAGTACTCAGAGCTCACATCCCTTGACCCTTCAAACCCTCCCTTCCAGGATGGCCCTAACTGTGAGGTTTCTTTACCCAAACCCTGGAGACGCTGTTAGTCATTATTGGACCCTGCTAAAATGCTAATTTCAGCCCAATGCATGTAGAGTAGAATCTATGATTCTCCTATAAGACCATTCTTGTGCTGTAATATTATTCTGGTGTAATACCATCATCTCTTTCAGAAACAAGGATTCAGATACCTGTTTCCTTTTGTTAGGGAAATCAGCAAGAGCTTATAAGAAAAAACAAAAACAGATCTATAAACACTAATACTCCTGTATCTGGTTGAATTAAGTTAAGGATTAGGCAAACTTAAGGTTCTTTTCAAGAGTTATTTGTAGTGCATTAAGCTTAGTGATTGTATAGATATACCATAGAATCCATATTTGAATGAGTAAATTCCAGTAGGACAATTGAAACTTTTAATACAATTTTCCAAAGTCATTAGATTCTCTATAAACTCAATACTAAGCTAGATAGCATGGTGAAACCTTGTCTGAATACCCTGTACTCCTGTGCCCAGGAAGCTGTGGCATGTGTTTATTTGCTTTTTTTCAGTCGTTGCTTCCTGCCAACAGTGATCCAAGAGTTGGTTTCTCTCTGATTGTTCCACTGCCTGTTGTCCAGGACTCTGCAGTGTGCAGTAAGTAACTCTGCCTTGGTTTTAGTCTTCACACTCCTTTGACAGTTGAAATAATGTACTTTATAACTCCAATCTTTGCCGCTCTGGTGTTATAGAGATTCTATATAACTTACGTAGAGCATTGTTGTGCATTAAGAATGGGATTTCCATATTGCTTTCTACATAGAGTGCTGATGGAGATCAATAATCCAACAGGACATTTTTTAATTTTATTTTGATTGTATAGGTTCGTAGTACATGCATTTTACAGTCATGTTGGGGAGTTGACCCATGCACATAGTAAGGCTCCTTTCACTTCTAGTCTCCTTTCCTCTCCTCCCCTCCCTCCCCCTCTAGTTCCCCTTTCCTTGTTTTCATTCTTTTTGATATTGTTGATCATTGTTCATGTTCATTTTCAGTCATTTGTGGACCTGTTAAATGCTAATTTCAATCAGACAAGTTTGGAGTGGAAGCTATGATTCTGCTGTAATAATATAACAAAGATTCCCTGCCATTGTTACTGCTGTGGTGGCTGCAAAATTTAAGATCATTTCCTTCCTAAGGAAGGTGACCTAGCATGGGGTAAGCAGCCTACATACACAGATGAGAAGCATTGGGGAACTGAACTGTGGGATCCAAAACCCAAGAAAGTGACTCTATTAACAAGCTACACTTATATATTAAAGCCGAAGAAGAAAGAAAGAAAGAAAGAAGAAGAAGAAGAAGAAGAAGAAGAAGAAGAAGAAGAAGAAGAAGAAGAAGAAGAAGAAGAAGAAGAAG
>NW_004524589.1:16780485-16783291 GCF_000260255.1 Octodon degus
AAGAAAGAAAGAAAGAAGAAGAAGAAGAAGAAGAAGAAGAAGAAGAAGAAGAAGAAGAAGAAGAAGAAGAAGAAGAAGAAGAAGAAGAAGGCTAATGTAATAAGAATAGAATGTTTTGTTTTGTTTTTAATTTGGAGAGACAAGGCATAGTTGATCCCGAAACATACCTCTAAAATACAAGCCAATTTGTTACAAGTCTATCTTCCCTGAGGTTGCTGAATTATAACAGCATCACTGTAAGGCGGGCAGTGTCTTTCCAGAGGTCCCTGAACGCAAAGAAGCAGCTCACCCAAGCCAGAAGTCCTGTCTGTCCTTCCTAGCCCTCACTGCCTCCTGTGGAGTCGGTCTGCCCTGAGTCAGGAGGCGCACTGAGGTGGCTGACCTTCCTCAGCAGAGACGTCGCTGTGCACCCCCTCATAGGCTGAGTCCACCACTAAGGAGACAGCTGCTCCTTTCCTGGAGTCCCGGTTCTCTTCGGACTCTTTCCACCCCGCTTCACCCTGCTGCATAGCTGGCCACCTTCTCAGGTGGACCCCGCCGCTGCTTCCTGGAATGCGCCTCCCTTGCTATGCTGAGCGACTGCCAAGCTCTTTGGCTTTCTTCCCCCTCAAGGAAAAACATTAAACCTGGCTCTAATATTTCATGAAAGTTTTTCTCCTTGATTATGCTACAAATTTATTTTAAGTTTCAGTTAAGAGAAAACAGCAGAGTATAATCCTTGGAGTGAGAACTGCTTCTCTCTGACACTCAGTAGATGTGTGACCCTAACCTCTCTATGCCTCAGTTTCTCCATATATGAAACAGGTAGAGCAAAAATCTGCCACAACATGGATAAAATGAAAATCAAAGTAATTAATATCTATAACATTTAGAGCCAGTGAGACAGCTCAACCGACTAACAGCCTACTTAGGCAAGATCAGGGACCCGGGTTCGATCCCTAGCACTACATGAAGCGTCTGCCCCTCCCGTAGCCACAGTGACCCAGAGAACGAGTCCCAGCATGGTGGCCCACGCTTGCAATCCAGCGCTGGGGAGGCTGATAAAAGGAGGATCACTAGGAGTCTAAGCTGCCTAGCGAGATCCTATACTAAAATAAATAAATAAATAAAAATAAAAAATAAAAAAATGTCTGTAGAGCTTAAAAGGTTCCTCACCTGCTGCAATTACCATAGAAATGGCTATTGTTCATGCTGCTCCCTGCCTTTCCCCTCCCTCATTCCATCCTTTGCATCCTCCCTCTCCTGTCCTCTTTCCTTTTCCACACGCATCTCAGTGCACACTACACACACACACACCCGTGAAAGCTAAATCCTAACCAAATCCTTAAGAATTTGTGTTCTGTTTTAGCAACTAAAAACGTAAACAATTAAAAAACAGCTCTTATCACAAATCTAAGTTAAAGATTTAAAGGCAAATGTACAGGAATTATAGCAAATTTTTTGTGAATGATATAGTGTTGATCCCAGCTCCACTTTTTTAAAAATAGAAGGAATGGGAAGAAGAAAGGCAGGAGAAAAAGAAGGAATGCAAGGAAAAAACAAAGGGAGGAAGAAGAAAATAAGGAAGATAGGGTAACTCTCCAGAAAATCATGAAACTACACCAAAATTCATCATAGAACAATCCCATTTCACAGCCTTCTAAACGCCATAGAAAATGACATTTGCTAGAGTAAGAAAAACAGATGGTGCAAAGAAGGAGGGAACTAAAGCTCTAAAAACTGAGAATGAAAATGCCACTGCTGCCTTTCTGGGTCCCTTTGATTCACTCCTACATCAAGTGGTAGCTCCAAAGACAGTCACTTTCTTACTTACACACATGTCTTCCAGCCTAAAAACAAAGCTTCTCAAGTAAGAAGCAGGTGGTATTGTGTGTGTGTGTGTGAGTCTGTATGTGTCTTTGTGTGTGTCTGCGTGTGCGTGTGTCTGTGTGTGTGTGTGTGTGTGTGTGTGTGTGCATCTGAATGTGTGAACAGGGCCTGATGCGGAGCCATGAGGGTCCCTGAAACCCATGAGGCAGGCACCCCCTGCCCTGTGAGACTCCGTCAGCAGCAGTGATTCACTTCCTCTCATGCACGAGTACACCAAGTCCTCTGTTTTTCTCTTGGTTCACATTTGTCCTTTTTAAACCAATGAGTCATATGTTGGAAATGTGTATGAAATAAGCAAGAATATGTCACTGAGTTATTTCTGGTTGTTCAATATACACATCCTGGGACATCATGTGTTGGAAAGGCAAAATTTTAAATGCAAAAGATTTAAAGATAACTGATTCAACTGGTTTCTGAAAGAAAGAAGGAAGGAAGGAAGGAAGGAAGGAAGGAAGGAAGGAAGGAAGGAAGGGAGGGAGGGAGGGAGGGAGGGAGGGAGAGAAAGAAAAGAAAAGAAAAGAAAAGAAAAGAAAAGAAAAGAAAAGAAAAGAAAAGAAAAGAAAAGAAAAGAAAGAAAAAAATCAAGAGCAAGAAGTGGATCCTGGTATAAAGATTAAGTTTAGGTGCAGGGGATAAAGTATTTCTTCCTGCTCTCTGAAGAATAATTTTCTTCAGAGGAAATTGCATAAATTCCTGGTCACTTGAATTAGCAGAGAACTTTTCTTGCCAAAGTTTGGTGCTGGGAAACAAATGACATTTGGTCTGTTGTAAAACTATCGCATTTTTCCAAGGCAAATATGAGCTTCAGACTCAAATGTAGTAAAATTTGTCTTCACGCCTTTTCAGCCAAAGCTCAATTCCCGGAGAAATCAAAGGATGAAATAATTGAGGGGTTTCATCATGAAAAAACAAAATCCTTAAAACACCCGCATTTAAA
>NW_004524589.1:16783391-16787487 GCF_000260255.1 Octodon degus
AAATAAAATAAAATAAAATAAAATAAAATAAAATAAAACACTCACATTTAATGCTTGGCCTGATAAAATCCAAGGCAGGACCTTGTCACTCACTCCTTTGTCCAGTGGTCACCTGTTAAGCATGTCCACATGTCAGGTTGCATGTGTGAGGCACCAAGGAGGCTGCAGTGCACAAAGCCTACCCCTGTGCGTGTTCTTATGAAGGAGCGGGTAAGGCGAGCAATAATTAATTAATGAACAAGACACACATTTAGCAAATAGTAATAAGAACAATGCCCATGACAATCTGGGATGTCAAGGGCAGCAGAGGTGGGGTGGCCTTTCTTGTCAGGGTTTTGGGCAATGTGACAGGAACATGAAGATCTGAAACCCGAGGAGCTGAAAGATGAGAAAGCTGTGGTAAGAATACTCCAGGCAAATGGAATATCTTTGTGATTCTGTCAGGATGGAAAGAGAAAAGGCTTCTGAAATATTGACAGATTATAACCAGAGCAAAATGAACAAGAATGAATGGGAACGGAGGCTGGGGAGGAAAAGGAGACATGAGGCTCAATTTGAAGCCAAGGGAGAGTGTGGGCTTTCTCCAGGAGTTGTCATAAGTCACTGGAAGCTGGGGAGAGGCATAACGAAGTAGGTGTGTTAACTAGAGACCATACTCATAAGTGAAATAAATCAGACCCGCATGCATATTATCTCCCAGTATAAGAAGCTGAAAGAGTAAATAAGATCTGAAAGTTGCAATAGACACTGAGAAAGGGAAAGGAACTGTCCAAAGGGAAGGAATGTTTCAGATGAGGGAAAGGAGAAAGGAAAAATAGAAGGAAAGGTTAAAGTATTATATACTTATATGCACAAGATAGCTTAGATAATTGTATTGTTGATTTCTGCTGGTCTGTTGAAAGGAGCAGTTAATGTTTGGACTTTTTTTCTCTCTCTCTCTCTCTCGTTTCTAATTTTCTATACTTTTTGGCCAATCTTACAAGTTTATATCTGGTAATCTGAACAATCAATTTGAAGACAGCAATATGCAATATAACAAACACTGCTGAATTTCTACAATTTTGTTTAATGAAATTCTGTATCATTTCTAATGAGTATATGTGTGTTTACCATTTTTTGTATTCTCTTTAAATAAAAATGTCTAAATGTGAATTTTAAATAATTTCCAGCTTTTACTGGGAATTTTCCCGGAGGAACTGAAAATGTCATATCATAACAATATGTTTGTACCTATGCTTATAGCAGCACAATTTGTGACAACTGAATCTTGGAAACAACCAAGATGTCTATCATCGAAGGAATGGATGAAAAAGATGTGGTATTTTTATACAATGGAGTATTACTCAGCTCTAAAGAATGATAAACTCGAAGACTTTGTATTTAAGTGGATGCTACTTGAAGATATACTCATAAGTGAAATAAACCAGACTCACATGTGTAAATATCATATCATCTCCCTAATATAAGAACTCAAAAGAAGAAGTACAAATAGAAATATATAACACAATTAAAAGGAAGGCAAGAACTTGAGGATTAGACAACAAAGAGAGGGCAAGGAGAAAAGCTAGGAAACATGACAGGGACAAAGCCATACATTCAAATGTACAAGATGGGTAAGGCAATGATCCTGACAGTCTTCAGCAGGTTTTCAAAACTAGCAGTTAATTGGTAGGATTCTCACGCTGAGTAACTATATATGCTGACACCTGTGAACTAGCAACTGCACTGAAGATAGCAATGTGTAATACTAGGGCTATGCTTGGAATGCCTGTCATTCTGGACTTCTAAATACGTACTGCTTGTCATGACATACCAATTACTGACATACTGTCTCTCAAGTAATGTTTGTTTTTAAAAAAAAGCGAAATAAATAAAAACAAGAGACAAGAAAACCAATTTCACAGGACTGTCCTGCTACAATGCTGTGTATGGTTAGATTTCTAAACTTCGGTGTAAAAATATGTAACTGTTTATTCCTATTTTTTAAAATATTTTTAAATATTTTTCTTCATATTCTGCAGTGATTTAAATGTCAACATTTCACAACTTGATGGAAAATACCTGATCCATGTTATGCCTAAGATGTTTGATATTCAGACAGATAGTGAGGTTAAGCTCAACTGCCTATGTTGTAGGGTAATAACAATAAGCTTCTCTTCTGAAGGTCAACAACCTAAGTTTGAAGACCAAAAATTAGAGAAAAAGAAGGACTGCAAGGATGGCCAATATTTTGGCCATAGCCTTTCAAAGTCAATGAAGACTCACGACATAGGAGAACCTATACTGTAACATAATGTAACTCAGTTGTGTCCCAAATTTTCTGATCAAGGAGATTATGGGGCCAAAGAGGAAACTGATCCATGATGTAGAGTGTGCCTCAGGAGAGTCACATGGAGAGACAACATTCTCTCAGGCTTTCACAGAGAACAAACTGGTCAAGCATTGGCCATGACTCATCCACATGGCTGACATGACAAAGGATTTACAAACTGTGATACAGGGTTTCAGGATAAATCCTGAGGGGATTTGATTGACCTTATCAGATACAAAAGCTACATTTCTTGTTATAGAAGTCTTGCTTTATCTTAGTCTTAACCATGCAGCAGAAAAGTATAAAAACGAAGTATAAAAAGTAAAGCCATATTAGTAGACTGAGCTGCTAAAGGCTCAAGTCAACAACTTCTGACACTGCCAGTCTTACAGAAAACCCACTGCCATTATGGACTACTGGACTATATTGGAATATTTTGCTGAATTCATGCACCTATAATATTTGAATGAAAGTGGAATACCGCTCTGTGACAAAACTAAACAAAAAAAGAGGATACAAATGAACGATTTTGTATCTGTATATTCAAAATAGGATAGATATACAGCTTGTTTCCTTTAATTCAATGAGTAGAAAGATTTGTTCTAGTAGTGTTTTTGGACAGGATATCATGTCTGAATCTTGTACAATGAATAACCACTAAGACAACAATATGTATTAGTTATTTAAACTGTCCTACTAATTGGTTTTGAAACTGTCTCATTGCTATTTGCTTCTCAATAAAATTATTTTTTAAAATGATACTATAAATAATAATAATAATAATAATAATAATAATACTTTCCAGCTTTAAGAAAGGAAGGAGAAGGGCTGGGGAGATAGCTCAGTAGAATGAGTGCTTGCCTGGCAAGCTCAAGGGCCAGAGTTCAATTGCTGGTTCTGAAAAAAAAGAAAAGAAAGGAAAGGAGAGGAAAGGAAAGAAAAGGAAAGGGAAGGGAAGGGAAGGGAAGGGAAGGGAAGGGAAGGGGAGGGGAGGGAAGGGGAAGGGAAGAAAAGGAAAAGAAAGAAAGAAAGAAAGAAAGAAAGAAAGAAAGAAAGAAAGAAAGAAAGAAAGAAAGTTCTTTGATCAGCAATATGGCTGAACAAGGGAAGGAATTAATATCACCCAAAGAATGTGACTGGAAATAATGCACTAATTCATGAAAATTTGAGTTGTTTTTCTTAAGATAGGCAGAAGAGTATCATGGCCTTTATATGGAATAATTTTGTATTATACATGAAAGCAGTTTTCATTTTAGAAGGAGAAATGAATTATGTGTTGATTTTAGGCAGAAAAATGGTCATATGTGACTCCAGACATTTGTCATTTATTTGAATGCCCAGTATCTGATCTTCTTCTGTACATTTAGGAGATTTTATAATTTACAAATCTTGAAGGGAAAACTTTCCTACTAAAAAGAAGAAGACTAAGTAAGGTACAATAGTGTATGCCTGGATTCCCTGTACTCTGGAATAGGAAGGCAAGAGAATTGCAAGTTCAAGGCCAAACTTGACAAATTTTTTGTCCCAATTTTTTTTAAGATAGAGCTGTGGATGTAGCTCAGTTTGAAGCCTCTCACTTTAGTCTACAATACTATTCAAAGAAGGGCTGGAATAGGGGTAGGGAGGGGAATATTGA
The DNA here is from genome assembly GCF_000260255.1 of Octodon degus. Taxonomy (NCBI): domain Eukaryota; kingdom Metazoa; phylum Chordata; class Mammalia; order Rodentia; family Octodontidae; genus Octodon; species Octodon degus. Next base: position 16,787,339 of record NW_004524589.1, read on the forward strand.
AAGGAAGAAGGAGAAGGAAAAGGAGAAGAAGAACAAGAAGACAAAGATGAAGACAAGGACGAGGACGAGGAAGAAGAAGAAGAAGAAGAAGAAGAAGAAGAAGAAGAAGAAGAAGAAGAAGAAGAAGAAGAAGAAGAAGAAGAAGAAGA
>NW_004524589.1:16787681-16797996 GCF_000260255.1 Octodon degus
ATATTACAATTTAAAGGATAATTTGGTTTGGCTCATGGTCTCAGAGGTCTCAAGCCATGGTCAGCTGTCTCCGAGGCAGAAACATCATGATGGAAGGTGTGTGTATGGAGCAGAGTTGTTCAATTCATGGCACAGAACACAGAGAAGGAAGCAGAGAAGAACAGAACAGGGGCCAGACAGAGTCCCCAAAGTCATGGCCCCATGTCACATTTCCTCCAAGTGGGCCCCACTCTCTAATGAGTCATTTATCTGTGCTCTCATTAAGGTTAATGTCCTCATAATCCCATCACTTCTCCAAGGACCTCTCAGTCTAGTGAAGTTGAGCATCTAGGTTAACTGTAACACTCATCCACTCAGTATCCCAGATCTTACTTTTGTAGAGATGGAGATCAAGCCAACAGCCTATGTGTGCTAAGCAACCTCTCTACCACTACACTGCATCACCAGTCTCCATCCCACACTTTTTACCAATGAAAAGATGAACACACTCCCAAGGTTGGATCAATCAGATTAACCCATCTTCTATTACAAATCAGGTATTCATGTTGTTTAAAAGAGATGGCCAGAAATGTTCTCTGCATCTGCTATTCAGAAATGGGAGCATCTGAGTCACCAGCAGCCAAACCTGTGAAGCACCAGTGACAGTATAAGTAGAACACACTCCAAGATACAGCCCTCAGTAATGGTGCACTGTTTCCTCTCCATCCAATTATGTGGCATATTCTTGGTTGTGGTTCTTGCTGCATCAAATATAAACTTCTTTGTTCTGCCTTTTCCATGATTCTGGATCTGTAATATCCTATTAGAGGGTTTCTTTTCCACATATTCTCTGGTCCTTAATCTACAGTCTTTTATGAAGAAATAGTCCATATTTAGCAACAAAAGTTGATCATGGAGGAGAAACTTCAGAGCTGTATGACCAAGCTTGAGGTGTGACAGTGGGCTGGGTGGGGATATAAAATAGGTAGGGTGTCACTGGGGGAGGCAAAGTCTGTAGGACAGCAACAGAATCAGATGTAGTTAACTCAGATTCTACAGTTTTTCTGTTTCTCTCAGGGCAAGGGTGTTTTTTCTGAAAGTCTCTAATTTATTGGTACATTTTAGACATACACAATGATCACATCCATCATAAGGAATTTGTGCCTATAGGTGATGTAGCTTAATTCTTTTTTCCCCATTTCTCTACCCTCCCTCTATCCCCTCTTCCTCTCCAATTTTTTGCCATAAATGAAATTTTTAATTAATAGGAATACCAAAACCAATTTGATTTATGCTAAAATGCTTAGAAAGCTGAGCATTGTGGTATATACTTAAAATCCCAGGATACAGGAGGCTGAGGCAGGAGGATCACCATAAATTAGAAGTTATTTAAGATATATAGTGAATTTAAGGCCTGTCTGGACTACATAGTAAGACCCTGTCTCAAAAAAAAAGTATCATTTATGCTAAAAGTGAGCTCTATCACAATTAATAGTTTGTCAGTCATTGATACATTATTTGAGTTTCATTTTAAATCTTATATTTGTACGGATTTCTTAATTATATTGCCCACATTCAGTTAAATCCTAGCTGATTGCTAAACACTTTTTAAGCTATATTTTTTCCATAATTTTATTGAGAAACAAATAGCAATGAGACAGTTTCAACCCAAATTGGTAGGACAGTTTCAATAATTAACACATTGCATACATTCTTCCTAGTGGTTAATTGCTGCACAAGATGTGGACATGATATCCTATTTACAAACACCATTAGAACAAATCCCTCTATTCATTAAGAGAATGTAACTATATATCTATCCATTTTGAATACACAGATACAAAATGGACATTCATCTGGATTCCCTTTTCTTGATTAGTTTCATTATTTGAATATTATAGGTGTGTAAACTCAGCAAAATATTCTAAAAGAGTCCAGTAGTCCATAATAGTATTGGGTCTTCCGCTTGACTGGCAGTGTCAGAAATTGTTGACCTGAAACCCCTACAGCTCAACATAACAGCATGGCTTTACTTCTTATACTTCATTTTTATACTTTTCTGCTGGATGGTTAAGACCAAGATAAAGCAGGACCTATGCAACAAGAGTTGTAGCTTTTGAGTCTGATAAGGTCAGTGAAATCCCCTCAGGATTTATCGTGAGATCCTGTACCTCAGATTGTAGAACCTCTGTCAGTGTCAGCCATGTGGATGAGTCACGGCTATTGCTTGGCCAATGTGCTCTCTTTGAAATCCTGAGAGAATGTTTTTTCTCCATGTGACTTTCCTTAGGCACATTCTACATCATCGATCACTTTCCTCATTGGCCCCATAATCTCCTTGATCAGAAAATTTGGGACACTACCGAGTTATGTGATGTTACAGTACATGTTCCTCTCCATTTTTGCAAAAGCAGTTTCTATCTTTTCCTTCTTTTCTTGATTTCTTTCTTTTCCTTTCCTTGTTTTCTCCTTCCTCTCTAGCTAGTTCCCTTTCCCATTTGAGTATTTTCTTCCTATCTGATAATATCTATTATAATATTTTGTCACTTATTTACAGTTTTGGTTTCTCACACCAGAGGAAAAAAATAGGATATTTATACAAATGTGCTCAATTTACTTCACTTAGGAACATGGTCTCAAGGTTTAATTAGGAATGTCTCCAGTTTACCCTTTCTTTGACTGAATAGTACCCCATTGTATGAAAAAAAACACAACTTCTTTATCCTTTTATTAATTGATGAGCATTTGGGCTATTTCCAAGATGTACTTGCTATAAATTGTGCCACTCTAAACATGGGTGTGCATGTATTTCTGTGGTATGATGGTTTTAATTCTGTAGGGAAGATCCCAAGAAGAAGAATGGCTGGATCAAATGGAACCTCTAGTTTTAGACTTTTAAGGAATCTCCAGAGTAGCTTCCGCAGTGTCTTCACCAGGCCGCACTTCCAGCAACGGTAAAGAAGTGTCTTTCCCCCCCCCACACACACACACACACTACCACCAGTATTTGTTGCTGGTTGATTTCTTGATAATAGCCATTCTTCCTGGAATGAGATGGAATCACAGCTTTCGTTTAATTTGCATCTGTCAAATGATCCGTGGTGTTGAACCTTTTTTCATGTTTGTCATTTCTCTGTCTGTATCTGAGAAGTGTATATTCATCTCAGATGCTCATTTTTGAGTGGATCTTTAAGTTACAGGGGCTCTTTTTTTTTTAGTTCGGGGTCTCTCTCTCTCTTTTTTTTTTTTTTTTTTTTTTTTGAGTTCTTTATATATTCTAAATATCATCCCTTTCTCTAAGGAACAGCTCCAAAAAATTTCACTTCCCATTCCTCAGGTTGTCGTTTCACCATGCTGATGATTCATTTCGCTGTGCAAAAGCTTTTTAATATGATCAGATACCAACTGTTGACTCTTTGTGAATCTTGTATTTCTTGTAAAAAGGGGGTTTACTCCTCTGTCCATAAAGTCTTTATCTACATCTATGTCTTCAAAAGTTCTATGTAGTCTCTCTTCCAGAATATTTGGTGTTTCTGTTTACTATTTAGATATTCAATCCATTTTAACTTTAGTGGAGTACATGGCGAGAGACATCAGAGTAGTTTTAGTCTTCAACTTATGGAAAACCAATTTTCAGCACCATTTATTAAAGATGTTTGGGCTGGCCAAATAGCTCAGCGGATTAAAGCACCTGCAAGCAGGTGCAGGGATAGGGGTTCCATCCCTGGGCCTGCATCGCCGGCTCCACCCCCAGGGTGCACTGAAAAGGCAAATGAGACTGGGTGTGGTAGTGCATGCCTGCAATCCCAGCTTTTGGGAAGCTATAAACAGAAGAATCACTGAGTCCCATCTAGTAGCAAGACTCTGAATACCCTGTAAACCTTTCCCCAAAAAAATAAAAAGTAAAAATAAAATAAAGATGTTGTCTTTCTTCTTGGAATGTGTTGGCTCTTTTTTCAAAAAGACAAGGTGGCTGAGTGTTTTTGGAGTTGTTTTTGGATCTTACAATCTGTTCCATTGATCATTAAGTCTGTGCTTTGTCAGTACTATGCTGTTTTTATCACAGAACTTTTGTAGTATAATTTCAAGTCAAGGATTGTGATGTTTTCTGCCTTGCCTTAGGGGCCCAGAATTGTTTTTGATACTCTAGGTCCCTTCTGGTTCAAAATTTATTTTAGGACTGCAAAATATTATTTTTATGCAGTACAGAAATAACTCTGCAAGTGATTCTGAACTTCTTGGCATAATTTACACAGATAAAGTTCTAAGCAATTAGTTACCAGGGCATATGTGTACCTAAATCAATCAAACCAATAAATAATGCCAAGACCACACCAAGTAATGAACTTCTTAAAAGATGGGTAAAGCTGTTAGAATATGAAGACCCTGGAAAACATATAAATCTAGGACCTCTTCATATATGAGTTGTAGGCATCAAGAATATCACAGAGATTTACTTTTAAGAAATTCTTGATTATTCTTTAAAGGTACTAATTCAAACTTTCATTTAGAATTTCAATGAAGAAATAAAGATTTTTGATCATTTTCTTCCTGAAGCAATCAATTTCCTTTAAGCTTAAAAGATCAGAGGGCAAGGGGCAGCCAGAGAGCTCATCCTACTAAAGCACTTACTTAGGCAGGCGCAGGGGCTGGGGTTCAATCCTTGGCACCACAAGCTGTGCTAGCTCTGCCCCCGGGGCCCACTGAGGTGGCCATTGAGACTGGGTGCGATGGTGTCTGCCTGTAATCCCAGAGCTTAAGAGTCAGAAAACAGGAGGATCATTAAGAGTCCAATATGTGTAGTGAGACCCTGTAGACTCTGTACTAAACACATAAAAAGGAGAGAAATGGTATTCATAAACATCATTGCTAGTTTAATGTTTGTTTCCTTTACTTAGTTAATATTAGGGCAGAGTTTTCTAAAAATTAGATTTCCACCAGATCACGTATTATTTTTATTTTCATTTTTTTTTGACACAGGGTCTTGCTATGCAGTTGGATCTCATAGTAAATAAATTTTAAAAAGTTATAATAGGGGCTGGGGATTTGGCTCAGTGGGAGAATGCTTGCCTAGCAAGCTGGAGCCCTAGGCTTGGTCCTTGGCACTAAAACCAAAAAATAAACCTCCCCTAAAAGAGTTATAATCAATAAGACCATAAATAAAACTGACACAAAAAATGAATAAAATAAATAAACAAAACAACACAGCTGGCCCCATATAAATCATTGTTATGTCTCCCCTTTGGATAGATACCAATTTCTACCACACAATATTTAACATTCTTTTTATTGGACAGCAATAACTTGAAGAACATCCTCCAAGTGTAACTGATTGATTTACAACCAATTACAAATCTCATAAATATGTACTTCAGATGATTGGTTTCTTTATTAACATACCTTCACTGAGAATTTCATGATTTTCAGTTTATATGGTATTGCCAACTTTTAAAAAAATACAAAATATTTAGAGATATCAAGAATCATCTAGAATGGTACTCACTTTAATGTTTTAATCAGTTTTTGACAATGGGCTGCTGAAAACATTTTTTATGTTTAAACACATCTTTGACTTGTACTACTATAAAGTATTTCTTTCTAAGTAGAAGTGATTAAGAGTTTCTACGAGTACCTAGGTATGGTGTCACACACCTGTAATCTCAGTGTTTAGGAGGTTAAGACAGGAGGATCATGGTGAGGTTAAGGCCAGCCCTGACTGCATGAGTTCATGGCAAATCTCAGCTACATATCATGATCCCGTCTCAAATATATATATATATTTAGTAAATTCCCATCACTGTAAAACAAAAGAAAGAAAGAAAGAAAGAAGGAATTGCTTTAAGTATTTGAAGTGACAAATATATTAATTAGCTTTATTGCAGCAATAGCAATGTATATTTATTACAAAATATACACCTTAAATATTTGGCAATAATACTTAACATAAAAAACAATTTTTATTACTGGTTTTGTTTTACCACTTATTTAATTTTTTAAAAAACATATCTTTTTTTCCAAAATACACATATATGGTTGCACAACCTTAAGAACAATGGCTTCAAACTCTATGATAAGGTATGATTCTTTCAGCTGGCCCTTGTCTGACACTGATGCTAGCAGGAGCACTGCCCTTCCACTGCTGATGTGAAAACTGGTCCTCTGTACCACCTGCCCAAAGCAGGAGACACACAGGCTCAGGAGGATTGCCAGCCCAAGGCAATGCAAGAACCGTGTATAGTTTTAAGGTGAGCAATGTTCCCTCAAGATCCGTGTGTTCAGGGTTTGTTTCACAGGGAAGTGCTATGGGCCTTGGAAAATAGGTCACTGGAAGAAAGCTACTGAAGATGAGTATTGTACCCCAGCCTGGCCTTCCTCTCTCTTTAGCTTTCTAGCCAACTGAGACTACTAGTTGCCATCTGGCATCTCCTGCGTGGACTGGAATTCCTAAAACCGTGAGCCAAAATAAATCTTACTCTAATTATCTCAAGTATTTTGCTATAGTAATAGGAAGCTGGCTAACATAAATAGCAGTGAAGGGAGAAAACTTCCCCTTCCTCCTTTTACCACAAGCCAAAATGGAGAAGACACAAACCACATAATTCCAGCCTCCAGTTCCCACATATTCCTCTTGGGGCTTTCTTTTGATATAACACAAAGTATACCACTGAGTTGGCTATACCCATCCAATCTGAGTCCGGCCTAGCCTAATAATACTACAAGTGTTACCACACAGGGTCTCAAGTGCAAGAAAGCTTGAAGTACAACCTATCACTGGAAAGTTTTCATCCTCCCACGCCTTTCTTAGCAAAGGAGCCACTAAAGGATTTTGGTAACTCTCCATGACAAAGTTTCACTGCTTTCAAAGCTCTTTATAGCTAAGTCTATTTAATTTCCTCTTGAACTAGAAGTTTATGAAGGGCCTGGGCAGCTGGCTCAGTGGATTAAGCGCTTCCCTGGCAAGCACAAGGGCCTGAGCTCAATCCCCAGTTCTGGAAAAAAAAAAAAAAAAAAAACGTCGCATTAATTCGGGGCCAGGGAGATGGCTCAGTAGAATAAGCCCTTCCCTGGCAATTGCAAGGGTGTGAGTTCAATCTCCAGTTCTGAAAAAAAAAAAAAAAAAAAAGAGTATAAGTTTATGATGCTCCCTTAGCTTTTCCTCCAATAGACACCAGTGTCAAAGATACTCACAGCCTCTACACTGACCTCTGAATATTGGTAATCTCAGTAGCATGGTTGGAACTCAAGGAAGCAATGGGATTAAACTAGACTAGCTGTTGTTAGATGAGATGGGGCCATGCACATGACCAGCATTACTGGTTCTAACATTTTTGTTTGTGGACTCCGCAATGATCTCATTCTCTCATTTTAGTTGATTCTTATCTAGTTCCATGAGTTCAACTGTTATCTGATCAAAGCCAATGTTTATGTCTGGCATGGACTGTTTCCTTAAATTCCACAATAATATTCCACCTTATTTACTTGACTTGTACACTTGGATATCTAATGAGTAGGTGTGACTTCACACAAACAAAGCCAAATTATTATTATTGTTAATGGTTCTTGGTGATTGAAACCAGAATTTTGAGCATGCTAACCAAGTATCCTAGCACTAAGTTACATTGCCAGTCCTTTATTTTAGAGTCTCACTGAGGTTCTGCCTTCCAAGGAGCAGAGACTTTTAGGTAGGAACCACCAGGTCCAATGGAAGCCAAAGTCTTGATTATTCTGACATCACCCACATGCTTAGACCATGTCACCTCCAGGCAATAATGGCACCTCCATCCCATCAATTGTTCATTTCCCAAATTTAGAGCTGGTTTTGACTTCTTTGTTATTCTGAGACATCACATCCAAACCTCCAAGAAATTTTGTCCACTCTACCATTGAAAAATAACCAGAATTTGACCGGTTATCAACTCCTCCAGCACTAACTAGTGCAAACTTCCATTACTTCTCACAGGACAGCATCAAAAACGTAACTAGTTCCTCTGATTCGCTTCTCTCCACCCCAACTATTTCAGTTAAACCGCTGAGGCTTCACTTTGAAAAGTCATGTTTAGAAATACATACCTCACCAATAAGAAATACCTTGTAGATTTGCACCTAACTCACAGAAGTTTCTGAAGGAAAGCCATGGTTCACGAAGCTTTCCTTAATCTGGGGTCCTATTTCCTTGCTCCTTTTCCTATCATTCTTCTGTGTTTTTGGACTGTAGCTGTGCTAGTTTTCTTGCATTTGTTGCACATATCAGGCATCCTCCTACTTACAGCTCTTGGCAAGGTACTATCTCGTGTCTGTGAAATGACCATATCCAGACTGTCACCTTCTTCTTATTTCTTCCTAAAATTTCTCTGACTTCTACATAAAACTGGCTCCCTCCTCAGGTATTTTTTCACCTTCTTATTAAGCTTTATTTTTCTTCCTCCTATATTTTGCAACTGTTTATATTTTCCGTTGACCTGTACTGAGTTGTATTTCATTTCAACAATCTATTTGGTTACCTACTCTATCCCAATTCTTTTCTAATAACTGCCTACAAGTAATCTCTACCCTATATTTATCAAATAAATAGAAACATGAACCAAGAAGTATCCAAAAAAATTCCTGAAATAACCATGATATTTAGTGATTCAGAAAATAAAATCAAGAGAAGCTTATAAAGAATGTTGAGCAGTCTACCAAGAAGTAACAAATAAACCAGAAAAATTGCTACTATGGCCAAAGGAAACAACAATTTAAGCTGGAGGAAGTGGTTAACACTGTGCAATGCTACCAAGTGGTACCAGTGAAGCATATGGAAAATAGAGTGGTAAAGAGTCAGGGTCAAGTGAGGAAAGACTTTCAAAGAGCAGATGGTAATCAACAAAGTCAAACATGTTTGAAGAGTTAAGCGAGATCAAATGGCCATTGAGTTTGTAAGACAGACATTAATAAAAGCTACTTAAAGTGCTGGAAATGAGATTGTGATTGATACAAGAAGCTTCAAGAAAAGAATTGGAAATAATGAGCACATAAAATGGTCTGAAGACTTTTTTTCCGAAAATACAAACCAAAAATATAATTGGAGTAACATGGTATTACTGATTTTCAAATAAAAGATACTATACCAGCTTGCAACGTGGAAGAGAATAATTTATAGAGAGCACTGAGATAGGCATGTTACCACATGCCTAAACTCCTATCTTCTCAGGAAGCTAATAAGGAAGATGACATATTCAAGGCTAGGCCAAGCCTTCTGGGGTGATGGCAGAGCGGTGAGCCATCAGAGAAGCAGGCTCTTAGAGATTTGGAGTCTATATGTGGGAGTATAGCAAAATAAGAATGAGAAGAAGGGAGGAAGTGGATCTTTGGGACCCAGCAAGGATCTCAAGAAAAAACTGAAGCCCTAGAGAAGAGGTTAAAAAGAGACCTTGATGCAAAAGGAGGAAGTAAGTAGCACTACCTCCCTGCACCCTGAATACATGTGTGGAAGGGGAAATTTGAACTTCCAAATGCTCAGGACTGCTGGAAATCTCACAGACCTCCACAGAAAAACAAAATATAGAATGAATCAGTGGACACAGTAGACTGTGGATGGATTTAAAGGTCCCCCAGAAAAGTGTTGCCGACCAGTTGCCATATATGAAAAGGGCAAACAAGCTTGGAACTCGGAAGAACCACAGGCTTGTTCCATCTAGGGGCTCCCATTGTCAGGGTAAGGCAGAACTTAACTTCAAGTTGGCAGGAAGTCATAAATCTGGGCTCAAGCCAGAAAGTAACCAAATTCAAGCAGGAAGGAAGTACCAAGTATGAAGTGCTACTGAGTGAACAAATCAGGTTCCAGTCCTCCAGCCAGAAACCAGCCTGAACTTCAGTAGAGCTAAAAGTGCAGGCTTGCCGAGAGTACTCTCTACCTGCCATAAGTTTACAGCTGGCTTGCTGAGGTTGATCAACATGGCTCTGGCCTCTGTCTACCCACTCTTTCTATCAGTGACAGAAGAGACATGCCCTAAAGCAGACAGTTTTTGCCTTTTCTTCTTTTTTTTATTTTCTTTTATTTTATTTGTTCTTACACCAGAAGCTTACCCATGAATCAGATAATAGTTGACAACCAGTGTGGAGAAGATACATAAAGAGCCATACCAGAGACGTGCCCTGGTCACTCTTGACTGCTTCAGATGACAAAACCCAAGAGATAAGATTGGGCCCCATCAGTTTCGGGGTAAAAGCAGACCTTGCACAGGGTTAGGATAAACTTGTCACCTCTTCCAAGGTTGTTGATGGATTTTACCACTTGGTCTGAGGAGGAAAACACAAAGTGTTGAATTCTTACAACAGTCTCATCCTACACATTTGC
>NW_004524589.1:16798096-16806964 GCF_000260255.1 Octodon degus
ATATATATACACTCTTTCTAGTTTGCTGTTGTTGGTCTGTACTTATTTTTCCTCTTTCTCTCCTCTCTTTATTACCAGTTTCCCAAACTTTGCATAATCTTCCTTTGTCCTCCAAACTTACATTTACTCTCTTTCTTTTCTTCTATTTCTTTATTTTCCCCCATAACTCCTTTTAAATTTTCTCCCCTGAGGATAAGATCACCATGTTGAAAGCATATTTCCTGTATACAATTTTCTGGTTTGTTTTAGATTTTGTTGAATAACCACAATATAATTCACAGTTAAAGAGGAAAAATTAACAGCTACATCAGTTTGTCATTCTCCAGGATATTTGTTAGCACTGTTAGTGCTAACTGTTCTACTTTAGCCAAGGTGAAATAATTGTTTTAGTTATTGGTTCTTCCTGGTATGCCAAGATTGAGATGGGCTAAGGGTCATAAAAGGTATACTCAGCCAGTGGCAAAGAAATACAAGTTAAGCCAAAGAGGTCCCAACTTCTCGGCCTCAATAAATTGAAGCAGGATGATCTTGCAGCAGAAATAAACTCAGAATTCAAAAACAAGCTACACCTGGAAGACATCTCTGAGAAGTGATTTCCTAAGGGTTCTAAATACTAGCAATAAAACTACCCACTGAAGAAAGTTACAAGCATAAATCCAGGAATTAAATTTTTAAAAAATAGAAAATTGGAAGACAGTTAAGCAAGATGTAAACTCAGATATTCAGCTCACTAAAGTCCAGTGAGTTGCAACAATTTGAAAGCCAGTCACTGGACTCTCTGAAGTGTTAACAATCCAGACAAATGAGGCTATCAACAAAATCAAAACAGAAATAATTTATCAGGTAAATACAGAGATGAAAACCATAGTGAAAGGCATGGTTAGTGGCTCTAGAGCAGATATAGATTTAAAAAAAAAAAAGAGTAAGGACCAGGAATATAGCTCAGCAGTATAGTGCCTACCTGGCAAGCACAAGTTTCTGAGTTTGATTCCTGGCAACAGCAACAACAAAAAAGAGGATCTTAGGAAAATGATAGAATCCTTGAACCTCCAAAATAGGAGAATAAAATGAAATGCATGAAACAAACTCAAAGAGATGTCCAGGAGATTAAAATTTCCATTAATATTATATGCAACAGAATGAGCCAATGAGAGGACAGAATATCAGATATAGAATACAAGATTGTGGTTAGTGATCATGAAAAGAAAGACTTCTTAAAAATGCAAAGGAGGGGTTGGGGAGATAGTTCAGAGGCATAATCTGCTGCCTGGCAGGTGCAAGGGCCCAAGTTTGACCCCGTGGCCTTCCATGCAGTAGAAGCCTCGGAACCCTGGGTGCACCATGCCAGCATAGTGGTATGTGCCTGAAATCCCAGCACTCAGGAAGTTAAAACAGGAGGATTACTGAGAGTTTGAGAATGGCCTGGGAGCTACAAAAGTGAGCACAAGGCCAAGTAAAACTGTATAATGAGACTCAGTCTCAAAAAACAAAAAAAAGCAAAGGATCATGAAAAATCAACACAATAGTTGCTAGATGATACAAAGAACAATAACATAATATCATAATATTGATCAAAGTCAATGAAACAGCTAGCACAAATGACATAACAACATATAATGGCAGAAAAATCCCCAAGCATGGAAAAGGAATTTGACATGCAGCTAAGTGAGGCATATAGAAGTACAGTTATTCATGATCAAAAAAAATAAAGCTACACTAAAGTATATATGATCATTAAGATTCCAGAAATTCAGCATAAGAATGGAATATTAAAAGCTGTTAGGAAAAAAATCAGCTTTAAAAGAAAGCCCATCAGAATTAAATTAGTCTTCTCAACACAAATTCTGAACTCAAAGAGAGCTTGGGATGAAGTATTTTAAACTCTGAAAGAAAACAACCTGCCAAGGTATTAATTATTGAAAATGTCTTAGTAATCAGTTTTGAAACTGTCTCACTGATATTTGTTTCTAAAGAAAGGAAAAGAAAAAGAAAACAACCTGCAAACCATATTAATGTGTCTCATAAAATTATATTCACATTGGTAGAGAAACATGATACTTTCATGGCAAAGAACATCTGAAGAAATTCATGACCACCACAGCAGCACTCCCAAATGTTCTAAAGGACATTCTGCAAGGGATTATGAGGACTATAACTCCATGAAATTTAATAGAATGAATCTCTCAGACAAGGCAAGTAATTAAACAGAGAAGAAAAAAAAACAGGAATGAATAATTGGAAAATAACATGACAAAGATAAGTGAATACATATCAGTTACATCTATTAATGTAAATGGTCTCAATTCACCAATAGATGGTCTTACATTGTACATTGGTAGGTTTCTTTTACTTATCTGTTTGAATTTTTGAATAAAAAATTTACCAGTTTTTTTAAAAAAAAAAAAAGAAATAGCTTGGCCAAATGGATCAATAAACAAGATCCTGGCTGGGGAGATAGATCAGTGGCATAAGAACTGCCTGGCAAGTGCAAGGTTCTGAGTTTGATCCTCAGTACCACAAAAAAAGAAAATAAAAAAAGAAGAAAGAAAGAAAGAAAGAAAGAAAGAAAGAAAGAAAGAAAGAAAGAGAAAAGAAGGAAAGAAAGAAAGAAAGAAAGAAAGAAAGAAAGAAAGAAGAAAGAAAGAGAATATCCAATACATTTTGCATATAAGAAACACATTTAATTCAAAGAGACAGTCATAGACTGAAAGTCAGAGGTTGGGAAACAATATTCCATGCAACAGGAACCTGGAAAAAGACAGAAGTAGCTATTTTGTTTGCAAAGAAGATTTCAAGACAAGACTGAAGAAAGACAAAGAAGTTCACTACATCCTTGTAAGGCATACAATTCAAGAGAAAGAGATAATGTATCATAAATATATATGTACAAAATACCAGCACATTCAACCATTTAAACAAATATGAATAGACAAAAATCAAACAATCACTAATATAATTGTAATGGAAGACCTCAATACAATAAAAGCCACCCACTGTCACAAATAAACAGATCAACTATACAAAAAATCAATAGTGAAATATTAGAACTAAACAAAATCTTTGAACAAATGGGCTTAATAGATGTCTACAGAGTGTTCTACCCCACAACATCAGAATACAAATGAAAGTGTAAATAAAGACAAAAATCTATGTTACGTATTGTGAAATAGTAAGAAAATGTTCCAATGAGATAGAAAACTAAGGAGGGTGTGGGAGAAAGAAAGGAAGAAAAAGGAAAACGTGAGAAAGAAAAGAAAAAATGGAAACAACACTTTTTAAAATAATTTTATTGAGAAACAAATAGCAATGAGATAGTTTCAAAACCGATTAGTAGGACTGTTTAAATAAATAATGCATTGCATATTGTTGTCTTCTTAGTGGCTATTCATAATACAAGATGCATACATGATATCCTGTCCACAACACTATTAGTATAAATCTTTCTATTCATTGAATTAAGGGAAAGTAGCTATATCTATCCCCTTTTTGTTTAGTTTTGTTAGAGATGGGTATTCCATTGTCATTTAAATATTGTAGGTGCATGAATTCAGCAAAATATTCCCAATATAGTCCAGTAGTCCATTATAGTAGTGAGTTATCCAAAGGATTGGCAATGTCAGAAGATGTTGACATGAGCCTTTTACAGCTCAGCCTATTAATATGGCTTTATTTTTTATACTTCATTTTTATACTTTTCTGCTGGATGGTTAAGACCTAGACAAAGCAAAAGCTATATAACAAGAAATGTAAGGAAAAAAAAAAAGAAAGAAATGTAACTTTTGTATCTGACAAGGTCAGTTAAATCCCCTCAGGATTTACTCTGAAACCCTGTACCTCAGATTGTAGAACATTTGTCAGTGTCAACCATGTGGATGAGTCATGGCCATTGCTTGGCCAATGTGCTCTCTGTGAAAGCCTGAGAGAGTGTTTTCTCTCCATGTGACTCTCCTTAGGCATACTCTGAATCATTGATCACTTTCCTCTGTGGCCCCATAATCTCCTTGATCAGAAAATTTGGGACACTGCCGAGTTACATGGTGTTACAGTACAGGTTCTCCTATGTCCAGAGACTTCACTGACCTTGAAAGGCTAAGGCCAAAATGTTGGCTGTCCTTGCAGCCCTTCTTTTTATCTAATTTTTGCAAACTTAGGTTGTTAACCATCCAGAGGAGAAACTTATTAATATTACCCTACAACATAGGCAGTTGAACTTAACCTCACTATCTGTGTATGAATATCAAACATCTTACACATAACATGGAACAGGTATGGAAAGAATACTTTTGTAAATAAGGGGATTAGGGTTGAAAGGAAGAGAAGGGAATGAAAAAAAGAAGAAGAATCAAGATATACCATGTGCAGGTACAAATTCCTTTTTTAAATTTTTATTCATTTTAATGAGAAAAAAGATAAAACAGTAATAAAACAGTTTCAAAACAGGTTAGTTGGACAGTTACAATAATTAATACATTGCATATTATTGTCTTCATAGTAGTTATTCAGAGGACAAGATGCTGACATAATACCTTGTCTAAACAATATTAGTACAAACTTTTATTCTCAGTGAACTAAGGGAAAGCAGCTGTATAACTATCCTAACTCTCTTATATATACATATATATGGATGTTAAACATATACATATATTAACATATATAAATAAAGGAGAGTTTTGTTGTGGAAAAAAGTGAAAGAAAAATATATACATGCAAATTCCTTATGATGAATGTGATCATTATGTATATATAAAATGTACCAATAAAATAATTAAAAATAAAGTCTTCTCACATTCTCCACAACTTCTGTGACATAATATCATCAATAAATAAATAAAAATAAACAGCACTGATCAGGTAAGAAATAGAAATTCTGCTTGAGCACTGGATGCCACTCCTTGCCTACTCAAAGATATTCCTATCTTTGTCTCATTTCTGAAGACTGCTTCTTTAACTCACTAATAAATTCAAAATACTATGCTATTCTTTAAATTATTTAAGTATTTTAGGTAACTTGCCATTGTGGTTCTTGTCAACCTTTTTGCCTTTGCCAAATCTGAATAATTGCAAATTCTGCATAGAGTCAAGTCTGACCAATGTATAACCTAGTTTAACCCCTAACCATATCAGCTCAGCATGCTGATATGTACTGTTAAATTTTATTAAAAAGAAATGTGGTCAATGAAAACTTCATTGATGTCACTCAGCATAATGATCCAAAAAGACCCTCCATTCAGAGTTTTGACCACGGAAAGTGCATGGCTGATGTGAGATGAAGAAAAAGATCTTTGAGGAGGTCAAGAATTTGCAAAGCTCAGCATAGCAGAAATACACTCAGTCGGGAAGGGAGGGAAGAGGAAGAGGAAGAAAATCAGTGAGAAGGTCCTGTGCATTCACCCACTGTCCATGAAGAATGTAGTCATTATGTGTTATAAACATCTACTAATAAAAGTAAAGAGCCAGAGAAACTTAGATTCTAGTTTCTTAAAAAGATACGTATTCTCATTGCTTGGATCTTAAATGTCCCACCAAAAGCCCACATGGCCAAGGTTTGATTGCTAGCCTGTGATGTTATTGGGAGTTAATGAGACCTTAAAAAGTTAGAGCCAGCCAGGCATGGTGGCCCAGGCTTATAGTTCCACCACTCTGGGAAGCTGCTGTGACCTTAAGCACAGCAAGATCTTGTCTCAAAAAAAGGGGGGGGGGCACTGAAAACATGCATTTGAAGGGCATTTGAGAAAACAACTTCTTTTCTTTTTTTTCTTTTTTTTTTTTTTTGTTTTTTGTTTTTTGTTTTTTGTTTTTTGTGGAACCAGGGATTGAACTCAGGCTCTTGAGCCAGCTTCTTCTCTTCTCTCTTGCTTGCTTCCTAACCATCACAAAGCCAGCAGTCTCTGCAACTCCATACCCCTGCCCTGAGGCAGCACAAAGCAAAGACAGTGGTCCAACAGCTGTCGACTGAAACCTCTGACCCTGCCTCTGAAGAAAGCCACTCTCCTCCTGTAAGTTGGTTTCCTTGGGTATTTACCTGAGCTTTACTGGAGCTGGGCATTGTTATTTGCCCCTGCCTCTTTGCTGGCCAATTTCATGACAGTGTCTCCACTGTGACAATTAAGCTGCACCATCTTTAGTTTTGACCTCTCCTCCTCTGAATCCCAGACTCACACAACCACATACAGAGACAGCATCTTTACTGATGTCTTTACAATGGAAGAAACTAAATGTTCTCAAAATTAAAAGAATTTTCAGATTCCTCAGTATCTTCTGATTACTTCTGAAAGAAATGCCCACACCAAAAATCCAGGCAGGTAAAAATCCAGTGGAGGCTGAGAAAAGAGCATTGTAACTTCAGGGCCTGCCTTGGTAAGGTAGTGAGACTTTGAACGCAAAACCCAGTGAAAAAGCCTGGAGACGTGTCTCCATGGTAGAGCTCCTACCCAGCATGGATAAGGCTCTGGTTTGGTTTCCCAGCATTGAAAAGAAAAACAAACAAGTATCAATATTAACTACAATTTATCTCTTATCCCACACATCAATGAATTGCATATATAGTGTTTCTCCTTCCTATAGTTCTCTCATATGTACCTTTTCTCCATACTTTCTTACAACTTCCATTCTTTCTTTCTTTTCTTTTTTTTTCCAGTACCAGGGATCAATTTCAGGACCTTGGCTTGCTAGGCAGGTGCTTAAGCCACTGAGCTATCTCCCGGACCCCACAACTCCCTTTCCAGAGACAATAATTCCTTGCATGTGTCGATAGAACAGCTTTTTCATTAATATTCCTCCTAGTTTGCATTAAGAACGTAGATTGAGAGGAAACATCTGCAAGAGGCCGCTAATTGTGATACCTTTTCATGATTGTTATCATTGCTTTTACCCAGTTTTGTTTTGTGTCAGTATTTCCAGTGCAACACAATGGCCTGTTGTGTGGAGCTACATGGAAGCAAACTCCATTTGCACTTCATTAACTGAAGAACAAATTTCTTTGCCCCCATCCCCATTGCTGCCCTCTAACACCTAAAGCATCAGCATATAATCTAGCCTGGACCAACTTGATACTCACACTCAGGATTTGGTTTATGGAGAAAGTAATGTAGAAATGGTTGCACTTAAAAGTAGCACTGTGTCTCAGCTAGAAAGGAAATTCATCAGGAAGCCTCTGGGAGTGAAACAGAGGGAAACCTCCAGGTGTGTGGGAACTGCAAGTGAAGCATGCCCTCTGCCCGCTCCATCCTCCACACAATCCACTGCCTCTGGGTCCTGGTCCCCAGGCATGAGGATCCTGTCCCAGGGGTGCAGGTGCAGGAGCATCATCAGTGGAGGCATCTGCAGGTCCAGTGTGTAGTGTGTCGGCAGAGTGCGCAGCAGTCCTTGCTGGGGCTGCATGAGACCACGGAATGCCTGGCATGCCCTGTCAGTGCAAGCTCTGTGAGCTGACCCTACATCCCAGCAAGCTGGAGCGCCATGACCTACTGTGGCCACAAAATCGAGGGCCACCTGCACTCTGACCAGCTTATCTTGTTCTTGCTGCTGGACCAGCATGAAAATGTTTGTCAACATAAACAGTCTCTGCCCATGGAAGGAAAAAGAACTTCAGTTCCTGAAAGGGAAATCTACTGTAATTATTGCAACAAAATAATTACAGAAGTAAGCATAGCTGCTATGGCAATGACTGTTCTGCAGCCTCCAAGCCTTGGAGAAAATGGCTTAGGTCCTTTCCAAATCTTACTGGTAGGAATCAGACTCCTGCCACAGAGAAAGATGTCCACACAAAGACAGAATATATAAAAAGATTTCCTCTCCTTTCTAAAAATTCATCAAGGCAAACACCGAGAGACAGAGGTGGAACCACAGAACTGCCTTCAGAATCTGAGCTCAACCCAAGGATTGCCTCTCCTGCAGAGAATGAGGAGCCTGGACACTCTGAGGATATGTTCTCAGTGCAGTGTCCTGAGTTCCTGCTCACCCTAAATCAGCATCAGATAAAATACAGACCATCAACTTCCTCACAAGGAAAGCAAGTGAGAAAGTCCAGCTAGATCTGCAAAGAAGATGGAGCACAAATTTAGAAGATTTCCTGTTTGCACCAGCTTTCCTGCTTCCTTTCTGTGGTGGTCACTACTTTTGAAAAGAGATGGGTTTTATTGCTTCCTATTTAGAAGAGTTTGCATTTTAACTATGTTCTTTCTTTTAAACAAAGGCGTCAGTTCCCTCACAGGCTCCAGGCAAGCAGGGGAAAAGATTCCGGTTCTTCTGGCTGGGCATTCTGATTTAATGACCAGGATCAGTATCTAGGGTGCCTAAGAGGCCCCAAGAAGAATAAAAACAACTTTCTTGAAGAAAAGGGAAGAAAAAGAAATAGAACTGGCCCCAGGTGTGGCATCCTCAGGGACAAAAGTGGAAATGTCATGTATTTCAGCCATGCCAGTGCTGGTAGTGGCATCCTAAACTGGCTGCTCCGATGCCTCACCTTGGCTGTGTCCCCAGATGTCCAGACTTCATTGGCTGTCCTAGTTTTCTGAGTCTGGTTCTCCAACTATCTTGGTGCTCTTACAAGTATTTCCAAGCCCTTTTGAAAAATTATCTTCTGTTTGAGCTAGTCAAAATCATGTTCTATGGTTTGTAATGCAAATTGAGATTGACACAGATCAGTAAGGAGGTTGTTGCAATAATTTAGGATATAAGAAAAATGTAATGGCTTGAACTGAAACAAGGGAAGCATAACATAAAGAAGAGGAAAGGTTTTGACATAGTTTAAATTCATCAGATATATTAGCTATTGAAACAAAGAGAAATCATAGATGATGACATTCTGCCGGTGTGAATAAAGTGTTTGCCAGCACTTTCAAACACAGCAGAAATAAGAGAAATAAT
>NW_004524589.1:16813023-16814278 GCF_000260255.1 Octodon degus
AGTCTTCTGAATATGGGCGGCTTGTCATGACATGCCAGTTACTGCTAAGATGTCTCTCGGGTAGGTGGATGTTCAAGAAGAAGGGGGTGGTGAATGAAAACAAGAGACAGGAAAAGGAATATTGTGGGACTGTCCTGCTTCATGGTTGTATATGGTACCAGCTGCCAGCATTTCTGTGGAGGGCAATTCCTTCTCTCAATCGTGTATGATAGACCCATTCTGGAAGAGAGATCACTGTGGGCGATTCTGAAGGACAGATTGTTATTTATGATGTGGGAGAGCAGATTGCCGTTCCCTGAAATGATGAATGGGCATGGTTGGCCGAACGCTTGCAGAAATTAATGCAAACCGAGCAGATGCAGAGGAAGAAGCAGCTGCCCGAATACCTGCTTGGTTCCTGGAAAGGGGAATAGTGTTAGTAGATTTGGGGAAAACATTGAAGTAGATTGTAAGACTACTTGCATGCTTCTTTCTGAATGATAATGAAACAAAAATGTCATGGATTAATCTGTGGATTTAATGCAGCAAGCAAAGTTTACACTGTCTTTTTTATATACTATGCATTTTGTTTTGGATTTATGTCATTTTTAATACAGCTGACTTTACAGAATCCAAAAAAAGAAAAAAGAAAGAAATTAGTGTGCTGCATAATACATGAGAAAAATACAGAGACCAAGCAAACCCTTTCGGCTACTGTTGTTCCCAAAAAAATAAATAAGTAAATAAGCAAGCAAATGCTCTCTAAAAGGAAATAAAAGTCAAGGAAGGTTTTCTTTTTCTCAGAAAGAGATTTGAGCCAGGTGTAGTGGTGCCCACCTGTAATCCTAGCATGATGGAGGCTGAGGCAGAGGTATTACTGTGAATTGAGGCCAGCCTGGACTACAAAGTGAGTTGAAGACCAGCCTGAACAACATAGCAAAACCTAGTCTAAGGAAGAAGGAAGGAAGGGAGGAAGGAAGGAAGGAAGGAAGGAAGGAAGGAAGGAAGGAAGGAAGGAAGGAAGGAAGGAAAGAAAGAAGGAAGGAAGAAGCATTATAAATATCTATGTTTTATATAAGAATTATGAAATCTAACTTGTGATGCTTGAATAATGAAGAATGTATCAACTCTTTAAACTGATCAAAAAGTAAGCAAAGCTTTAGAATTAAGGCTTCTCAGGGGCTGGAGAGATGGCTCAGTGGTCTAAAGCACCTACTTGAAACAAGCTTGGCAAAGCACAGGGACCGCGGTTCGATCCCCAGCACCACATGCCAGC
>NW_004524589.1:16814378-16816542 GCF_000260255.1 Octodon degus
AATAATAGAGATGATTTGGGGCAGGTGAGATTTGTGGTGCTAGGAATAATTACTCTTTCATATAAGTTGAGTTAAAGATTCTAAGATGTGTTATGAAATCCATGGAGTAGACAGATGGATGAATCTGTGGGAAATGTCAAGGATAAAGATAGAGAACTGAAGTCATTCAGAGCTGAAATCATCAGAGGAAATGAGATCACTCTGGAAGCGTTCACATCATGGAAACGTGGGTCAAGGGTGGACTTCTGGAGGCTACCATAATATAATAGATGAACTACCATAATTTTAAAAATGAGTGTAGGAAAAGAAGTCTAGAAAATAAATCTCACCATTCTGGACTGCAGTTTCTTTCTTGATGAGCTGGCTTGGCTTCAATTACTCTAGCTTGCTTCCTGGGACAAATTGTGCCATTTGAAAATCATTTTCTTTTTTTTTTTTAAATTCCTTCCCTGTGAGCAACAACTTTGAAGAATTATGTACCTCCAGTTTCTAACCCAAGATTCAGTCCTTGCATTCTTTTCTGGAAACATCTTCCTTTAAGGTATAATGAATTTTAAAATCCCCTGTATTTCAGCAGTTCTGCCAGAGAAAACATCTCCAGCTACCACAGGAAAAGTGCCTGCTTGTTACTAACACACCATCACACAGATCCCCAAAGCAGAGATTCTCTCCTTTCCCCCATAACTATTCTGAGTTTATGGGCTTTAAGAAGTTGCCTTAATCTACCCACCCAATGAAGGTCTGTTGGACACAAAACAGACTCTACCAGGTGTTCTAGAAGATTCTAACAGTACTTTTTATCCTTGCAGCCTTATAACTAACCAATTTTCCTAGTTGAATCTGGGGACTGCTCTGATTCAGTAACCTGCCTTATAGGCACAAAGTCCCTCTTCCATATTTCTCTTGCTTGCTCAGATATGACTGTTGCCTCTACACATAAATATCTAGCAGAAAGATAAGAGGGGATAACAAAGCAAATAAATGCATCTTCAGTTCTGCTCTCCTTTCTTTGTCTTAGCATGAAGGGAGGCAAAGAAAAAGTTGTGTTCTATCCTCCCAGAAAAGAAGAAGAGGAGCAATAGAGAAAACTGAGAAAATTAGTGGAAAATGGAGATTAGGATAAAGCAAACACTTTATAAAGATATTAACTTCAGATTATCAGAAAATACAGTAAAAGTTTAAGTCACAGAGGTGTGATTTTTCTATGAGAAGCAAACAGATTCAAAGAGGCAGGAGTCCCACTGCTTGCCCTGAAGAGTTGTACAGTAAGACTTGGCTCCTTTAAAATTAAAGGAAAAGGAAAGTAGCACCACTGACACGCTGAAGTACAATTTCACTGATAGAAGAAAAGGTGGAAAAAGATTACACAGCAACGTTTGAAAATTATATAAAAAGTAATGAAACAAAGTCAGTAAACAGGCCAAGAAAGACAAATGAAAGGAATGAGAGGAAGTTGGTGTCTTAGTGCAGACTGAATAAGTAGAGAATGGAAGTATGTACACTGATTTGCATATTACCAAGATTTGTGCCCTTGTCAACAGCTGTTTTATACAGTGATTGGGACAGAAAGCAAAAATTAGTGTGGATAGCCCAGGTCCGGTGAGTGTCTGGAGAGCTTCCTGCTAACCTGCGCCAGTGGGACCAGTCCCAGCCCAGGGGCAGCGTGGGCTGGACCCTCTGCCACCCCCTCGGGCCACCCCCCACCACTCTGCCCTACCTCCCCAACCCCTCCCACCGAGTAGGAATTTCTGCCTACTTCTGGGAGCCCCCAGACCCAGTCCTAGCCCAGGTCCAGTGAGTGTGTGGAGAGCTTCCTGCTACACTGCGCTGGTGGGACCAGTCCCAGCCCAGGCACAGCATGGGCCAAACCCTCTCCCACCCCATCGGGCCACCCCCTACCACTCCATCGTACCTCCCCCTCCCCTCCCGCCAAGTAGGAATTTCTGCCGAGTTCCGGTAAGCCCCAGACCCTGTCCTCGCCCAGGTCTGCAGCGGGAAGGAGCTGAGCACAGCAGCCAGACCTAAGATAGATGCAGCTGGATAAGTCCAAACTCTGTAGAGCTGCACCTGAACTTCAGTACGTGTGAAGGTTATAACTACAGCAAAGATCTACAACAAAGGGCAGAAGACAGTGCTACACAAAATGACGAGAAGGAACAAAATG
>NW_004524589.1:16823569-16828435 GCF_000260255.1 Octodon degus
AAATATTTTTAAAAAAAAACAATTAAGGCTTCTCTAATGAGACCTCCTCACTAGTCAGTGATAGGACAGGCTTCCTTCTGAAACTCATGGTTTCCCCAATTAGACAGTTGATGAGATGAAAGATAAGCAGGTGGTAGACGACAAGGAAACTACCAGAATGTGGCTCCACTGAAGCGCACATCTGAGCCAACAGCATCCATGATGCCAGGTCTCATTCCATACTTGCAATTTCAAAAATGCCTACAGCTACAAGCAGGACACACTCGTTCCTTCTCTTCACCAAGTCAAGTAAACTTAGAACCTTTCACATTATTAAATCTAGGACAAGCCCAGAGTTATTGTGTCAGGTGCAGTTTTCTCTAAGAATGAATTTTTAAGTACTCATAAATATAGCTAATATCTACTTCAAAATATCCAGCATATATTAGTAGGGGAAAGATATGATGAACACAGTGAAATCTGATGCATGAAAAAGAAGTAAATTTAACAATGCTCTGTAGACATTCTCAAGTGGAGCTGTTCCTCCAACAACTTTTAAGGAGGACTTTCATTACTTGTTTCCATCCCTCAGTGCAACATATGAGGGAGAGAATGATGCAGCTGACTTCTCTGATTGCTGACTATTTTTCCATAATCAACCTTGTAACTGTATGAATTTCAGATCCAGAGAGGGAACAAAGAGTTGAACATCTATAAGCTATCTTAGCAGGCTTGTTGGGTAGTATTTCTAATAATATTCCCTTGAAAAATTAAGAAATATTCTTACACCTTTGTTCCTAGACCATATTCTCAAATATGTCTTTTAACTAATAGCCATTGATAAAGTCTTTCTTTATTTTAAAAAGAAAAACATAAAAATAAAACAGTTTCAAATAAAGTTCCTAGAAGTTACAAACATTAATACATTGTATACTGTTGTCTGAAAACAATAGGTATTCAGAAAAAGACATAGCATTATATCTTATCCAAACAAAATTAACACACTTTTCAATGAATTAAGAGAAATTAATTGTATAACTATCGCATGTACAAATATATTTATTTCTTTTTCTCTTCCTCTTTTCTCATTTCACCTTATCAGCATTTTTCATTTGTTTTGAACAGTTTCTTCCCAGTTCACAACATCTATTGTACAATTTTGGCTCTCATATTCTCATTCAGTTCCTCATACTAGAGATACAATATGATGTTCACATATATGGGTCAGATTTATTTCACTTACAAAAGTATCATAAAGTCAAGAAAGATATTTGACAAAAGAGAGGAAAAGGACAAGCAGGATAAAACAAACAAGAACTTTAAAAATCACATGTTAGCTTGTAATGCTAACATTGCATAGGATATTTCTACATGTGTAGTTCTGCCTGTGATTGTGTGGAACTTAGCCAGGGTTCTTCTGCCTTGATGGTGCTCCTGCGGGTCTCCAAGCCCTGAGTTCCACAGGTAGAGGTAGAGAGGGGTGAATTTCAGACTTTTCTCATCAGCAGAGTGGTCCTGGGTCACCAGAGGAAGAGAAGTCAATAGAGGTGGCAGTAAAGTATTCTTTGAATTGTAGATATTGTTTACTTTCTTGTTTAATTTCATCTGCAACCCATTGCTTGCTGAGGAGGGTGTTATTTAATTTCCATGTATTTATGGGGGTTTTGTGGTTTCTTTTGTCATTTATTTCCAGTTTCATTGCACTGTGGTCAGATAAAATACATGGTATAATTTCTGTTTTCATGCACAGACTTAAGGATGGCCTGTGGACTAGTATGTGGTCTATTTTAGAAAATGTTCCATTTACAGCTTAAAAAAATGTATATTCAGATGTGGTTGGGAAGAGCACTCTATATATGTACACTAAGTCCATTTGTTCAAATTTCTGATTTACTTCTGCTACTTCTTTATTAATTTTTTGTCTGGTTGGCCTATCTTTTTGGATAAGGGATTGTTAAGGTCTCCTGTTAAGATTGTGGTACAATGTATTCAGTGTGTTAGTTATTGAAACTGTCTCATTGCTATTTGTTTATCAATAAAATTATGACAAAAAAAGATTGTAGTACAGATATTAGATTATTCATCTTCATTAAGATTTGTCTTATAGAGTTGGGTGCTCCCCTACTTGGTGCATACATATTTATGACTGGTACGTCTTCCTCTTGTATTTTTCCCCTAACCAGTATGTAGAGGCCTTCTTTATTTCACTTGATCATTCTTGGTTTGAAGTTCAGACTGTCTGAGACAAAATTCCTACCCCAATTTTCTTCTGAGATCCTGGACATGTAGTACTCTTTTCCATGCTTTGACTTTCAGCCTATGAATTGCTTTATGAGTTCAGTGTGTTTCTTGTATACAGAATACTGTTGGATTTTCTTTCTTAATCCACTTTGCCAGCCTATTTTTTAATTGGTGAATTGAGTCCATTTACATTGATGGTCATAATTGAGATGTATTCACTTATGATTGACATGTTATTTACCTGCTGTTGCATAACACTTTTTGTCCTGTGTTTAATTGTTTGCTCTATTTGGTGGGTTCTTTTCATTCTCATTCATAGAGTTGTGGTCATTTTGGTCTCTCTCTAGAATATTTTTTAGTAGTCTGGGTAGGGTTCAGTTTGTCATTATGAAATTCTTTAGTTGTTTTTTGTCATGGAAGTATTCAAGTTCTCCATTATATTTGAAATAAATTTTTGTAGGGTACATCAGTCTAGGTTGGAATTTGTTTTCTTGCAAGACTTGAAGTACTTTGCTCCATGCTCTTCTAGACTTAATTGTGAAGAGAAATCTGCCATTATTCTGATTGGTTTTCCTTTAAATGAAATCTGTTTCTTTTCTCTAGTGGCTTTTAGTAAACTGCTCTTTGTACTGGATTTCTGGGATCTGGGTTATTATATGTCTGGTTGTGTTTTTAATTGAGTTGATGTTATTTGGAGTTCTATGTTCTTTCGTTATCTGAATATTGGATTGTTTTCCCATATTTGGTAAGGTTTCTGCTATTACTTCTGCCCATATTTTTTATATCATTTGTATTGCCTCTTTCTTTCTCATTGATGCCTATTAGTCTTATGATGGCTATCTTTGCATCATCTTGCAGATGTTGAATCATTTTTTTCCTGCATCCTAGTTGTTTTTAAGAGATCTTTTCTTAACTATTCACTAGCTGCAATGGTGTCTTCAAGATCTGAAACTCTATCTTCACTTTCATTACACGGTTTTGCCAGCTAGTGATTGAGGTTTTAATTTCCTGTGTATCACTGTGAATCTGCTTCATGCATTCTATTTCTTTCCTATATTGTTCATTGAAGGATTCCATCATTTTTCTATTCTCCTCTATTTTTTATCAGTGTCTTCTTTAGAAGCACTTAGTAATTCTTTTTTTTTTTTTTTTTTTTTTTTTTTTTTTTCAGAACCGGGGATTGAACTCAGGCCCTTGCACTTGTCAGGCAAGTGCTTATTCTACTGAGACATCTCCCCAGCCCCAGTAACCCTTTCATTATTGTCATCATTTCTTTTTTCACTTCAGAGATTATTTCTTGTCTGATTTCTGCTAAACATTTGTGCAGTTGTTTTTTATTTCAGATGCTATTTATTCACAGATTTCAGGTGTGTGATTACCAATTTCTTCTCTGCTACTGTCTTCTGCATTTATTCTGGGTCAGTTTGGGGCCTGAGAATGCATTTTGCTCCTTCTGTTTGTCATTTTGAATAGCACTGTCCTCTGACCTTTGGTGAAGATCTTTGGTGCAGTTTTTTTTTTTTTTTAATCAGTATCTGGAAATTTCATTGTTTTACATAAAATT
This sequence comes from Octodon degus, assembly GCF_000260255.1. Lineage (NCBI taxonomy): Eukaryota > Metazoa > Chordata > Mammalia > Rodentia > Octodontidae > Octodon > Octodon degus. The sequence continues at coordinate 16,827,354 of NW_004524589.1, forward strand.
GGAACATTGCCTCTTACATTGTGATATATTTCTAAATCCCAAAGAATAAATTGAACTAGTTTTTCTTTTTTCACAGCTCTATGTTGCTTCTATATTTCACCTGTAATTTTTGTTTGTTCAGTCGGTGCTCATGTAGCACCTTAAACAGGAGGTCTTCTTCTGTGACTTTGCTTATCCGCTTTCTCTTATTTCTCTCTATCCTGAAACTATTTCTCTTTTCCATGTTGTAGAATTTGACAATACAAAATATCACTGAATGAAGAAATAGGAATTCAACAGTGGTTACAGTATTGCATGATGCTATCTTCAAAAGAATTGCTCAGGTTACCAGATATAAATGTGCAAGATTTGTTTAAAGAACAAAAAAAGAAACATAACAAAAGGTGTAAGAAATTCCAAAGAACAAGAAGAAAAAAGAATTTAAAAAATTTAAGTGTGAACTGTTCCTTTCAAAAGACCAACAGAAATCACCTTACAGTTTTTTTGTTTCAATTTTTTTTGACATCAGTTATTTTTATTTTAAAGAAAAAAAATAAAAACAATGGTACAAAATCTCAAAACATTTTAGGAGAGTAACAATGGTTACTACATTGTGTATTTTTACTGACAAAGTAGTTTCTCATATTATAAGATATAGACAAGAAATAATAAGCAAATAACATAGGTACAAACCTCTTTTTTTTAAGTCAACAGAAAATGGAAGAACACTTTTTGAAGTTTCTAATACTAGGAGAAGATATCGTACAATGTCTTTTAAATAAATTGTAAGTCAAAGATACAGTATAAATCTTAAAACAAAAATTAAGATTAAGCAATATTCAGAAAATTAAATGTTTCAAAGCAATTGAACTAAGAAAAGTTTTCATGATAACAAAGAAGTACTAAGAGTAAAACATAAGATAAATACCAGAATGGCAAGTAAATGACAGCATTTCTAACTGTTTGAGGATAGGATATCACACAAAGTTCTAGTGTGTTGTGGACATGCATAATGACCGTGACAGTTACTGGTGGCTAGGTGTCACTTGTGGAACTGAGCTACAGCTATTTCTTTGAAATCCACCCTGTAGACTCAGGTGGAA
>NW_004524589.1:16829960-16839171 GCF_000260255.1 Octodon degus
CTCTTTGTCATTTTGTATACCACTGTCTTCTGACCTCTGGTGTAGAGCTTAGATAGAGTTATTACCTTAGCACCAGGTCCAGATCTACGAAGTTCAGATTCCTCCAGGTGGGTGTTGTTTGGATCTGGCTGCTGTGCTCCACTTTTTTCTGCTGCAGCCTTAAAGTTGAACCCTTTGTGTCATTGTGGCAAGATGTTCTGCTCCTGCATCAGATGGGTGGGTCTTGCCTCTAGCCTCTTTGCTTAAACTTCTGCTGAAGGGCTCCATGCTGGGCCTGCAGCCTGGGTTGAATGAGGATCCCTGGCCCGGGGTTGTCTCACTCACTTGCCGGGCCTGTGCTCTGGGTCTATTCAGGATCCCACAGCCTGGGTCATCTCTGGTGCAGTTTTTAATCTTAGCACCAGTTTAAATTCTTACCCAAGGGAGTTAATGTGGTTAAGACAATTATAGTTTTGAATTTACAGAACCACAATTAGCAATGCTAATAATGGGTACTGAGATTTAGTAGTTGACCAACTTTTTTAACTAATGGGTTTGTATTTTAGACCATAAGAGTCAACATCATGTCTGTATAGCTAAACAGATATTAAATTGGGAATTTGTATTTAAATTAGTCTCCCTAAGTTCAGTCCAATCACCTCCCTTTATGTATCTGGGGTGTTCCAGGCGGAGTCATTCACTCCAGTTACCTGTTGGCCCCTGTCTTAATCAAGAGAGAAAGAGAAAGGATATTCTCATAGATCTGGTTCTACCAAAGTGTCTCAGTTTACAGGGTCCAAATCTACCAAGTTTGAACTTATCCAGAGGTGCCTGGCTTGGGTCTGGCTGCTATGCTCAGCTTTTCCTGCTGCAGCCCATGGAAGTGAACCTGCTGTGCCCCTCTGGCAAGATGTTCAGCTCCTGGATTAGCTGGATGGGTCTGGCCTCTAGCTTCTCTGCAGGGAGTTTTGCCACAGGGTTCCACACTAAGCCTGTCTGTTGGAGAAGGTTCCCACAATTGTCAGGATGGTCCCATACACACTCCAGCCTGGGCTCTGGCTGGAAAGGGATCCAGAGAGCAGGTGAGCTGGCAGAAGGTCCCACACACACACAGAGCCTGGGTGCTGGCTGGAAGTGGTAAAGTCTTCTAACAGCTGTTGAATCTAGACCAGAGCTTGGACATACTGCTTCTTAGCAATGCAGCTGTGATGTTCCACCCATCATATAGGAGCTTCCACTCAAAATTCATGTGACTGACAAGAGAAAGGTAATGTGTTTCTTCCCCAAAGGCTATATCTCAAATGTTACACCAACACCTGACAGGTGGAATTGGCTCAAGAGGGCAGAGACTGGGTGTGGTGGTGCGGGCCTGAAATCCCAGCTCTTGGGAGGCTATAAACAGGTGGATCACTATGAGTCCAATAGTAGTGAGACCCTGAACACCCTGTAGACCTTCCCCCCCCCAAAAAAAAGAGGAGAACTATGAAGCAGAAGATTAGGTAACCTGTCTTCATCTTTCTCACTGATTCCAGTCAATCATTTTTTTCTTTCTTTTCTCTTATAGCTGTTGGATTGATTTTTGTGCTCTCCTATAGCCTTATCTTATCTCTCGCTAAATCTCCATTCCCCTTGATATTACTCATGTTTATCTCAGCTTGGGTTCAGGAATTTGGCATTTCTAACCCTTTTGAGAAATCACATAGCCAGATTTCAAGTCACTTGCAATAACAGTCTACAGACAGAAAATACCTCTTAACAATACATATCTTCTCTCCTCTCACCTTTTAAGAAGGTGATTTGTAAATGACTCATATCTCTTTATCAGGATACCAATGACGTTAAAACAAGTCTTCAGCCCCATTAGAATTTTGACCTTTCTTATATGATTCTTATCTTAGAGCTCAGTAGGCCAAAGCTTAAAAATACTCCTTTGTAACTGCAAAGACAGAAGTTAACTTCCCAACACAGGCAGAGCAATTGTCTTCACTACTCATTCCCTCCTCTCTTTAGCCAGTTTCAGGTTTTCACTCCCAGTACCTTCTTTATTGCTGAATTTGATGTCAGACAAGTTTGGTAAAATTCACATGCCACATTAATAAAGGTATATATCATTTTTAGTTGTTGCTTATTCATGCTTATCCTATGAACCAGAAAGCATCTAGAAGAAGTATGAACATCCTTCACCTGATTTTTTATAGGGAATCTTTTCTATCTGGTTCCTTCTCAGGTTGCTTCATCTGTGTCTGAACTATGCTGACTTCTGTTATAGAGAAAAACATGTACAGACTTTATGGCTGCATATTACAGAGACTTTAAATCACTAACTTTTTCCCTGGAATTATTGCAATATAAGTAATGCTGAGCCAATCACTAGGTCAGGCTGATAATATGGACTAAGTGATGGACCACACCTCATCATTATTCCTTAGAACTAAATCTATCCACTTGAGTCATATGCATGCTCAAAATCAGAAACAAAGGGCTATGGCAAGTTGTAATGAAACAACCAAGGTAGGAAACAAGCACAACCACTGTCCTATTCAAGAAGAAGACAATGAAGATCTAGGATAGCAGAAACTATGAAAAGAAAGAAGACTGCAGAATTGAAATCATATAAATAACCAGTTAAATGGAAGGCAGTATCTTTAGATAAGGAGAAAAATATACCATATCTCAGTGTGTATGATCCACTGTACTAGACGCTTCTAAAAAGAACTCTTCCTAGAAAAAGATACCTTTTGGATTTTAACTTAATAAAAATGTTATTGAGATAATTGTAGATTTAAATATTGTCTAAAAATGATGCAGAAAGGAGCTAGAGATTTAGCGCAAGGGCACAATGCCTGCCTGGCAAGCATGAGGTCCTGAGTTTGGTAATCCATCAAAAAAAAAAATTGATACTGAGAGGTGCAGTGTACACTTTTTCTAGTTTCACCCAATAATAAACTTGAATTTGTTTTGTTTTTATTCTTGTTTTTGTTTTTGTTGGGGTTTTTTTATTGTTGTTTTTTAAGACAAGGTCTCAGTATGCAGTTCAGACTGGCCTCAGATTTGCATCTGGATCCTCGATAGTGATGTTTTACATAAAACTGTAATAGAATATAGGAACCAGGATATTGACATTAATATAATCACCAACTTCTTTTTTACAAAACAAATTTAAAGACAGAGGAATTGATAAAGGTAAAAGCATAAAGCTTAATTCACAAGTTTTTGTCAGTATTTACTGCTTTTAAGGAAAAAAAACCATTTTCAGATAATGAATAGAAGAGAAAATATTTGGGAGAAGGGAATATCATAAATTAGACTGATAACCACAGAACCGTGTATTATTTTATAGGTAGAAAGAAATGTAAAAGCTTTAACAATGGAATTAACTTTCCCCAAAATTTTCTCAAATCTTAGAATTTGAGTAAATTATCAGTCTTCCCTTCAGAATAGTCTCTTATTGTTACTGTCATTTAATCATGCTTAGTTTAATAGCACAGATGTCACCTGGCTGTCTCCAGCTCTTTACGACCTGGGTCAACGCCTCTGGTCCTACACATCAGCATAACTGTGATTTCTAAAAAACCTTAAAAGAGTGGCTTTAAGCAGTAGTTTCAGTTGAATTCATAGCATTGCTCTGCTTTTCCAAGACCTGCTTGGCATGGTATTGAGCCAAAGATGACTGCCAGACTTTTCCTGTATTTCTTCTTTAAAAATTGTTTAGGAATATAGTAGCTTTATCAGAAGATGGAGAAGACATACAAGAGCTTTTACATTTAAGCAAAGTATCCGTCAATCTAAAGATTGCATTTGTCATTTCCAATCCCTTAGTGAGGGCCAGGCAGATAGTTCAGCGGCATAAGTGCCTTCCTGGCAAGTGAAAAGTCCTGAGTTTGATCCCCCATAATAAAAAAATAAATAAATAGATAAAATCCCTTGGTGAACCTGATAACTGCAATTTTCCCCATAAATCATTTTATTCATTTTAAGACCCCTCTTTGGTCTTCCCTTTTTTGCCCTCTTCTCTATCCAGCTGTGTAGTTTCCATATTGCTCATGTTCTTTTGCCTCCTGTATAGATCTGGCCAACCTTTGCTTATGCCAAACTTGTCAAAATCCAACATCGTAATTCTCACCTCCATGGAATATGATTGTGGATGGAAGTTGCACATTTCTCCCTCCAATATTGTGGAGAATCACCAGGATGACTCTCCTTGAAAGGAAAGCATATGTCTCCATTTTGGCTAAATGTGGCCCTATTGGTATGTATTGATATGTACAGAGCTGGCTAGGATACTGTTTTATCTGCTCATGTGGCCTTAAGCAATGCAAATGGGTCTTACCAACATGATGATGTGTGGTAGCTTTTTTTTTTCTTTTTTTTTTGACATCAGTTATTTTATTTTAAAGAAAAAAAATAAAAACAAAGGTACAAAATCTCAAAACAAGATTTCAGGAGAGTAACAAAGGTTAGTACATTGTGTATTGTTACTGTCAAAGTAGTTTCTCATATTACAAGATATAGGCAAGAAATAATAAATAAACAACATAGATACAAACCTCTTTTTTTTTTTAAAGTTAACAGAAAGGGGCCGGGGAGATGGCTAAGTGGAATAAGTGCTTCACTGGCAAGCACAAAGGTCTGAGTTCAATCCCCAGTTCTGCAATTAAAAAAAAATAATAATAATAAAGTCAACAGAAAATGGAAATATCCTTTTTAAAGTTTCTGATACTAGGAGAAGATATCATACAATGTCTTTTAAATAAATTGTAAGTCAAAGATACAGCATAAATCTTAGATCAAAAATTAAGTTTAAGCAATATTCAGAAAATTAAATGTTTCAAAACAATTGAACTAAGAAAAAGTTTTCATGATAGCAAAGAAATACTAAGAGTAAAACATAAGATAAATACTGGAATGGCAAGTAAATGGCCAGCACTTCTAACAGTTTGAGGCTAGGATATCGCACAAAGTTCTAGAGTGTTGTGGACATGCATAATGACCGTGACAGTTACTGGTGGCTAGGCATCACTTGTGGAATTGAACTACAGCTATTTCTTTGAAATTCACCAGGTAGACTCAGGTGGAAACACGACTCATCAAGTGGAAGAGAAGTCCATTTGTAGGTGTGCTGAGGAAAATATTCTGCTGCTGAACACAAAAGAATAACTGAAAGACTACTATTGTATACCTCTTATTCTCCTCTGTTTAACTGTTTGCCCAATTTGTCAGGTTCTTTCCATTCTCATTCATGTGGATATGATCAATTTTCTCCCTCTCTAGAACCTAATTTAGTAGTCTGTGTAGGCTTCACTTTGTCATCATGAAATTCTTTAGTTGTTCTTTGTCATGAAAATATTTCGCTTCTCCATTATATTTGAAAGAGAGTTTTGCAGGATGGATCAGTCTGGGTTGGAATTTGTTTTCTTGCAAGACTTGAAGTACTTTGCTCCATGCTCTTCTTGACTTGATGGTTTGTGAAGAGAAATCTGCTCTTCTGCTAATGGGTTTTCCTTTAAATGTGATCTGTTTCTTTTCTTTAGTAGCTTTTAGTATACTATTCCTATACAGAATTTCTGGATCTTGATTAGTATATATCTAGGTGTGGTTTTAATTGGGTTGATGTTATTTGGAGTTCTATATGCTTCTTTTAGGTGAATGTCAGATTGTTTCCTCATATTTGGGAAGTTTTCTGCTATTACTTCTGCCCATATTTTTTTTATGTCATTTGTATTGACTCCTTCTTTCTCATTGATGCCTAATAATCTCACATTGTTCATCTTTGCATTGTCTTACAGGTATTGAATTATTTCTTCCTGCATCCTAGTTGTTTTTAAGAGATCTTTTCTTACTTTTTCACTAGCCGCAATGGTGTCTTTCAGGTCAGAAACTCTATTTTCACTTTCACGCAAATGGTTTTGCCAGCTTGTGATTGAGGTTTTAATTTCCTGTATATCACTTTGAACCTGTTTCATAGATTCTATTTCTTTCCTAAATTGTTTATTCAGGGGTTCCATCATTTTTATATTCTCCTCTATTTTTTATCAGTGTATTCTTTAGAAGCACTTAGTACTTCTTTGATTAGAGTTACCACTACATTTTTTAGTTCCGAAATTATTTCTGATCTGATTTCTTCTATACCTTTCTGCAGTTAATTCTTTACTGTCAATGCTATTATTTCTGAGATATCTGGTGTGTGATTTCCAGTTTCCTCAGTGCTAGTGTCTTCTGCAGTTGTACTGGGTGGACTCAGGGCCTGAGACTGCATTTTGTTCCTTCTCTTTGTCATTTTGTATACCACTGTCTTCTGACCTTTGGTGAAGAGCTTGGATAGAGTTATTACCTTAGCACCAGGTCTGGATCTACGAAGTTCAGATTCCTCCAGGTGGGTATTGCTTGGATCTGGCTGCTGTGCTCCACTTCTCTCTGCTGCAGCCCTTAGACTTGAATCATTTGTGTCTCTCTGGCAAGATGTTCTGCTCTTGAATCAGCTGGGTGGGTCTTGCCTCTAGCCTCTTTGCAGAGAGTTCTGCTCATGGGTTCCTTGCTGGGCCTGCGCTCTGGGTCCATTCAGGATCCCGCAGCATGGGTCATCTCACTCACCGGGACTGCACTCTCTGTGGTAGCTTTTAAAGCAATGCACAGATCAATGATGCCCCATCCATAGCCCCCTACTAACATGCATTAGCTAGGCTGAGTGATGTATTGTTGTCAGGTGGGATTGAGCCTTGAGAAAGACACCATGACATTTCAGGGCATGAAGAGCACACATCAGAGCTGGAGCATGGATGCCAGAACATAAGATACTTCTACAAACTGTGTTATACAGATTATTCTTTCTGCATATGACTCCATCTCTATTGCTCTCTGTCTCTATTGCTCTGTCTCTCTCTGTCTCTCTGTCTCTCTCTCTCTCTCTCTCTCTCTCTCTCTCTCTCTCTCTCTCAGAGGTGTTATCTCACCTCCTACCCAGCCCAGCATTCACATACTTCCCACCATCCTCACAGTCACTCATCCCTGAGCCACTCCCACTCTTCACAAATCAATAAACATGAGTTCAGCCATGTGTCAAGGCCCAAGGCCTTTGCTCTCGTTAGGCATTGTTCATACTGGACTTAGGATGCCTTTGGTTCCCCCATTTACAGATCTATATTTATATCTTTGTTCTCACTGAAGATTGCGCTGGAAAGTGGTAGGTTGGGATAGCATATTGGAATTCCAATAACTTTTCCTTAGCATTACAAATATAAACTCCACTGGACTGATCTGAGGTCTGGGATGGATTCGCTATACAATATCACATCATGGAATATTTTCATTCTAGTTTTGCCTTGAACATGAAAGCAGCTGTTTCAGCATACTTCTATATTTTTTTCAAAAAAGTGGTAATAAAGAATCCATGGAGAATGAAAATTACTCCCTGGACAAAAAAATTAAGAATAGACAAGGGGAACACATCATAAGACAGCAAAGCAAGGTAAAATTTGCCCTTACCCTGAACATTAAGACCACTGTATTTGACATTGGGTGCCTTGGGTGAAAAGTGGGACTCAAAAATTATCATTCTGGCTGGCAGTTCTTCACAGTGAACAAGCTGAATGTCTGGCAGCACAGCCGGAGAAGACAGCAAATCACTGAGGAGCAGTGAGAGCAAGAGTAGAGAAGAAATTAAGATTAGGGAGGATTGTAAATAGAAGAACATGCAGCAGACAGCACTAAAGGAAGGAATGTGTCCCTGTTAAACAGGAACCTAGCCACTCTGGAATCCGGAAGCTTGTGTTGTTTGCCTGCTGCTGTTTATACCATTTGACTCTGATCCACATGGTCACCAAAGTAGAAGGAAGCAAGATGACAGTAAAAGCTTCTTCTCCCAATTCACCTCACTTGCTGGAGAGAGACAGAAGTGCTCCCTCTCAATTCTCTTCATACCTCATTGCCCAGAGCCAAGCTCCATGGATCACTGGAGGTAGAATGCTGATCACACTAAAAGACCACTGTCTTTGTGTGCTGAAGAAGATGTTGACAACTCCCTCAACCGTTCTTGTTCTCTGAGAGCAAGGATTGAGAAGAAGAACAATAGAAGGGAAAGCACTGAGTATGCTTTGCTCACAAGCCAGTAATTTCAAGTACCCTTGGTAGTAAAGCTCACCAGGAGCCCTTCTCAAAAGACAGGAAGGAGTCAAGACAGGAAAAAAATGCAAGCATCTTCATAAAAAGTAAGGTTCATAAAGAAAAAGTATAAATCTATTAAGCAGAGTCGTATGTATACATGTTATTTCAACAACGTGTATGGCTATGAACACAGAGAGCTTGATACCAAGAAAACTGTACATCAGCAAGCCTACAGGTGCACAAGTTCCTGTTATGTAGAAGCATAGAGTTTGTGTGTAACCCACTTGCATTGTCCTCTGTATTTCAAATCATTTCTAGAGCCAGCTCAAGTCCGGTGAGTGTGTGGAGAGCTTCCTGCTAACCTGCGCCAGCGGGACCAGTCCCAGCCCAGGCACAGAGTGGGCTGGACCCTCTCCCACCCACTTGGACCGCCACCCACTACTCCCTCTTACCTCCCCAACCGCTCCCGCCCAGTAGGAATTTCTGCCGACTTCCAGGAACCCCCAGACACAGTCCTAGCCCAGGTCCGGTGAGTGTGTGGAGAGCTTCCTGCCGACCTGCGCTGGCAGAACCAGTCCCAGCCCAGGCTAGAGTGGGCCGGACCCTCTCCCGCCTCCTCGGGCCGCCACCCACTACTCTGCCATACCTCCCCACCCCTCCCGCCGAGTAGGAATTTCTGCCGACTTCCGGCAACCCCCAGAACCAGTCCTAGCCCAGGTCCGGGGAGTGTGAGGAGAGCTTCCTGCTAACCTGTGCCAGTGGGACCAGTCCCAGCCCAGGCTCAGCGTGGGTCGGACCCTCTCGTACCCGCTCAAGCTGCCCCCCAACACTCCGCCACACCTCTCCCACCCCTGCCGCCCAGTAGGAATTTCTGCCGAGTTCCAGGAAAACCCAGACCCAGTCCTAGCCCAGGTCCACAGCGGGAAGGAGCTGAGCACAGCAACCAGACCTAAGCCAGACGCAGCTGGATAACTCCAAACTCTGTAGAGCTCCACCTGAACTTCAGTACTTGTGAAGGTTATAACTACAGCAAAGATCTACAAAAAGGGCAGAGGACAGTGCTACACAAAATGACGAGAAGGAACAAAATGCAACCTCAGAACCCAAGCCCACCCGTAACAAGTGCAGAGGA
>NW_004524589.1:16860212-16873175 GCF_000260255.1 Octodon degus
TGTTATGTTGAGCTGTGGGGGACTCAAGTCAATAATTTCTGACATTGCCATTTAAACAGAAGACCCAATGCTATTATGGGCTACGGACTCTTTTAGAATATTTTGCTGAGTTACACACCTATAATATTCAATAACAGTACTTAAAAAAAATGGGGTATAACTATGAATGTCCATTTTGTATCTGTGTGTTCAAAGTGGTTGGGATAGTTATATATTTGCAATCTCTTAATGAATAGAATGATTTTTTCTAATGGTGTTTGTAAATAGGATCAGAAGTCTGCATCTTGTACAGCAATTAACCACTAAGAAAAATATATGCAGTGTATTATTTGTTGAAACTGTACTTTCAATTTGATTTGAAACTGTCTCATTGCTATATGTTTATCAATAAAACTTTGAAAAGAAAAAAAAATAAAAAAATTTTTAAAAAAATCATTTCTAGATTACTTCGAACATTGAATGCAATGTAAATGCTATGTAAATAGGTTTTATACTGGACTTTTTGAGAATAATGACAAGAAAAAGGTCATCACATATTTAATGTGAATGCAATCTTATCCCAAATATCATCAGTTTACAGTTGGTTGAATCCATGGGTGCATAGCCCATGGGTTAGGAGATTTGACTTCAGAGAAGGTCTAAAAGGATGTATCTAAGGATGAGCAAAAATTTGTCATTATGAAACCTGAAGACAGGTGCTCACTTCGGCAGCACATATACTAAAATTGGAACGAAACCTGAAGACAGAATATGATGGCATTTCCCCAATTCTTAGTGTCATTCTGGGAGAATATATTTGGAGTATAATTCATTCAGTCTTCCCTTCATTTTGCTTGAATTAATATAGTATTAAGATTGTTGATCTCCTTTCATTATACTGGAAGATAAAAATTCCTATGTAGCCTATGCATAATTCTAGGGTAGGCACAACCCTAAGACACATGAAAGATTCTCTTCTAAATAGAAAAAATATTGTGACTCACAAGATTAAAAGAAATAAATGAATCCCTAACATAACAGCAGCAAATATAATCACCCAACCTACATGGTAACAAGTGGACTTCCACAGATATAAAGAAGCAATCTTCCTAGGTGTTCCTGTAGACAAGAGAAATCCTTTCTTCTTTGTAAAATAGTTACTTACCTAGCAATAAACAACCACACACACACACACACACACACACATACACACACACACATACACACACACACACACACACACACACAGAGGCATTCTATTCATGTCCATCATCATAGCCAGAAATATCAATGAACTTTATGATAATTGAATGATATCCAAAATGGGGGCCAGCATGCAGGATATAACAAACTGAGTGATCTTACAGGATTCAGGAAGAGGCATATAAATTCTCTACTTTTTCAGTGTTTAGTCCATTTTATACTGTAATTAGCAGAGTGCCACAGACTGGGTATCTCATAAAAGTGACATAATATATCATAGTTCTGGAGGCTGGGAAGCCAGAGGTCCAGCAGCCACACCTGAATGAGGGCCTTCTTGCTGTGTCATAAATGGTGGACAGCAACACTCAGGTGAGTGAGAATGAGAGAGGGCAGATCTATCCTTCTGTAGAACCCACCTCAAGATAATAAACCCCGGAATAACAGCATTAGTCCAACCATCATTTCCTATTTCACCTCTCAGTATTGTAACATTGAAGATTAAGTGTTTACTACATAAACTGGGGGACACATTTAAATCACAGCATCTAGCTCCAGAGAAAAACTGAAAAAAACTAAAAATTTGAATTAGATAAAACTAGTGATCTGAAGTCTTCTGTAACCAGGGCTAGTCTGCCATCTGAAACTCAAGCAAGACACAATCTACTTCCAGGCTGCCTCAAGTCATGGCAGATCATGGCTGTAAGACTTAGGACAGTTTGTTTTTTCCTCAGCAAATAACAGCGAGAAAGAAACTGATGAAACATGTGACTCACTGTTGTGTAACCATGCTTAAGTAGCTTGGTACACCATCCTCTTGGCCATTTTCTGCTTGTTATAAACTAAAAGAAACAGCTAGGTTGACTCTGAAATACTTTGCTTGGAAAATTCCTCAACTCCATAACCAAGTTCATGACTTGCAAGTTCTGCTTTGCCTATAACTGTGAGAGAATCTTTGCTAAATAATCTGGCATGAAATAAGGATTTTCTTTCTCCATTTCCCAATGATGTGTTCCTCAACTCCATCTGAGCCCTCACTTGGCAGCGGCATCAAAATCAGATTTGTATCAATAGTTTACTCAAGGAACCTTAGGCTTTCTTTAACATGCTTATCAAAATCCTTCCAGCCTACACTTACTTTCTGGTTCCAAAGCTATTGTTGCATTCTAGTTATCCAAATGATAAAAACTTACTTCCAGATATCAATTGTGCCAAATTTATTGATCTACATTTATAAAGGTAAGCATGTATAATCTATTTACAAGACACAAATTTAAAGCTAGTTTTCTGAGTTGCCAAAACAGAAACAAATTCTTCAATTTATTAAAGCAAATATGTTTTAAAAGTAATTAAAAATAAAAATTAGACAATAATGAATGAATTATTTATACTTTAAATAAAAAATAACATTGCAATGATTATATTTTGGGCCAACTTCTTTGTCAAAAATACACCAGAAGAGCCAGGAATATACCTCAATGGCATAAGCACCTGCCTGGGAAGCACAAGGTTCTGAGTTTGATCCCTGGTACAAAAAAATTATAATCATAATAATGCACCATAGGTGGAGAAAAACCCATACTGAAGTCATAATGATAACATTAATATGGGCAACTTAGCAAAGGAAATATGATGCTGAGCTATCATGGATTCTGTTAAGATGAGGTCTTCCAACCATACCAAAATTTGCACAGGTGGCAGCATTCATCCTGAAAGGGATGGTGACCAGAGACTTGCAGATACAATTATAAGTCAGGCAGTGGTGTGCTCCTTCCAGGCTGTGACCTCATGTGATATGATGCAAAACTGCAATCAAGCATCACTTAAGGAAATTACTGTTTCCATTCATGTTAATAATGTGTGGTTGCCAATTAATCCAGTGTTATTTTGACCCAACTTTTACTTCTCCTTCTAAAAAGATTATTTACAAGATATTCTACATTAAGAATACCATTCCATTTGGTATTAATGAACCTATAATCAGGATCTGGACTGCTACATAACAGACATTGCAGAACTGTTATAAACTATATGTTTAAATTCTTTTTAAAAAGCTATTTCATCAACAACAACAATAGTTTTTAGTTAACTATAGTTTGGGTTTCTAAAAGAAAAGGGTACTCTCCCAAACTAGACATAAGACTTTACATCACCTCTAATTTCTAAGGCAGTATATATTGACAAAATTTGGTTTTCCAAAGCATTCTCATCTGAGCACAATGAGGATAGCACAGACCAACTATAAAATCATCATTATTGCAACAAATCAAGAAGTTTGATTAACTCATCATTATTTGAGTCCAAAAACTATCCTTACTGACACTAAAATGTTATCATCTCAAAATTCTTCTATCAAATTATCAAAAACCTCAACAAGAAAATATAGAAGTTATATTGAGGCTGAAATGTTGAAGAAGATCATGATCTTCCCTTGGTACTACTTAGTAGGTATTTGGTACCAAATTAAATGTACTGAAATTAGGCATTCAGGCTAGATCTCATGAAATTATTTTAAAAGTTTCAGTGAAAATTTAGTCATTTATATGGATAATATGTGACCATGTTTTGAGTTAATGGATTGTTTTGCTTTAGTAGGAGCACACTATTAATTTCATTATTCTTATCACCAAAAGTAAAAGAATAAAGTTGGCATTCATTAATTTAAATATATAAGTGAACTATTTGTTTTTTCTGTGCCAGGGACCAAACCCAGAACCTTGTTCATGCTAGGTAAGTGCTCTACCTATCACTAATCAACATCCCCTCCCAAATATAGGACTTCATCTCATTGTATCTAACACATAACTTACTGTAGGAGAAACCGTTACATTATATACAACTAAGAAAGTTTTTTGATAAACCATGATACAATGCTTTTTTATCTCTTAGAGAGTTTATGCTTATTGGAAAATCTCTTAGATATTAAACATATATTTCATTTCATGTAACTATTACATTGCATAAATAAAAAGGGGTATGTTTGCAAAATAAGTCAGAAGAGGAATTTCCAAGCCACTTTGCATTCAGAGCCTACTCTTCTGAATCACATTTGGGCTCAGCATCACTCAGGGCTGGTGCTGTGCACATTCCTTAAACAACACCTCTACATTACCTCAGGAACACTTTTCCATAACATTTCTCTACATATCATAACTTCTCATGCTGACTTTCTGGATTTTACAAGAAAGTACCAAGAGCAGGTATTCAGATCATTTTCACTCAGTAATTATAGCTGTGTCGTGACTGTAATTTGGCAACTCGGGAAATGTTGTAAGATGTTGAAAATCATTAGAGGAACCTGACCTCTGAGAGGCTAAAATATAATAGAATGCTTACCTTAGCATTGATAAAATAATGAAAATGCTTTTTCTCATTCAGTATCATCAGCACGCTTAGAAGGCACATCAAGAGTGGGTCCAACCCTCCCCCCCAAAAAAAAATATATATATATATATTATATGATAGTTAGAATAGATATACAGCTACTTTCTCTTAGTTCATTGAGAAGAAAGTTTTCTACTAATATTGTTTAGACAAGATATCATGTCTGCATCTTGTCCTCTGAATAACTACTATGAAGACAATAGTATGTAGCTTATTAATTATTGTCATTCTCAATAATTGTCTCACTAACCAATTTTGAAACTGTTTCATTGCTATTTTATCTGTTGTCCTTATTAAAATGAATTTTAAAAAAGAAAAAGAAAAAAGATTGGTTCCAAACTGATTCTTTTATAGCTACCTAGTAAATGCTTAAAAGTAAGGGATATAATAAAAATATTAAATGCTATATTGTAAATATAATCCTCTACCTGAAGGATTTCCAAGTTTTTCAGTTCATAAAATTTTTTATGTTTCAATTGACATATATTTCAAATGTCAAGCAACAACGGCGTAGTCACAAGACCGCCAGTATTACAAATAGAAAAATCTTGTTCCCAACGTATGTTGCTAGTAACCATTTTGTCCCAGAAGTAAAACAGGTAAAAAGTACAGATGCCCACGTTCTCTGAAACACATGTTTGGTTCCAAGGTTTATATTAGATCTGAATTCCAGTGAATGCTGTGCTCATTCTTGACAACTCTGAAACGTAAGCAGGGCATCTGCAACAATCGTTTTAACAATGGAAATACTTTAATTGTGGCCACACTTTTACCCAAGAATTATAACTTTAAATTTTTATTTACTTTGAGTGTATTTAATTCTAATCTTCACATTGGGATATTTCTATAAATTTTCTTTTAGGTCACACAAAACCCTTCTACAGCTTTTCCGCCCTCCCCCTGAGCGCCGCTCCGGCTGCACCGCGCTCGCTCTGAGCTCCCGGCTCCTGCTAAGCTTGCGCGGCCGCCACCTCCCTCAGCCACCATCATGATTATCTACCGGGACCTCATCAGCCACGATGAGATGTTCTCTGACATTTACAAGATCCGGGAGATTGCGGACGGGTTGTGCCTGAAGGTGGAGGGCAAGATGGTCGGTAGAACAGAGGGTGCCACTGACGACGCGCTCATTGGTGGCAATGCCTCCGCTGAAGGCCCAGAGGGCGAAGGCACCGAAAGCACAGTAGTCACTGGTGTAGATATTGTAATGAACCATCACTTGCAGGAAACCAGTTTCACAAAAGAGGCTACAAGAAATACATCAAAGATTATATGAAATCAATCAAAGGCAAACTTGAAGAACAAAGACCAGAAAGAGTAAAACCGTTTATGACGGGGGCTGCAGAGCAAATCAAGCACATCCTTGTTAATTTCAAAAACTATCAGTTCTTTATTGGTGCAAACATGAATCCAGATGGCATGGTTGCTCTCCTGGACTACCGTGACGATGGTGTGACCCCATTTATGATTTTCTTTAAGGATGGTTTAGAAATGGAAAAATGTTAATGGATTCGATGGTAACCTTGGATTTATCACTTGTCATAACTGGCTGCTGCTTGTCATCTACACAACACCAGGATTTTAAACAAATGAGACTGATGTCATCTTGAGAGCTTTGTTTATTTTGACCGTGATTTATTTGGAGTGGAGGCATTGTTTTTTAGGGAAAAAACACGTCATGTAGGTTGTCTAAAAATAAAGTGCATTTAAACTCATTTGAGAGAATGCCTCTTAGTTTAATACATATCTATACTAAGTCCATTGGTAGTGTTCATGGAGAAGATAGAACCTCAGAGACCACTGCTAAAAAGCATAAGACTGCCTGCAAATAACTTCTGCAGTGGAACTACTTCTGAGACTGGAATATAAAACAAGAATCAAAGTTTCAATTCTGAGTTGCAGAGAAGGGAAAGAGACTATGTTCATAGCAGTGCCAACATTTGAAGTGGAGCCTTACATATTTCATCACCTACGATGGAAGTAGTTAACCCTAGAAGAGATTACCAAAAGAATAAAAAGACTTAACTCAGTTGGAAGAAAAAAAAAAAAACCCTTCTATATGATAGTGATGCATAGGATTTTTTTTCTTTTTTTCAATGTCATCTTTTTTATTTATTTGTACATGCTCGTTGTATGTAATGTTTATATGTCTTGTGTGGAGTGGGCTCATATACATAATACGTCTTAACTCCTTTCCTCATCCTTTTCCTTCCCTGCTTTGCCCACCCATCTCTTGGAACCCCTCCCACTTTCTGGTATGCATTTACAATGCATAATTTTAGCTTACTTCTGTGAAGGTGGTACACATATATAACGCATCTGTATTCTTTTTTTTGTCTCCCGGCCTTTCCCTCTCTTCCCTCCCCTTCATTTTTTTTTAAGTACAAAATATGCAGGGGCTCATTGCACACACTCATTGTGATCCTCCTGTTTTCAGCCTCCCAAGTGGAATTACATTGCTCGCCACCATGCCAAGTCTCAATTGCAGTCTCAGCGCGCCCTGAGGCAGAGCCAGTACAGCACACTGGGGGTTGAACCCTGGTCCCTGAGTCTGCCTAAGTAGACACTTTAATCCACTGAGCTATTTAGCTGGCCTCCCCTTTAATTCTTGATGTCCTTCCCCTTGGAAAAAGAACTATTCTTCTAATTCTTTTATTTTCCTCTATTGTTATTTTGCTCTTTTATCTATTATCTATCTCTTACTTTGCTCTTCATACTTGTTTCTCATATAGGAGAGACCACTTGATAGTAGAGTGTGTTCCATAGTACCCTAATTTCTTTATTATCTGCCAACAGACATATAGGCCACCTCCAAGATTTACCTATCACGTCATGAGTTGTGTGGCTGTTAATACAGGTGTGCATGGATCGGTATAACATGATGTCTCCAACTCTTCTAGGGAGGCAGTTACAAGGGGAACTAGAGAGGTGGAATTTCTAGTTTCAGTTTTTTTGAGGAATCTCCACGATGATCTCCATAGTGGATTTTTCAAATATTTCATTTTATGTACCTCTTTGAAATTAGTCAGGGTTGATGACCACCTACATCCTATATTTGTAAAAAAGATTTTATCAGGACATGGACCACCTTTCCATTTGCATATTTTTATGGCTGCTTTGCCACTTAACAAAATTCAATAGCTGCAGTATGGATTGCCTACCACACATAGGTAAAATATATTTATTTTTTTCAAAAATTGTTGAGCTCTACTGTGAAGTAAGGTAATGGCTTAAAAATCATCCACCTTAAAAAAAAATTTTTAAAAAAAAGTAAATTTTAAAAATACATCCACCTTGCGTGCTATAACTCAACTTCAGGCCAACTTGTTTTCCACTCTAGTAATAAGACTCAAGCTGTTTAATAACAATGAACTAAGGGCTGGCCAGGAAGCTCAGCGGACTAAAGCTCATCTGCTTAGGCACAGCACAGCGGCAAGGGTTCGGTCCCTGGAGTGCTATGCTGGCCCCGTCCCCGGGGCGTGCTCAGACTGCATGGGGACAGGGTGTGGTGGCTCGTGCTTGTAATCCCGGTGCTTGGGAGGCTGAAAACAGGAGGACCACTACGATCTGTGTAGTGAGACTCTGAAGACCCTGTGCTAAATGCATAAATAAATAAAAAATAGTAATGAACTGTAAATTCTATCATCCATAGAGTTACGCTTAGAAAAAACTAAACCTCCAAGTGACCCTTAAATTACAAGGAAAGCTTAACTTCAATACTGTATAAAATTTCTTGAGCTTACCTATCAGACTAAGGACTATGAGCACCACTACTTTTGTAATTCAACTGACACTCCTGCCTCCCAATGTTACAAAGAAAATCTACTTGGAATATTTAGTTCCACTGTATTTCCAGAGAAGAATCTCAACTAATTTCATTTTTAAGTATCAAATATTATTTTTAATAAATGGGTGTAGTTTTTATAAATACGTTTTTAATTTAGAATTTCCTGATAACTAATTACATCAGCTTTTTAAAATAAACTACTGATTATTTGAGTGTCATCAAAAAAAATTTATTTTTAAGTGGATAAACTGAAAAATAGAGACAGAAATTTCTAATTAATCTTGCTACTGTCTGCTGTGTCCTCCTCTTATTCTGGACACATGTAGAATGCTCTTGACATCGGAGTCAGGGAGGAGTATGCAATCGAGACTGGGCCATTTGTAACATCTTACTGTAAGAATGTAGTTAGTTAGATGGCATGTAGGCCACCAGAGCAACCTAAAACAGAATTGGATGAAAAAAAATAAAAAACATAGCACACACATCAAGTGACAGTTAATTCAAACTATACGACAAGTTAAACTTAGAAATGAATAAGAAGACATAGGAAAGAAAAGATAAAGAGTGAAGATACAAATGGAGCGATAAAGACTCTTCCTCCCAGGAGGAAGGTTTTCATACAAAGTATGCTGAGTTAGTTGACAGTTCCTGCCTACCTCTGGACTGGACTTCAAAGAACACTAGAAACACAACATAACTAGCTTCCACTGTATATATTTTCCTTGAAACAAGCAAAGTAACTGACCCCACCACTGCCACCATTTGGTGTTTATTCATATAAAAGCAGGACAGAGAAGACAAGTTGGACTTCCTTTCCAAATCCCATTCTGGAGGCAGGTGTTATTTCTCTCCTTACTTCTAATAAACTCTCACCTAGTTCCTCCTTTTGTCCGTGATTCTATTCCTTGACTTTGTGACACTACATGGTCAGTTTTATAAATTAACTCTTTCATTATTTCAGTGATCAAAGTGACGGGATCAGGAAGAGGGAAACACCATTCATCACACTTTCCTGGGTAAGCTGGAGTTTTGAGAGGAGAGTAAACTTTTTCTCTGATTGGAGAATGGAGCAGCAATTGGGATTCAAGCCAAGAATTTTATTGGCCATATTTCCAGCTATAAATCCAAGTGGGCTAGGGAGAAAAAACACAGAAACAAAAAGGTACAGGTAAGAAAAAAACAGAAATAAGAAGGGAATATCTTGACAAAGAGAGGTTCTTGACTAGAGGATCTCCAAAGATTGCTTAAATCTTAGCATCTCCGCGATTTGAGATGCAGCAGCCCCCACATTGCTCCCTTTTCCTTCAGCCAGGTTAAGCTGTTGTGCTTACAACCAGGATTTGTAAGAGAACAGTCTTCAGTGGATGCAGCCAATGCCACCAACTTCCCAGATGTGGCGCCTCTCTATCTTGAAAGCAATAATGGCAACAGAACTTGAAATAGCATCGTTGTTTGCTTATGAAAGCTGTCCCTCTCTTCTCTTTTCATGGCATAAGAAGTAAAACAATTTGAAAAAGCAAAATAAGAAACAATATTCAAACCGCCATTCTTAACCCAACTTAACATGGTCATTTTATCTGCCATGGCCTCTTCGATGCAAATTAATTCTAATCACACAGCGTTGCTCTCCATTTATTCTTTGTCTCTTTTTGTCCCTGCTTCACTTATAAAATTTAATGTGTGAAAGCTTAAAAAGTAATCTGTATAAAATCTGCTATAAGCATTTAGCTAAAGTATCTAATTCATTTACATGCAGTTAGGTGTAAGAAGAGTAAAAACTTTCTTTGGTTTTGAGAAAGGTAAATCTGTAAAGTGATCCAAAAGGTAATATACATGAGAATCAAACTTAAAAAAAAAAAACTTGGCTGATCCTCCCCTGCTGTGTGCATCTGAAGTTTTGCCTCTGAGAATAGAACTTATTAGCAATCCTAAAGTAAAAAGGACAGGATATTTTTCAACAAGGGCCTCTGCTTTGCCAAACATCCCAGAGTTTGTCTCTAAGGACTTGAAAAGAAAGGAAAGAATGAAGAACGGAAACCATAAAGCATGCAGCCCAGCTATCATCTAATTACTGAATGAATGGTACAGTTGTTTTGTCTGATTGCACTAAGCTAGTTATCCGCTGCTAGCTTCATTGACAAAAAGGGAATCTACACAAATTATAGGAAAATTCAAGCACTAAAGGAATGTTTTGGTTCAGAGGTTTGCAATGACTATGGGCTTTGGTTTTTGGCAAAGTCTGCCTTTGCTGTATGAACTCAGCTGTGCTAGGTCAGGCTGAAGCTTTCCCAAAAGCCTACAAGAGGACAGACTTCCTTGTCATCTGTATCCCATCAATAAATTAAAATGATGTTCTCCAGTTCATGTTTGTTTCTTGGCAGGCTAATCTGCAATCAGAAAAAGAAAAACCTTTCATTTGTAGACTCCATCTAAAGGAAGGAAGCTTTTGTATGTGGATTCACCAGAGACCAAAATATTAAAAAGTGGAAGAGGAAAACCATATGTTGCAGCTCTCATAAGCAGGCATCTCTAAGTCCTGGTTAAGGAAATGCTTGAGTTTTATTACACAGAGAAGTAAATATTTTACTCTGAGAAGAGGAAGTACTAATAACAATATTGATACCTCTCATAAGCAACAAAATTTCAACTGACTTTCTCTAACTTTTTCAATCAGAAAAAGTACAAATTAGGTATACCTTAAAACACAGGAAATGATAAAAAATTTAGCTTAATTCTTTAAGGTGTGTAGGAGGGAAAATGACAGAAACAATGAATAGAAAGAAAGAACAATTTTCATACAGTCGTGGCTTCTTTCACAGATAGTGAAGGTAAAGTTAGTTGATAATCTATATTTCCATCAAGTGCAGTTTAAAGTAAACAGGGGGTATCATAATAGCAACTACCTCCACCTTCTTTCATAGTCTATTAAATAAGGCAAGGGTAAGACATTCTTCTTGTTTCTCTACATTAAGGAGAGTTTATCCTTATTCTTCTACCACTGTGATCAGAAAGCCCACTACCCAAAAAGGTTTGATGTGGTCCTCTGAAAACCTCTTCTCATACAGAACACATAAGCCAGCCTGTATTTGTGTCTAGTTTCCTGTTTATGTCTTTGAAATAGCTAAGCAATAAATTCTGCTTTAATATGTGTATTATTCTTAAACTATGGCTTCCAGCACAAAATTTTAGCACTATATGCCTTCATATACTATTCTTAATTTCTAGTAGAATTTCTAAATTTGTATCTCTTGTTTTTCTTTCATGGCACAGTCACTTGAAAAGCCACATGTAAAACAAGAACCAGAAGTGTGGTTGACAAAAACTCTAAAACTTGTCAGAATGAGAACAAAGTCACTGGCCTCAACACCAGCAAAAAAAAATAGAACCAAGAAAAATAAATTTGGGAGGTTATAAAGGAAAAGTTCTCATGCACAATTGCCTGATAGCAGCTACCACAGCAGTCATGGACAAAACCACACAAAGTTCACCTCAAGCTCTCTCAAAAGTGAATCTCGTGGGGAGTATCTGCCCAGTAACTGTCTGTTTATCTTCAGACTGATACTGCCTTCATTATCAATCCTTGTGGTCAAGGGTAATTGTTCTAGAATCTCTTATATAATTCTTCTTCTTCTTCTTCTTCTTCTTCTTCTTCTTCTTCTTCTTCTTCTTCTTCTTCTTCTTCTTCTTCATTCTAAAACTTCCTTGCGGGGCCAGCCAAATAGTTCAGCAGATTAAAGTATCTGCAAGCAGGTGCAGGGGCTGGGGCTGCAATTCCCACGCCTGCTGTGCCGGCCCCGCCCCCAGGACATGCTGAGCCAGCGATTGAGACTGGGTGTGGTGGTACACGCCTGTAATAACAACACTTGGAGTACTATTCAGCCATAAAGAGGGGTAAATTTGAGACTTTTATAGGTAAAAGTAGACAGGGGAATCACTGCAAGTCTGATCTAGTAGTGAGACCCTGAACACCCTGTAGACCCTTTCCTAAAAAAAAAAAAAAAAAAAAAAAAAAAAAAAAAAAAAAAAAAGAATTTTTCTTCTGATTGTATTTAAGTTGACAGAAGAGCTGACAAAAATTGGTAGAGTAACTATGATGGATTGAGGACATGATATCTATGGCTATATGACAATAGGAAACCAGAATATGCCACTTTAAATTTGGTCTCTTTGCCACATTCATTATCTTAAGTTGCTTATCCTAGGAAGTTGCAGAGACAAAAGCTTGAAAAAATTACCTTTTAATGAGAGATTTGTACCTATGCAAAATCATCATTTAAAAACAACTCCTCTTGCAGGGCTTGGTGGTGCACACTTGTAATCCCAGCACTCAGGAGGCTGAGGCAGGAGAATTGCTGTAAATTTGAGACCACCCTGGGCTACAAAGTGAGCTCAAGGTCAGGTTGAACTGCACAGCAAGACACTATTTCAAAAGACAAAAATGAAAAAAAAAAAAAAAAAGACCAAAGGAAAGAAAGAAGGAAGGAAGGAACGGAGGGAGGGAGGGAGGGAGGGAGGGAGGGAGGGAAGAGGAGGAAGAAGAGAAGAAGAAGAAGAAGAAGAAGAAGAAGAAGAAGAAGAAGAAGAAGAAGAAGAAGAAGAAGAAGAAGAAGAAG
>NW_004524589.1:16873275-16875820 GCF_000260255.1 Octodon degus
GAAGAAGAACAAGAAGAAGAAGAAGAAGAAGAAGAAGAAGAAGAAGAAGAAGAAGAAGAAGAAGAAGAAGAAGAAGAAGAAGAAGAAGAAGAGGAAGAAATCTCCTCTTGACTAGAAGAGAAAGTAATAAAATTGCTAGAGAATCGTCACAAAAGAGAAAGGATCAACTTCAATCTGCATACCAAATTCTACCTTTCAGACACTTCTTTGCTCACCCTCCTCACTGAGGCTTTCTTCTGATCCCCCACCCTAGGGCTTCACCACCTCCCAGAAGCTCTGAACCCTTTCCTTTCTTTCTTTCTTTCTTTCTTTCTTTCTTTCTTTCTTTCTTTCTTTTTCTTTTTTTTTTGTTATTGTTGTTATTGTTGTTGTTTCAGGTTTTGGTTTATTTTATGGAAAAAAGTAAAACATAACAAAATGATAGAACAACAATAATTAATATATTGAGTATTGTTATACAGTAGTTGATCAAAAGTACAAGATACGTGCATAAAAAGTTATCCAAATGATAGCACCAATCTTTCTTTTCAGGGAACTAAGGGCATCTACTAGTACAGCTATCTTGTATTTTGGCTTTCTTTCCTTTTCATTCCTTGCCTTTTCCTTTCCCTCATCTTAGTTCCTTCTTCCCATTTCATAATATATGTTATACATTTGGGGCCTTCCTTACTCTTTCAGTTTCTCATACCAGGAATACAATATGATGTTTACACATATGAGTCTGATTTACTTCACTTATGGGTATGGTCTCCAGTTGCATCAATTTACCTATAAAAGTCTCAAATTTACCCCTCTTTATGGCTGAATAGTACTCCATTATATTAAGAAGACCACATCTTTTTTACCTTTTCTACAGTTGATGGGCATTTGAGTTGTTTCCATTATTTAGCTATGACAAATTGTGCTGCTATAAACATGGATGCACATATATTGCTGTAGTATGATTTCAATTTTTGGGGAAAAAAATATGCAGAAGGAGAATAGCTGGGTCAAATGGAACCTCTAATCCTAACTTGTTGGGGAATCTCCATACTGATTTCTACAGCGTTTCTACCAATCTACACTCCACCAATAGTGGAGAAGGCTCCTTTTTACCCCATGGGCTCTCCAGAATTTGCTACTTGTTGATTTCTTGATAATAGCCATTCTCTCTGGGGTGAAATGGAATCTAAGTATTGTTTTAATTTGTACTTCTCAAACAAGCAAATGTTGAACATTTTTCATATATTTACTTGCCACTTGTAATTCTTCATCTGAGAAGTGCATATTCATCTCAAATGCCCATTTCTGGATTGGGACTTTGAATTTGAGCTTCTCTTCTGCCCTGTAGTCTTAATCATCCAGCTGACCATCTAAGTCTCATTTTCTGTGGCACTCCCATGAATATGCATATAATTAAAGTTATTTTTCCTCTTGTGACTGTTTTCTGTCCATTTAATTCATAAACTAGCCAAAATACCTAGAAGAGTAGAAGAAAACAATCATTTCTTCCGATAAGTATACTGATAGGAAAGTAAATATATAGTTTTGCTTACTCTGTAAATAACTAAATGTCCACTTACCTAGTTTACTGGCAAAAGGATCAAACCAACAATTCAAAGGATTTTCTTCCAAGTTCTTGTGTACTGAATCATGAACAATACAGACAGACTTTGGAGCCTGTCCATGTGAATCCGGATAGTTGCTGAATTCTCTAAATGTCACCTTCCTCATCTTAAAATTGGGATAAAAATAATGCTCACCTTATAGGATTGTAGTATATCTTGCAAGTAATAATCTCTATGAAAGTATTTGTTTGATAAAATAAATTCTTTTTCTACTGGTAATAAAGACTATATGTTCATTTTTCATGTTCAGTTTTTCCTGATTATAAATATGCTCTATTATTGTAAGTAAATAACTGGTGAGCCTGGGAGCTGGCTGGAATGAGGATCCGGGGGGCCCCAGGGAACCCCACTCGCACACCCAGCCTGGGCACTAACTATACTAAGAGAAATTCTTGCAGAGGGAATATAATTATCTGGAGCCACTTCTTATGATCTTTGTAGTCTTCTGAGAAGTACTGAGAGACCTTACCTGAGAAGAAGGCAACCTTCATTCATTGTTTTTTTTTTTTGTTTGCTTGTTTGTTTTGGGTTTTTTTGGGAGTGTTGTATTTTAGGGAAGGCTTCACAGGGTATTCAGGATCTCACTACTAGATCAGACTCATAGTGATCTGCCTGTTTACAGCCTCCCAAGAGCTGGGATTACAGATGAATACCACCATGCTCAGTCTCAATCACCATCTCAGTGCACCTCAGGCGTGGGGCAGGCATGATAGCCCTAGGGATCGAACTCCAGGCCCCTATACCTGCTTGCAGGCACTTTAATCCACTGAGCTATTTGCATTGTTCCTTGTTTCCCTCCCTTGTCATAGCTTGTGTATCCACTTCTCCATGAGAAGCATCTTTTTGTTTGTGCAGTCTTGGGTGCTTTCACACTTCAACAATCTGGCTCTGCTTTGACTCATAATCACTTGTACACTCAATAAACTTCTATAACTTTT
>NW_004524589.1:16876829-16878994 GCF_000260255.1 Octodon degus
CTCTCTCTCTCTCTCTCTCTCATAAATAAATAAATAAAATTTAAAAAAAAATAGCATCTGAAATAAAGAAACAATTGCACAAAGGTATAGTGGAAATCAGATCAGAAATACTTTCTGAAGTAAAAAAAAAAATGAAATGACAACTATAATGAAAGAAGTACTAAGTGTTTCTAAAGAAGACACTGATAAAAAAATATAGGAGAATATAAAAATGATGGAATCCTTCAATGAGCAATATAGGAAAGAAATAGATCACATGAAGCAGATTCAAAGAGATGCACAGGAAATTAAAACCTCAATCACAAGCTGGCAAAACCATTAGAATGAAAGTGAAGATAGACTTTCAGACCTTGTAGACACCATTGCAAATAGTGGAAAGGTAAGAAAAGATCTCTTAAAAACAACTATCATGCAGGAAAAAATAATTCAACATCTGCAAGATGATGTAAAGATGAAGAACTTAAGACTAATGGGCATCAATGAGAAAGAAGGAGTCAATACAAATGATATAAAAAGAATATGAGCAGAAGTAAAAGCAGAAAACTTCCAAAATATGGGGAAACAATTTGACATTCAGTATCCAAAGCACGTAGAACTCCAAATAGCATCAACACAATTAGAAACACACCCAGACATATAATAATCAAGATCCCAGAAATTCAGCACAGGAACAGTATACTAAAAGCCGCTAGAGACAAGAACTAAATCACATTTAAAGGAAAACCCATCAGAATAACGGCAGATTTCTCTTAACAAACCATCAAGTCTAGAAGAGCATGGAGCAAAGTACTACAAGTCTTTTAAGAAAACAAATTCCGAGACCCAAAGCGCAGGCGCGGCCAGTGAAAGAGACGACCGAGGGCCTTCCGGATCCTGAACAGACCCAGAATGCAGGCCCGGCAGAGTGAGAAGACCTGGGACCCTCTGGATCCTGAATAGACCAGGAGCACAGCCCGGCGAGTAAGCGAGACGTCCTAAGGTCCTCCAGATCCTGAATAGACCCAGAGCACAGGCCCAGCAAGGAACCCTTCAGCAGAACTCCCTGCAAAGAGGATAGAGGCAAGACCCACCCAGCTGATTAAGGAGCAGAACATCTTGCCAGAGAGACACAAAGGGTTCAAGTCTAACGGCTGCAGCAGAAAGAAGTGGAGCACAGCAGCCAGATCCAAGCAACCCCCACCTGGTGGAATCTGAACTTCGTAGATCCAGACCTGGTGCTAAGGTAATAACTCTATCTGAGCTCTGCACCAACGGTCAGAAGACAGCGGTATACAAAATGACAAAGAGAAGGAACAAAATGCAGTCTCAGGCCCCGAGTCCACCCAGTACAAATGCAGAAGACACTAGCACTGAGGAAACTGGAAATCACATACCAGATATCTCAGAAATAATAGCATTGACAGTAAACAATCAACTGCAGAAAGATAGAGAAGAAATCAGATCAGAAATAATTTCGGAACTAAAAAATGTAGTGGTAACTCTAATCAAAGAAGTACTAAGTGCTTCTAAAGAATACACTGATAAAAAATAGAGCAGAATATAAAAATGATGGAACCCCTGAATAAACAATTTAGGAAAGAAACAGAATCTATGAAACAGGTTCAAAGTGATATACAGGAAATTAAAACCTCAATCACAAGCTGGTAAAACCATTTGCGTGAAAGTGAAAATAGAGTTTCTGACCTGAAAGACACCATTGTGGCTAGTGAAAAAGTAAGAAAAGATCTCTTAAAAACAACTAGGATGCAGGAAAAAATAATTCAATACCTGGAAGACAATGCAAAGATGAACAATGTGAGACTAATAGGCATCAATGAGAAGAAAGGAGTCAATACAGATGATATAAAAAGAATATGGGCAGAAGTAATAGCAGAAAACTTTCCAAACATGGGGCAACAATCTGGCAATCCTGTAACAGAAGCATATAGAACTCCAAATAACATCAACCCAATGAAAACCACGCCCAGACACATAATAATCAAGATTCCAGAAATTCAGCATAGAAGCAGTATACTAAAAGCCTCTAAATAAAAGAAACAGATCACATTTAAAGGAAAACCCATCAGAATAATGGCAGATTTTTCTTCACAAACCATCAAGTCAAGAAGAGCATGGAGCAAAGTACTTCAAGTCTTGGAAGAAAACAAATTCCAACCCAGACTGAT
>NW_004524589.1:16880024-16883374 GCF_000260255.1 Octodon degus
AAGAAAACAAATTCCAACCCAGGCTTATATGTCCTGAAAAACTCTCTTTCAAGTTTAATGGAGAAGTGAAATACTTCTATGACAAAGAACAACTAAAGAATTTCAGACAGCAAAGCGAACCTTACACAGACTGCTGAAAGATATTCTAGACAGAGATCAAAATGACCACAATTCCATGAATGAGAATGGAAAGAACCCACCAAATAGGGCAAACAATTAAACACAGGAGAAAAGGAGATATACAACAGCAGGTAAATAACATGTCAAACATAAGTCAGTACATCTCAATTATAACCATCAATCTAAATGGACTCAATTCACCAATTAAAAGAAATAGACTGGCAGAGTGGATTAGGAAACAAAATCCAACAATATACTATACAAGACTTCATGTATCAATTGATTGGCTTATATTCAAAGTTTTGTCCAGCTGGTAAATTTCAATAGTTTTATGATTTGTGCCTCAGGAACACAACTTTTTTCATGAATCATAAATAATATTTTGTCCTGGTTTTATGGCTTATTTACTTAGAAATAAATTTTCTGCAAGAATAGAATTCATTGTAGACACTGTCAAAGTCCTTATCAGCTTCAGTGTGGGGAAATTAGAGAAATCATGTACTAAAAAAAGAAAAGATATTCTACACATCTTAGTTTTGGAATACATCTATAAAATAAACACGTGTGTACATTGTTCTCATATTCTATAATTATTTTAAAGAAAAAGTCATCTAAATCACATTCCCATTGTTAAATGATAAATTCTCTTCTAATGCTAGAGAAGTATATAAGAAAACTAAGAAATCTCATTGGTAAATACCACTATTTGTGTTATGGTCTAGATATTTCCTTAAAATAGGTATTTAATTGATAGATCTTCATTTGGTCTTGGATCTGCTTCTTGATTTTGAATTTTTTTTCTTCTTTTGTATTAATGTTTAGGTTTCAATTTTGGTTATGTAGCCTTTTCTGTTTTTAGTGTGAAAATATGTGCTCTTATATTAATCATTCTTCTGTCTTCAACACTGCTGTGGTCTGAAATTTCACACTTCTTGTTATTTGTTAAATCCTGAAATCTTATGAGTAGGCTTCAGACCACTGTTCTTGATCTTTCATTTTGTTTTTTAATTCAGTGAAACTTTTTGATATGTGTATATGTGGCATGCACGACAATCTTTACTGCTTTCTACGTAGTCAATTGTATGAAAGTTATGAACATAAAACATTTTTCAATTTTTTTTCCAGTACTGGGGATCGAACTCAGGACCTTGCACTTGCCAGGCAGGTGCTAATGCCGCTGAGCTATATTCCCATCCCTATAAAACATTTTTTATTTTATATAAAAAATAAAATAATGGATCGGCCAAATAACTCAGCAGATTTAAAGCACCTGCAAGCAGGCTCAGGGGCCAGGGGTTCAATCCTCAGGCCTACTGTGCCGGCCCTGCCCCTAGGGAGTGCTGAGACCACAATTGAGACTGGGCGTGGTGAAGTATATATAATATAATATACATACATATATAATTTAAGAAAAAGAATTTCTCTTAGGTAGGGAAATTTCAGAATCATTCTCCCAACCCAAACGTCTTACCCTAGTCCTCAGCAAAGGTCAGAGAGACTCTGGATCTGGGACTGTCAGAGGCCATTCAATCTTAAGTTCAAAGTACTCAGCTGCCAGGGTGCCCTATCTAGGGTATCCGTTTCTGTACTCAGACACAAGTCTCCGGTGAAGAAAGGCTCTTATCTGTTGGCCCATTCTGCTTCGAGGCCCAGGTGTTAGGACAGACAAATTCTTTTCCCTTTACTTTTCATAGTTCTTTCTGGGAGGTTGAAGTAGGAAAATAGCAAGTTTAAGCCCAGCCTGGGCAATTGAGCAATTTATTTTTATTTTATTATTTTTTTTTGTAGTGGAATTTTCTTTTTTTTATTTTTTTTATTGAGAAATAAATATGAATGAGACAGTTTCACAGCTGATTAACAGGACAGTTTTGATAGTCAATACACTGTACATTGTTATCTTCTTAGTGGTTATCCATGATACAAGAAGCAGACAGGATATTCTGAC
The DNA here is from genome assembly GCF_000260255.1 of Octodon degus. Taxonomy (NCBI): domain Eukaryota; kingdom Metazoa; phylum Chordata; class Mammalia; order Rodentia; family Octodontidae; genus Octodon; species Octodon degus. Next base: position 16,882,090 of record NW_004524589.1, read on the forward strand.
CAAACACTGTTAGTACACCTCTTTCTTCAACTGAGCAATTTAGAAAGGCACTGTCTCAAAATAGAAAGTTTTAAAAGCATTGGGTTGGAAAGTAGTTCATTGTGAAGGCCCTGAGCTTAATCTTGAGTATTGAAAAGAAGGAAAAGAAAAAGAAGGAAGGGAGGGAGAGAGATAAAGAAAAAGAAGAAAAAAATAAAACAAAAAGTAAAACAAAGAGGCATATTTAATTGCAAAAAAATTTTTTAGGAAACAAAATCAAATAATAAAATAGTAATGCAGACAATTAAATGAACAAAACTATGAATGAACAATTAATGTAAAGGAAAACATAATAAATAAATGAAGTATTAGAGGCCTGACCTTACTGCTAGCAAGTATGCAATCATTTAAAAACAATGGCATATTTTATGATTAATAACTCTTATTGCCAAAGCTGGGGACCCTACATGGTGAGACAGCACCCGTCTAGCATGCACCTGCTTTAAAAAAAGTAATAGTTTTGAAATAATTTTCCCATAATTACTAATTATTTCCTTTAAAATTAAGTAATGCAATATTGACAAAATATATACACAGATAATATTGTTAGCAACATAATGATATAATCTTTTAGAAAACTATTCACCAGGACATACTAAGAACAGTTACAGTGATTGTTCTTCCAAACAATCCTCCAGGTGGTAATTATGTTCTATGAAAAAACAAACAAAAATAAATAAATAATGCCTATATGTATATTCCAGGGGAGAAAAATAATATATATTCCTGATATGCCACAAGTTTGTGCTAAGAATCCAATAACAAAAGATAGATTAACTGGAAACATATGTAGAGAACAAAAAAAATCATAATAGAATAAGTATGTCATTCTACTAATTTGAATTTGGAAATTAGAGAAAAAGAAATTGGAAAAGAAGGAACGAGGGAGCTGGGCATGGCGGGACATAGATTAATCCCTTTGGGAGACTGAGGCAAGAGCAGTGCATGTTCAAGCCCAACCTGAACTCGAACTAGTGAGTTAACAAGATCCTCTCTCAAAATAGATGAATATAAGATAGATGATCGATGATCAATGATAGATAGATAGATAGATAGATAGATAGATAGATAGATAGACAAATAAGCTGGTAAATTAGCTGAGTGCAAAGCCCTAGGTTCATGAGAGCATTTCACTGACCTTCTCAGACCAAAAATCTACAACTCTTGTTGCATAGGTCCTGCTTTACCTTGGTCTTAACCATCCAGTAGAAAAGTATGAAGACGAAATATAGGAAATAAAGCCATG
>NW_004524589.1:16883649-16902946 GCF_000260255.1 Octodon degus
GCATCTTGTACAGCAATTAACCACTAAGAAGAATATATGCAGTGTATTATTTGTTGAAACTGTACTTCCGATTTGATTTGAAAATGTCTCATTGCTATCTCTTTCTCAATAAAACTTTGGGAAAAAAAAAGCCCTAGGTTCAGTGTCTGGGGAGTTGAGAGAACAAGAAGTTTCTACTTCCCACTCTGCACAGAGCCTGACTGAGGTCTGGGAGTGCAGGCTTTGTAAAGAGTTCTTTCCCTTCTGCCAGCATGTCATCAGTTGCTCTAGGACATCATGCACAAGGTTCAGAGCAGGTGCAGAGGCCTGGTCCCCTTATGTTGGATGCTCTCAAATACAGAGGATAAAAGTATATTTTCCATATGAAAATGAAATATATTTTCATCACCTGTCCCAAGTTTCATGGCTGAAACCTCTGTAACAAAAGACGGAGTAACAAGAGACAAGCATATAAATTTATTTAATATATGCTCCATGTAAAATGAGAGCCTTAAAAAACGAAGATAAAAAATCAAGAAAAGATGGTTTATTTGTATGGAAAACTGATCTCCAATACCACAGAAAATCTAGAGGAACATAAAATATTCTAATAGCTACATTAAAGTAACAGGATTATTAGTGAATATTTTCTTTTGCCTTTAATTTTCTCAAAATATTATTTTAGGACTTTTTGTAGAACAGAACAGAAAAGCATATGCCTTCTGGTAATGGCTGGGTTCTCTAACAAGTGGAGATAGACTCAAGGTATGGAAGGAAGTTTGTTATGGTTTCTATTAGAAATGTCCCCCCAGGGCCAAAGAAATAGTTCTGCGGTCTAAGCACCTGCCTGGCAAGCTCAAGGCCCTGAGTTGGATCCCCAGTACTGCATGCCATGCTGGCTCTGAAACCCAATGCAGTGGCACACACCTACAATCCCAGCGCTGAGGAGGCTAAGGCAGGAAGATCACCCCAAGTCTGAACTGCATAGTGAGACCCTGTATCCAATAAATATTTTAAATATGATTTTTTTAAAAATTAAATGTTGTCTCATTGCTGTTTGTTTCTCAATAAAGTTATGGAAAAAATTAAATGTCCCCCCCAAAAAAGTCTCATGTGTTCAGAGGTAGGGCTTTTGAAAATTATTTTGATATTTTATTTATTTATTTATTTGGTACAGAATCTCACTATGCAGCTCAGACTCATAGTGATCCTCCTATCTCAGCCTCCCCAGCCACGGGTTTACAGGCAGCACCACTCACCACTATGCCCAGTTTCAGTGGCCAGCTCGGCACCAGCACGGTACGGCATGCATACTAGAGAACAAACCCAGGTTCTTGTGCTTGCCAGGCAGGCACTTAGACCACCAAGCTATCTCCCCAGCCAGAGCTGAGGCTTTGGAAAGGAAAATGGATCGTTAGGGTGTAACACTTATAAGTGGATTGATCCATTGAGTTCATAACAGAACGCGCTCTTAAGAAGTGGGGTTTCTTCTGGGTGCACGAAGTAGGAGAGAACATTCTTGTCCGCTGCTCCTCTGCTCTCTCTCTCTCTCTCTCTCTTTCTCTCTCTCTCTCTCTCTCTCTCTCTCTCTCTCTCTCTCTCTCTTCCTACCAGTCAGGAGGTGGACAGTTTTCCTCTCCCAAGCACTTCTGGCATGCTTTTTTGGCCTTGAAGCCAACCATGGACTGAACTGTCCAAAACCATGAGCTAAGGACCACTCCTCTGTTGGGCTGCAGGCATCTTGTATTTTTTTCCAGTGAAGGGAAGGTGACTAATATGGAGACTGGACAGCCAGCCCTAATACCCCTTTCCTTAATTCCTGTATCATCTTTCATGCAATTCAGTGGCATTTTCCTATACAATGCATTCTTTTTGGAAATTGAAATTCACATTTTCTACTTAATAAAGAGCTCTGGCATTCTAGTATTAGCCTTCAAATTTGAATAAATTATTTTATGATAGAGAAAACTAGGAAAAAACATATTATATTATATTATATTATATTATATTATATTATATTATACTATATTATATATTACATCTAAATTGGAAAACACAAGAGAAAGGCTTTTTACCCTCCTGAAGTTCTGCATTCTAAACATGAAGTAAATTGTTGACACTAAGTTATTCTTCATCACCTTTCAATCATTTTTAAATCATCTCCTTGTAACATTTTAGAGGATCACTACAGAAACTTAATGCCCATATGTCTATTAAGTCCCTTCAAGAGCAATCTATTTGTCCTGTGATCTGTTTCATCCCCTCTTTTACTAACCAAAATTTATTATTCTTCAAGTTTAAGCTGTTACTTGTAAAGCAATCAGGTCCAATGTGCAAAAGAAATTTATTTCAGAAATCAAAATTTTTTTTGGTTCTGCAGAAATCTCTGTTACCATGAACACTGTCACTCAATTATTGAAGCCAGACACCTAGAGGTGATCTTTATACATCCATCTCCTACAGCACCCTTAATCAGCTTGTCAAAAAAAAAAAAAATTAACTCTCTCCTCTATTTCAGGAATATGTCTCAAATTTCAGCAAACTAATGTTAAACAGAAATTTGTGAAAAAAATAATACTAAAATAACACTATTATAAACTAAAATATAAGATACAATAGACATACTAAAAACATAATTTCCAACTTTACTTTTTTAATTTATTTATTTATTTATTTATTTATTTATTTATTTTTGGTGGAAATGGGGATTGAACTCAGGCCCTTATGCTTGCTAAGTGCTTATTCTACTGACCTATCTCCCCAGCCCCATAATTTCCAACTTCAGGGAAAATCTTTACAATCATTCTTTCTTTGTTGTTGTATTTAGGACAGGGCATACAAGGTCTACAGGGTCTCACTGCATCAGACTGCTAGTGATCCACCTGTTCACAGCCTCCCAAGAGCTGGGATTACAGGGGCATGCCATCATGCACAGTCTCAATCACTGTCTCTGTGTGCCCTGGGGGCAGGGTCAGCACAGCAGGCCCAGGATCGAACTCCCAGCCCCTGGGTGTGCCTAAGCAGGTGCTTTAATCCACTGAGCTATTTGGCCGGCCCTTAAAATCATTCTTGAATATAGTAAAAAATAGAGATCAAAAAAATTAGGAAAACAAGTATAAATACTGATCATAAAGATACACAACTGTAAGGCTAAGAGACATTTTTGAAATAAAAACTCAAGCTGGGGAGATATCTCAGCAGTCTAAGTGCTTGTCTGCCAAGTGTGCTGCCTTGACCCCATGCTGTGATGACCACCAAAATGGGGCGTGGTGGTAGCTCCTATAATCCCAGTGCTGGGGAGGCTGCGACTGGGGGAGCACTGCAAGTCTGAGCTGCATAAGGAGACCCTGTACCAAATAAATAAAAGATTTAAAATATTTTAATTGAAATAAAACTCAATTATTGAATTCTGTTTAAGAAACGTATTTAATCATTCCATCTAAAATAAAATAAGAAATAAACTGGGCCAATGATTAAAAATCAAAGTTGCTGAGGATGTAGCGCAACGACACAAGCACCTACCTGGCAAAAGCAAGGTCCTGAGTTTGATTCTTGGTACCAAAATAAATAAATAAAAGTATCATGATTTTTTTTCAGTGCCAGAGCTAGTACTCAGAAGCTTGCACTTGCAAATCTAGTGCACATGCCACTGCACTTCTCTCCAGCCCTGTATCATGATTATTGATAAAGACTGAAGATGCTGAGTTGGTCAGCATGTCTCTGAACCACAGTACTCTGCATGCTTGTCTTGCCCATTAGGCAATGCTGAATCAGAGTGGGCCATTCACTCAGGAGAAGGACAAGCATGGTAACTAATGAGGGGGCCATGAGGAAACCGAGATGAATGTGTACTCTTCGAAGGTTATCAACTCCTAGGAAAAAAGGGACAGGACTGACCTAAATGTCCCCAAATTATTTTTCCAAAATTACCAATGATAAGTCAGTCTGTCTTCCTTTAGGTGGAGAGAGGAAGTGGATAGAGGTCCTGAATTATATTAATTGAATGTGCATTATAAGAGGACAGGCTGAATTCACTGTCAGTTTGGAAGCGCTCTCATAATGTCTGTGTTGTAGAATTTTCAATTTAAATTGGTACCCAGGTTCTTTGTAGTTGATCTCTTACGCATTTCCCATTTTCTTTTTTTCAAATGGGAAAGTGAATTGCAGTTACCCTATCCCAACACCATCATTGCCTATGGAATGATAAATGAGAGAAAATGTGTAATTTTAGTTTTAGGGCCTCTGACCAAACAACACAATGCGTAGAGCTGCTATAGAGACGATAGCACATCCTCGGATACCTTGAACTTTGCATTTGTTCTCACCAAATTATGTGGCTTTTGGTTGTTTTTCTTGGGGTAGAGTAGGTGTACTTTATACATAAAAAGGAAGTAGAATCAAATATTTTCTTCCACAGAGCAACCATGGAAGATACTAGAGTATACTCTATTTCCTCTTCTTCTAGGAAAACAGGAGGATTGTGTTTCTTTCATGTAACTTTCTGAGGCCAGGAAAATGTGAATGAAAGTGCCATATGTTTATTCCATATGCTAGTTTTAAGAGCCAGTAGGCAATTCTCCGCATTCCTTCTTTTATACTTGTGTGTTTTTCCCTGGTGATTAAGGAACCCAGTGCTGAGAAGGAACGTCTGTCATCCTATGTCCTCAAAATCGACTGTGAATAAAGGCCCTGCAAACCACCAGAGGCATGTTGCATGTGAAAAAAGTAAAATCATGCCGTGAAACACTACTGGGGCTTGGGGTTGCTGCTGCACAAGAGGTGCATTCTAGTACGGATGCGCCTTCTCGCAAAGACAGAGATTTGAAATGAAGAAACTCAAGTCTCCTGCTGCTGGATAGGTGTTGCTCTTTTCCTTTCAAATACATTTAGCTTTAATTTTCACTCACCTCAGTGCTAGGTTTCATAGGGATTCTAGCTGGTCAGACAATACTATAAATTGTAATGAACAACAGGAATGTTCAGCCCAATATTTCAATGAATGTTGGGTTTTTTCTTACAGAATGGCTTAAATATTTTTTTTTTATTTTAAGTAAGGTTTCATCTTGCTTCCAGATTTAAATAGAAAAACCATCCTAGAGATTTCTTATTATGAAGAGGCTGATAATACTTCATAAAACTGAACTCTCAAGGGTCTGGCAAAACAGGGCATCATGAATATTCTAAACCCTGAAAATCATTTTTCTAAACTCTTTTTTACTTTTTAATATTTTTTCTCAAATATTTTTGTTTCTTCATTTCCTCTCAGATTCAGCTGAATTTGTGTCTAACATGGACAAACTTGGATCTGAAACTAAGAATAGAGGGCCAAAATCTCAAGTGTGTTTTATGTTTACTTGAACCAATTTTGGAGGAAGATGGGTGGTCAAAAATGTAAGAGACCTCTTCGGAGCCTCTTTTCTCCAGTATTGAAACTTGGAACCATGTAGTACTTAGTTCCTGCCATGTAACTAATTATCCCAAAACTTAGAGGCTTAAGACAAAAACTATTTTGGCTTCTTATGCATCTACATACAAGCTGGATTGTTCATTGATCTGGGCTAGATTTAGTTGCTCTTCTTCGAGTTCCTGAGCTCAACCTGGGCAACTTAGAAACTTAGCTAGATCTTGTCTAAAAATAAAATATTAAAAGTCAACAGGAGATGAAGTTTAAAGCAAAGAACTTGTGTTCAATTCCCAGTACTACATAAAAAAAAAAAAAAAAAAAAAAAAGCAAGCAAGAAAGGCATAAATAAGGGAAGAATAGGGTTGGGTTATCTAAGCTGACAGCACTAGGACAGTGTTTCTGCTCTTATGGTCTCAGCCTTTAGTAAACTACACATGCTCATTTTCATGGTGATACATAAGTTCCTACAGAGATAAAAGAATAACTCAAGTACTTATACACACCTCTACCTGTATCATACTCCTTGTTCCACTGACCAAAGAAATCCTGGTGGACACATTCGAAATGAGGCATACACTATCAAAGCACAGAGATAAAAAAGCAATAAGGATGATTCTCAGAATTAGGTATCGCAGTTCAACTAATGTACTTAGGGAAAGCTACATTCATATTCACAGCTATGTCGGCCTGTGTTCTAAGACCATCAGTATAATCCATTCAGTGTTTTTGTACTGTCACCTGCATGATCGTCATCTAATGATGACAGTTACAGCCTATCTTAGTTACTCTTCCCTCGTTGCTGGGACAAATACCCAACACTCAAAATGAGGGAAGAAAAGGTGGATTTAGCTCCCAGTCATTGGAGGTTTCAAGATACTGGAGGAGAGAGAGGATGGGGCACTGCCCTGTCCAGGATGACACCCTCTACATCTCTGAGAAAGCACAGGTTAGCCAGTTTAAGGGTCCATAACTCTCTGGCCCTGCCCTTCAGGCCCCACCCTGGTCCTCTGGTCCTGCACCTAAAGCCACTCCTTGCTCCTCCAGCCGTGTCTGCTCCATGACTTACATGAAGCTTTAGGGGGACAACTAGACACAAACCATAACAAAACCTAAGTGCTGGAATTGATGCAATTTTTTCAAGGTCCTCTTTGCTTCTGTGTATTCCTACTAAAGAATTCTCTCCCACACAAGCTCTTCTTAAAGATCTTAAAGTCCTGCAAATAGTTAGCATCTAAAAATATCTTTATATTTTATTGAGAGGTAAACAACCCATGGACAAAGTTTTTTTTAAAAAATCCTGAAATTTAAAAAAATAAAATAAAATCCTGAAATATTCCTTGTGTCTATAGAAATTTTTATTCAAGTCCATATCAGGCCTCATGCTTAGACCAAACTCAAATACCACACATTTAAAAGCAATAGCAGGGGCTGGTGAGATGGCTCAGTGGTCTAAAGCACCTACTTAGAACAAGCTTAGCAAAGCACAGGGACCGCGGTTCAATCCCCCAGCACCACATGCCAGCCAGCCAGCCCCCTGGTGGGCTGAGCTGGCCACACACACACAAAATAAATTAAAAAATAAATAAATAAATAAATAAATAAATAAATAAATAAAAATTTTAAAAATAAAAAGCAATAGCAATGGAAAGTTACACTCCTACAAAGTCCCAAGACAATCTGTTCACACATTAAAATCGAATATCCAAAACCACACCAGAACACTCTGCCTTTGTTACTTTTGCCTGCAAGTCTCCTCTCTAGTTCTCAATGTTTCTGACCCGTACACAATATGTTGGGACTTTCAAAGGACCTCAATAAATAGCACCTCTCATCCTTTCTAAGTTTGTTTAAAAGTGAAAAAGAAGATATCACAAGTAGATAGGCAACCAGAAATCACCCTTATTGTTGATAAAGGCAAATCTAATGTTTGCAATTTAGAGTGAGAGCCAAATTCACCTGCTAACTGAAGTAACAACTGAGTATGCTCATTTATCTCGGCGCTGGCAGCACTCATGAAGGCATTCTTTAGATAGGAGCAATGGGTGGTGTGATCTAGTAAACTTTCCTCCTTGAGAGGCAGAAGTGAAGCAGGAGGATTGTTGTGAGATGTGAGACCAGCCTGGGCTGCAAGGTGAGCTCAAGGCCTGCCTGAACTGCATAGCGATACCCTGTCTCAAAGTGACAAACAAAACAAAACAAAAGCAAATAATCATACACTAATGCTGTCTTAGAAACTGACTTAAGCAAAGAATGAAACAAAAGTTCCTTATTCACATAACTATAAAGTTCAGGGCCGGTAAGATAGCTCAGCGGTCTAAAGCGCCTGCTTAGGCAAGCTTAGGCAGGCACAGAGGACCACAGTTAGATCCCTAGCACCACAAACCATGCCATCCCCGCCCTCAAGGTGGGCTGAGTTGGCCCAAATAAATAAATAAAACCCAGTTAGTTTCATTTCAGGTATAACTAGATTCAGCTCTCAAACAATGTCTTCAGGACTCAAATCTTTTCCTTTGCTTTGCTTTCTTTGAAATAAACTTAATCCTATGCATTTTTCTCTCTACATGATGAAGCCCAGCTGTGCCAAGTTTATCTTCTATCGGTGTGACATCCTCAACAAAAAAAAAAAAAAAAAAAATCTTCTCTTGTCTGAGTATTCTGCAACAAGTCCCAGAATTGGTCTCATTAGCTGGACTTGGTTCATATGTACATTTCTGAAATAGTCACATAGCCATGGAAATGAAATGCTGTGATTGGCTGGGATTCAGTGAACCACATTTCAACACAGGATCAGCCCATTCCATCCACGTGGACTGACTGAGGGGAAGGAGAGAACATCCCTTCAAGGTTAAAGTACCATTATCAAAAGATAGGACGATGATTATTGTGCAACCTTAATTGCCGGAGACATTTTTTGAACTAGCAACTGATTTGGAAATACCTTTCTTATCACAAGTCCAGTGCCATCTGGCATCATCTGTTTGTTTGCTTGATGCTAAGGCAACTTAATACACTAACAAAAACTAAAAAGTAAAATAAGTGATTTGCATTTAATGATCCCACATCTACATATACAACCTACTATAGATGGGAAAAATTGCATCTACATTGAACACACAATCTTCTTTCTTGTCATTACTCCCTGTGGTGGTTCATCTTGAGTGTCCTCTTGATTGGCATGACACAGCACTGCCTACAGGACTGTTAAAGTATACTCCTAGGTGTGTCTGGGTGGGTCCTGGGGACAGCACCTTCAAAAGGTCTATTTCTCTCCAACATTCTTTCTTTCCCTGTGCCTTGATTCCCTGCCCCAGGAAGGGAGCTGCTCTGCTGCCCTGCACCCCCTGCCATGAAGTCCCTGCCGTGGAGCCAGCCTGCCATGGACTAAACACCTGCTCCTTTGTGTCAGAGGTTTTGTACCAGCAATGGGAAACCTAGACAATTAATTTGCTAAGCAGTACACTATAACTGTATACAAGGCATTTGTGTTGTATTGGGTTGTGTTTTACTTATTTTCTTCATGCTGGGCACAGTCTCTAACACTCACAAATTAAATAAGTAAAGACTTATTTTAGCCTACATTTCAGTTCAAAGCTGGCTCTCCAAGGCACTACAGCATGGCAGAGAAAAGCTGCCGACCTCATGGCTGGCAGGAAGCAGAGAGAGTCCATGGAAAAGCCAGGGGCGTGGGGAGATACAGCATTTCAGACTGTAACCTCAGGGACCCGTCTCTTCTCACCTGATGCCACCACCTCATAATCAACTTCCAAAAGCCTTACCTCAGAACACACAGGGCTCTTGGGAAACATCTAGATGTGAACCATAACAGATGTTTATAAATAATCTACAGATCGCTTGAAACATATAGAAGAATGTGCATAGGTTATAAGCAGATGCTATGACAAGTGTGCAAGCCACTTAGTATATCCATGGATTTTAGGGTGTGAGCGTTCATGAAGCCAAGTCCCCTCCCCACACAGAAGAATGGCCATTCGCACTCCTTCCAGGCCCTATACCTGCTCATCTGAAATCATGTTCACTTTCTTTTAATCTCTCAAAATGGATAACACAACTGGCCAGGCACAGTGGCACTCACCTCAAATCCTAGCACTTGGGAGGCTAAGGAAGGAGGATTGCTGTGAGCTTGAAGCCAGCCTGCACTGCAAAGTAAGTCCATGACCAACCTGAACTACATAGTAAAACACTATCTCAAAAAGATTTCTTAGAAAATAAGATAACACAGAGCCTTGGAGGAGATTCATTTCCACTGAGAAGTGAATCCACTGCTAGATTCACCTAGCAAATGCTCCATCCATACTGCCTTGACTGAATTATGAAAAGTAATCTGAAGAATTGGTTGGATTATTATGCCAGACTGCTTGCCTGTTCTTCTGTGCATCTCTTCTATGTCTTCAGACATATGAGTTATTTTTATTAATCTTTTGGGTCTTTTCAAATGTTTCTCTCACTTTAGTAATTTTTAATTACAATCAAAATAGAGAAAGAAATGGGGAAAGAGAGTGCAGTAATTTTACAACCATAAAAAGCTATCTCCTTGAAGACCTCCTGTTTTCTGTTACTAAATAGCACAACGTTTATTAAAACATACCAGGGGCCGGGGAGATGGCTCAGTGGAATAATCACTTCCCCGGCAAGCACAAGGGCCTGAGTTCAATCCCTGGTTCTGAAAAAAAAAAAAAAAAAAAAAAAAAACATACCAAACAGCAAATGGCTTGGTTGATATGAAGAACTGAAGTAAGGAGGTTACTGAACTGCGCAACCACTTTCTGAAGAAAATTAGACAACCAGAAAAACACTGGGGCTTTCATAATCCTGTTTAAAACCCTTGCAAATGAATAGAGCTGCTTAAATGTACCTGATACAATACTCCTTAGAATTTCCCATATAAAAAGCAAATTAGCAATGATTTAGTAACCTTAGAGAATAGTATGAGATTTTAGGGAGGATTTGCTAGCCATTAGATTGAGAAACTGCTATTTTGATCTGTAGTATCAAAAACCACAATATTTGAGAGGTTTCTTTATTCAATATACTAAGCTTTTTTAAGCAATAGTTATAAGAAAAAATTGCAATGAAATACTTCATAGGAGGGGGCCTGGGAGATGGCTCAGTAGAATAAGTGCTTCCCTGGCAAGCACAAGGGCCTGAGTTCAATCCCTGATTCCGGAAAAAAAAAAAAAAAAAAAGAAAGAAAGAAAGAAAAAGAAAAAAAAAGAAATACTTCATAGGGATAGGAAGTTTCATTCAATATCCACACCTAATTCTTTTTGACATGGTAAAGGCAAAATAAAAGTTTCTTAAAATGGATTGTCAAAGACTGTGCCAAAAGTTTCTACTTAATTTCCCATGATAACAAGAAAAATATTATATATTTTTGTTCTATATGGTACAAAATGGAAACCTAAACATTACTGAAATCCACCTGATACAGTGGAAAGACTAAAGATAGTTAGATTTTATTCAATAATAACGTTCTTATCAGGGTCGGGGAGATGGCTTGGTGGAATATACGCTTCCCTGGCAAGCACAAGGGCCTGAGTTCAATCCCCAGTTCCGCAAAAAAAAGAATAAAAATTTTAAAAAAAACATTACTATGACTTAGAGATTTTAAAAATTCTCTTCAAGTGTTAATATCAGTAAATAAGACATTGAAGACATAATAATCCCTCTTTATTGGAAGACAAGCCTTATTTCTGTTACAATTCACTTATTACTGGAAGGTTGTGGGTACGTGTGCACTTATGTATCTGTGTGTGTATGTGTGTGCATGTGTTTGTGTGTGTGTGTGAATGAAATACTGTGCCAACTACTGAATGTTACTTACATATGTACTTTTTAAAAAATAATTATCCCTTAAGAAAGTTCAAAGTATTCTTTAGTGTCTGGTTGCTAGACAAAACTTCTTAGGTAATACAGATGAAATTACAAAGATAAGATTTTAAGAAAAAAAAGGCACTTATGCCACATTTCTAAGAGTTCTATGTTTTGTAACAAAGCCACTGACTTTGGAACCACGCCATAACTCTAGTACTTTGTGCCAGATATTACATTTACTCAGGGTCATTTGGGCCAAAGTAGTGAAAAATATTAAAGCAATGTTTACATAACATACGTGCAATATCAATCATATTATGCACATTAGTGATAAGAGAAAGGATTGAGTTGTTAGGAAAAGTGACATTTCTTTAAGGTAGTGGAAAATTACCAGTAGACCATGTGTTTGAGTTATCTACTTAACTTTAGTCATTTAATTTTTCTTCATACAACTTTAGTATAAATTATTATGATACTAATAAATAAGATATAATCAAAAAAGTGTGCTTCGGGGTAGAGAACGCTTATCTAGCAGGTGTGAGGTCCTTAGTTCAATTTCCAGTAAAAGAGAATAAAATACAGTGAAATTAAATTAAATTTAAAAAGGTTTTCCAAAAGTGATCTGACAGCCAGAGAAACGCAGTAATAGACTACAAACTTTGTGTTATCCAGGCTGTTATTTCTATGATGTTAGGGGTTATATCCAGATGTGCCCCCTAAAGCTTCACATGCATATAGGTGGGAGTTGTGGGAGGTGGCTGGGTCTAGGGTGTGTGTCCTGGCATTAAGGGCTCATGATTACTAAATTCCTCCCTGGACTGGCTTAGCATGATTCTCAGTGTAGATGATGGGAAGGCCCACCCTGGGTGTGAAAGGGAAGCAGCCTGGATGGACATAAAGGGCCAGAAAGCAGGCAGGCTGCTGCTGCTGCTGCTGCTGCTTCACTACTTTGCCGCTCTGTTGTCTTCTGCCTGCCATGAACTGTTTTTCCTCTGTGGTGCCCCTCTACCTCTGAAACCTGCCTTGAAGCCAGCCAACTATGAGCTGAAACCTCTACAAATTGTGAAACTTTGCTCCTTTCACTTTGGAGGAAACAAAGAAAAGTAACCAAAGAACATGATGAGAAAAGGACAAAACGTATGAGGGAAAACCATGTTCAAAATATAGTCATTACTTGTTGTTCATTAGTTGACTGCTATCCAGACTCTACCCATTTTGAACACACTCTGATAAATTTTATGTGTTTGTCAGTTTCAAGACAGCATCAGGTAGTTTGTGCTAGCAATATATTTTAAGCCCTTACTCTATCAGTAGTTCAAATACAGAATGGTTTTGTGGCCCTAAACATTGCTGTCTTTGAAACCCACTGGACTGAGCCTTACTGTTCAACTACATGTGCTCCATCTTGGTGACCAGTTTTTCTGCATTAATTTATATAACAATTATAGTATTTAGTTAGATCCTTACTTTTTCACCTAACTTTTGCCATCTCTTGATCCCATATCTACTCTTTCATGCCTTATTTATTTCCTAATTGAGTGTCATTCTCCAAAATAAAAGAATCTTATTATTAGTTTCTAGTCTAAGAAAAAAAAAAAAAAAAAAAAAGGAATTCATGATACAACAAACAGTAGTTCAATTGCTTTGGTGTTTTCTTTCCCAAGGGCAAATATTGAATCCTCACAGAGGAACCAGAGCCGAATGTCTTCCCTCCATAGTGACAGAAAGCTTTGCCTGTCTGGGAAGAGAGGGCAGCGGATACAGCGTATCACCTCTAGTACCTCATGCAGACACTTATGTAGGGTTTCATAGAATCTTCATGTAGATATCACACAAATTTTGTACTTCGATAATGGAGGCCCACAGTGAGAAATGCAGTAGGTCACCAGATCAGGATTAATACTATTAGCAATCGTTATACTTAGACTTAGAATCACTCCCGAAGTCTCCTGTGATCAGCGGTGGGGCTTGGGATGGTGACTGGATCGTGGGGTACTGTGCTCATCAGCAGATGGATTCACATGGAGTGCATAGCTAAAGATGCTGTTAGGAACAGGCCCTGTTGGAAGAGGGCTGCCACTGGGGGCTGCCTTTGGGGAAGAAGGGCTCCGCCCTCCTCTCTGCCTCCTAGCTGCCCTGGACTGAGCAGCTAGACTTCTCCGCCACACTACCTAGAAGCCAGCTGACCATGGGGCTGAATCCCTGGAAATGTGGACCAAAATAAACTCTTCCTTTAAACTGCAGGAGTCATGGGGCCAGTGAGATAGCTCACCAGACTAAAGCACCTGCTCAGGCAAGTTCAGGGATCATGGTTCGATCCCCAACACCACATGCCATGCCAGCCCCGCCCCTGGGCACACTGAGCTGGCCACTGAGTCTGGGCATGGTGGCACACACCTGTAATCCCAGCACTGGGGAGGCTGAAAGCATGAGTCTGAGCTGTGTAGTAAGACCCTATAACAACCAAATTCATTAAAATAAATAAATAAATAAATTGCAGGACTCTGGTATTGTGTCCCACAATGGGAAAGCTGACTAACACAGCAGTCCAAATTCAAAATTTTGTTCCATCCTGGATTTAAAAAAAAAAAAAAAAAAAAAAAAAAAGTCCTGAGGTCTAGTTTTTGGAACAAAGGAAAAATAATTTGTTACCCAAAATTCACATTTTAAGTCCATAGCTTCAGTACCTCAGAATGTGACAGTATTAGGAGTTAGCACTTTTAAGCCAAAACTTAAGATGGGGTTGTTAGGATGGGCCCTACACTAGCATGACTGAGGTAGGTCAGAGAAGAGAGCACTAGGACACAAAAGCAAACACTGAGGATGCTCGTGAGTGGAGAAGGAACCCAGGGAGGGAACAGCCACTGGAGGAGCCTCAGAGAAAACCCCCCACCTGTAAAACTGTAAGACCTAAATTTCTTACCATTAAACCAGCCTGGGGTACATGGGTACAGCAGCTCTACCAAGCCAAATAGCTTCTAATAGCTCACTACTTTCATAGTAAAGAAGACTGGATCTTCTACCCTTTCAAGTGGGACAAGTAGGATAAATTATGTCAGGGCTATGATTGAATGATGAAATTCATTTTTCTAGTCTTGCGGCCTGATGTCTATTTTAACCAAGTTAAGCAAATTTATGTCAGTACAAGAGGTTGAACCTGAGGAGGGAGGATCTACCACGGAGTTGTTTCTCAACCTTCTTTTTTTTCCTTTCTTTTTGGCAGTATTGAGGGTTAACTCCAGGGCCTTCTCATTGAGCCACATCTTTAGCTGCTTTGTAGAAATATTTTACTTTGAGGCAGCCCCACTAAGTCACCAAGTTGCTGGCACCAGGTTCAAGCTTCTGTCCTTCTAGCCTCATCCTTGCAGGATGTTGCTATTACAGGCCTTCCACCATGTCCAGCTCACATATTTCCTTTAAGCGCTGAAGACCACATCCATGTATGGGTTTAGAGACAGAGATACAAAATAAACAGGATGGAGACATCCTGGACCTACTTTGGCACACTCCTGGTCTCAGACAACTCAGCCCACATCCCATAGCTCAGTGCAGAGCAACCTCCTCTTATGCTGTAAAGAAGCAGGAAGTGGAGTACGCAGAGGTCCTGGGCACACTCTTTCTGATACTGTGTGGCACCATGGAGTAGTTAGGCATGCAGATTAGAGAATCATGGCCCAGACACCCACCCAGGAGGCTCACCTTTTAAAGTACTTACTGTGGATACATTTAAGTGTAGACATGAGCATGGAAACCGTAATCTCCTGAGCCATCCTGTGCCCATCACACTGACAATTATCAGTCTGTGGCTAGTCCTATTTCATCTAACCATGACACTGCTGCCCTTCTTCCTCTCACAGACCACACACAGACCCCGGGCTGTCTCTGAAGCAAGCTTGGATCTCACAGCATTTCATCCGTTAACATTTATATATAAATATATGTAAAACATAATAAATATATTTGTGGGGCCAGCCAAATAGCTCAGCGGATTAAAGCAACTGCAAGCAGGCTCAGGGGTCGGGGGTTCGATTCCCCAGCCAGCTATGCTGGCCCTACCCCTGGGGCATGCTGAGACAGCAATCAAGACTGGGGATGGTAGCTGGAGCCTGTAATCCCAGCTCTTGGGAAGCTGTAAACAGGTGATAACTATGAGTCTGATTTAGTAGTGAGACCCTAAACACCCTGTAGACCCTTCCCTAAAATACAAAAAATACATAAACAAATAAATTTATAATATAGTGTAAAATATGTTTAAAAAGCACATGATCATATTATGTTAACATTCTATCATATGTTAAACATATATAGCTATACACAGATATACTATGTTAATATTTTAAAACTATCTTCACAGTAAGAATTTTTATATGCAACCAACATCCCTTTCTATAACCTAAAACAGTAAATAATTATCACCAGCATGCAGTGTTTAAAAAATTATGTTTGACTTGTACTTACTGTTTTCACAGAAGACCGTGCTGTTTATTTCCTTGTTTATGCAGTACTGGAGATGCAACCCAGGGACTCACACTGAGCTACGTCTAAAGCCCTTTTTCTTTTGGACACAGGATCTCAATAAGCTGCTAAATTGGCCAGGCTGGCCTTCAAGTTGTAATCTTCCTGCCTCAGCCTCCCCTCTTGCCTGTGATCTCAGAGTACTAGGTTCACAGGCAAGAAAGACCACACTTGGTGAACAGTGTGTTTCTAAAAGCAGACATTTAGGTCTTAGGACGAAGTTTAATGGTGTGGAGTCCTTGACTAGCATGCATGAGGCCTTAAGTTCCATTATGAGTACTACAATAAATCAATTAATTAACTGAAAGAAGATATTCAACCTAATTGTGATTTGCAGAGTTACAGGACTGCAGGTACTGTAAAAATTTAAAAAAGGATACTCCTTTACTAAGAAAATCTTGAGAACAAACAAAATCCATGAACTGTCTGCCCAAAAATGGCCCTAACTTTCACATTATCCTTATAAATGTGAATGTTCTGTGTTGGTTTATTGATTAGTTAATGATGAAATATTCAATAAATACCCAATGATAGTGCCTTCTTCTAGGTACCTACCTTAATATGTTTGACACATCCAGTGACTTTAAAGTAGCAAGACAGCCCTTTGTTTTCTCCAGCTCATACAGAAATTAACCCGAAATCCACCCCCCTCCTCTGCCATCCATCCATTACAATCCTCTGGGCTGGTGGGATGACAGTGCTGGAATTCTTATTGTGTCTTTAAATTTTGTTTCTAAAAGATGGGACAAAGTTAATCATTACTGAGCTATTAAAGAAATTATTAACCCCATTCCATTCAGCATCCAGTGGATACAGGAAAGGCAGTTATTTGTTAGGACACATGCCTGGATTGGAAGGGTTTCATTCTACCACACACAAGTATGTTGCTCAACAGCTGCCTGTGGCTGGGGACAATCTCCCAAACTTGAGCAGCACAGAAAGGGGCTGAGGAGGGAAGAAAGACAGGCAAATTAGTCTTCCTACTCAGTTACCAGCTCTTACTTTCCCTTGTTGTGGGGGGAGCTTAGTGATGCACCATTTCCCTGACTCCTAAGCAAGCCACATGGCAATGCCATGGCAGGGAAAGGCTGCCCAGCCCCTGTGGCATGGAGGGAAGCAGCAAGCTTACTGTCCACTGACCAGAGATGTGACTGTCAATTCTATTTCACTAGAACACCAGCCTTTTTAAAAACAAATTATCAGGGGCTGGTGAGATGGCTCAGTGGTCTAAAGCACCTGCTTGGACCAAGCTTAGCAAAGCACAGGGACCGGGGTTCAATCCCCCAGCACCACATGCCAGCCAGCCCCGCCCCCTGGTGGGCTGAGCTGGCCACACACACACACACACACACACACACACACACACACACAAATAAATAAAAATTAAAAAAAAAAAAAAAACCAATTATCAGGGTCATAATTTTGGAAACAGTATGCTCCTTACTAAAGCTTAGCTCCCAACCAATACTCTAACTTTTTAGCGATAACACTTGGATGAACCAGGTTTGCTTCAGGCCCACAGGGCAGGAAGATATCTCAGGGATGGCTGAGAAGATTCTTCTTTCCCTTGGCCTCTGACCAGGCTGTTGGCAGAAGAGCTCTATTCCAGCCCTGGAGGAGCCAAGTAGGAATGTTCCCTTCTGGAGAGCCGAGCAGGGCCAGTGCTGGAGGCCAGGGCGGCTGCACCCAACTGTTCCACCCAGTTACCCCAAATGTGCCATCCTTCGGGAAGTGCAAACAAGAATGTTCAAGAAATCAGCTGAGGGAATTCAGATAGCAAAGCAGATGTGTATGTTTCTTCTTTATGAAAATATATAGAAGCATACACGAAAGAAAGAAAATGATTCACTGTGGACTTAACTATTCTACAATAAAGGAGAATAGCCTCCTAATGAGATTCATTGAAATATTAGTAAATTACCAAAAAATCCATTAAGAAAATCTCAACTGTCTGAAATGGTATTCAGCAGCAGAAGTGTGAGTCCTCTAATGTCATTTTATTTTAATTTTGATTTTAATCCAGGCATAAGAACCAAATATCTAGCTACTCAGGAAGCTGAGGCAGGAAGGTCATAATTTTGAGGCTAGCACGATACCCATGCAAATACTGATTTCAGATTGTACCAGTTCAAGATCCAGCTCTCCTACTTTCTACCAGTGTGAGTTGGTTAACTTACTGCTATCCATAAAAAGTGACGGTCCCTCTGCTTGGTTCAGGGTGAACTCGAAAACACTACATAGCACAGGCTGGCCTCTAACTTGCTGCAACACTTTTGCCTCAGCCTCCGGAATGCTGATATTCCAGGCATGCATCACCACACCCAGCTCATTGGTTTGCTTTAATTTTTAATTATTTCACTGTTTTTGGTGGTTTCACGTTTCTCCTGCTACATTTTCCTATGACCAACACATGAGTCTATTTCCATGAATTCCCAGGAACCAAAAGCAATGAATTATAACTAAACCCTAGAACAAGGAGAAGCAAAAAATTAGCATAGCATTTTCTCTTTCTCTGTACTTCCTTTTGGGACATTACCCACTCACCAAGCTTTCATCTACTATCACTGAGAATGGGCTTGACAGTCCTACGCACAATTGAGTTTCCTCGACAATTTTGGCCTAGACTGGAAAGGCTTGCGTAGATAGATGATTCTGGCTCCATAGCTAAATGATTCCAATTCGCCTGGCCCCAACAGCCAGCATTTCTTTCCATGGTCCCTCTCCCCTGACACGTGGCCACCAAGAGCTCCACTGATGGCTCATCAGCTCCTGTTTTCATAATTCCTTGAAACTGAAGCCCTTGGGAAGATGTAAGTCTGAACTTACAGCACAATGCCTAAGGCCCGGCCAGCTCTGACACTCTAGCCTGGACAATGCCAACGCTGGCTGTGCACACAGCTATTGTGATCTGTGTTTCCAGAGTCAGAGCTGCCAGAAGACTTGGGAATATGTTGCAACATGACTGGTATATGAGGGAAATTTTTAACACAATACTCTCTCGCGTCAGTGTGCGCCAGTTTCATCTGCCAGTCTCATTACCAAGCCAACACAGAAAATTGCACCCAACTGAAGTGTTCAAATCCATAAAACCCAATGGGACAATGAGCTGCTGCCACCTCCTGCATCTGCTGTCACAACTTACTGTTGTCTTTCAGATTACTCTCCTTTCTGAAGCCTCACATGCTATAGCCCTAGAGACGGGACTCCTGTCCATGCGTCCTCTGCTTTCTCCTCCTTCTGCTTAAACTTTGTTTTCTGTTCTCTTTCTCTTTCTCTCATTCTTTTTCTGTCTTCCTAGTTCTCTGTTTCTCCTGCAATGGGACAACCCATATGTATGTAACCTGGAGGCGGCTGTCCTAGGCACAGCACCGATTCCCAAAATCAAATGAAAGGTCTGATTAACTGTCCTCATCAAAGGATGAGGCTCAGTGCTAGAGATCTTGCCCTGCACACATAAGGCCTGGGTTTGATCCCCAGCATGAAGAAGAAGAAGAAGGAGAAGGAGAAGGAGAAGGAGAAGGAGAAGGAGAAGGAGAAGGAGAAGGAGAAGGAGAAGGAGAAGGAGAA
>NW_004524589.1:16903091-16909683 GCF_000260255.1 Octodon degus
GGAAGAGGAAGAAGAAGAAGAAGAAGAAGAAGAAGAAGAAGAAGAAGAAGAAGAAGAAGAAGAAGAAGAAGAAGAAGAAGAAGAAGAAGAAAAGATACTTTCAAGGCAATGTACCACATTTATCTTAATATTGTTATATATCTTCACCATTTACCATGGATAAAACTATGATACAGGCTTTATATTTTATATTTTTATCCCTTTTAGTATACCAATAGCAATGATTTTTAATGTTTCCCTTTAACCTCACCCCCATGAGTCCCCACTGGGTGTTAGTCTCAGGACCCAAAATCTAAGGCTGCTTAAGTTCCTCAAGTAAAATAGCATCACATTTGTGTAGCATCTATGACATGCCACTAAAAAGAAGAAACATAGAAACAAAACTGCTGTGGTGTAGGATAGACAATGTAAAACAAAGTGCACCTTGATTTAGTACAATGGCCTTACATGTTTTATACATTCTTTGGTCTATTAGTCTGGATTCCAGCCTATATATGCAATAATTAACTTTATAAGGTCTTAAAAATGAATAAATGAATCTGAAAAAAATCTACAGTGATGTTGCCACACATGCCAACAACAGATACCACAGGATCCCCCCTTTGTCTCACACACTTGGTGAGGACAGCGGGACACAGGGCCTCTGCAGAGAGGGGGAAGCTGCAGCTCATGGACCAAGCCTAGAACAGAGACTCTCCTAGGAGAGCCATGAAAAATGAAATGTCCATTAAAATTTGCAGATGCAGGTTTTACACTAGAAAATCTTTCTTTAGATCAGTTCCTAGGTATCACTTTAGGGAATTTCAAAACAAAGAATTAATTACTTCCTCACCTGATGTTTTTTTCTCATGGATGGTTGCATGATTTTATGCATGTAACAAAAACACTGAGCTACTTTTTTTTTCTTTTCAAAGTTTTATTGATAAACATATAGCAATGAGACAGTTTCAAATCAAATCGAAAGTACGGTTTCAGCAAATAATACACTGCATATATTCTTCTTAGTGGTTAATTGCTGTACAAGATGCAGACTTGTGATCCTACTTACAAACACCATTAGAAAAAATCATTCTATTCATTAAGAGAATGCAACTATATATCTATCCCAACCACTTTCAATACACAGATACAAAATGGACATTCATAGTTATACCCCATTTTTTTTAAGTTCCGTTATTGAATATTATAGGTGTGTAAACTCAGCAAAATATTCTAAAAGAGTCCAGTAGCCCATAATAGCATTGGGTCTTCTGTTTAACTGGCAATGTCAGAAATTATTGACCTGAGTCCCCCACAGCTCAACATAACAACATGGCTTTACTTTCTATATTTCATCTTCATACTTTTCTACTGGATGGTTATTACCAAGGTAAAGCAGGACCTGTGCAACAAGAGTTGTAGCTTTTTGATCTGAGAAGGTCAGTGAAATGCCCTCAGGATTTATGCTGACTGAGCTACTTTTAAAAAGGGGAACATTGTGGTATATGAGTTACATCTCACTTTTTAAGAAACAAATTAATAGATCATAATAGAAATGATATTCCCATTGCAGGCTATTCTACTCCACAGTCTCTATAGATTTCTCTATTCTAGACAATTAATAAGTGGACACTTTATGTAAGTGGATATTTGCAACAATGTGTATGCAATCTTTATGTCACTGAGCTGTGTGTGTGTGTGTGTGTGTGTGTGTGTGTGTCTTTGTCTGTTTCTAAGACAGAGTCTTGCTGTGTATTTAGGATAGCCTTAGGCTCAATGTGTCACCCAGGCCAGCCTTGAGTTTATAGCAATACTTCTACCTCACCCTCCCATGTGCTGGATGTGTCTGTCACCACACCTGGCACTCTAAGCATGTTTTCAAGCTTTATTCATGATGTAGGATAAGTCTGTACTTCTTCATTTTATGGCTGAGCAATAAGCTGAAGATAAGGTACAAAAGCATATGCAGTATGAACACTCTGCCTACCCCTATGTCTTCAAGATTTCCACCTCCTTCCTCTTGAAGCAGATTTAGTATTTCTATTTTAATATTTGTATATTTTATCTATTTTTACTTTAGCTTAGTACATGGTGATATATACATGGGTCTAGTTTTAATCTTCAGCATGTAAAGAACCAGTTTTTGCAGCACCATTTGTTAAAGAGGCTGTCTTTCTTCTAGTGAATATCTTTGGCCCATTTGTCAAATATAAGGTTGTTGAATGAATTTTTAGTTTTGTCTGCATCTTCTAATCTGTTCCACTGATCCTCAAATCTGTTTTCTTGTGTTTGTTTAGTTTTGGTTTTTGCTAGTACCACATTGATTTTAGTACAGTAGTTTTGTAGTATAATTGCAAGTCAGAGATTGTGATGCCTCCTGCCTTTCTTTTGCTTCCCAGGACTGCTTTTGCTATTCTAGGTCTCTTCTGGTTCCAAATGAACTAAAGAATGTTTTCTATAGATCTGTGAGGCATACTAACGACATTTTGATCAGGACTGCATTAAATCTGTATAAGTTTGGGGAGTTTGGCCATTTTCATAATGTTAGTTCTTCCTCTCTATGAGCAAGATATTTACATTACCACTTTCTATTAGTTCATTGAAAAGAATAGTGCTTAATTGTTTGACTAATTTTGCATTCCTCTATCTGGCAATCTGAGCAACTACTTTGAAGATAATAATATGCAATATGATAACTTTGTTCATTTAATATCACCTTGTTTTTAAATTCTGTATCTTTTCTCTCAAAAATAAGAAAAAATATATATGTATGTATATTTCAGCTAAAAAAAGAAAAGAGGAAGAGAAAGAGGAAGAGGAAGAAGAGGAAGAGGAAGAGGAAGAGGAAGAGGAAGAGGAAGAAGAAGAAGAAGAAGAAGAAGAAAGAAGAAGAAGAAGAAGACAATGACAACCCAGGATGAAGCAGAAATGATTTGATGTCAAAACAGGGGCAAGAGTCAGACATACAGCAGAAGCAACACTATTCAATGTATATGTAATCATAATTTCAAAAGAAGAATAGACAGTGGAAGAGAAATAATAATATTTGAGGAGGTGATGGCTGGCAATTCCCTTATGTGCCCAATGTGAATAGAAGAAAAACTAAACCTAGAATCACCATGTAAATTACATGGTTAATAAATATAAACTGTGGCAAGGATGAATGTGATTAAATTTAGACCAGAACTATGTTCCAGTGCCATGTGAATAATCAATTACCTATTAAATTTCCATTCTGTCTCAATAAAAAGTCATGTCTAAATTACTTACAATACCTGACACAGCATAACTACTGTGATAATTGTTATGCTTTAGTGTTTAGGAAATAATGACAAGAAAAAGATGTTTGCTCAGGTTCAGTACAGGCTCAAATTTTTTCTCAAATAACATTGCTCTGTGTTGGTTATATGCTCAAATGGGGAACCTGCAGAACCAGAGGGCTCACAGCATTGTATTACACAGCCCGGGTGTCTGTCCTTCCAATCATAGGAGGGTAAAGAGCAAGAAAGAAGATACCTGAGTCATATTATTCCTTCTCTATTGAATATCTTTTTCTTCTTAACCTTCTGTTTGTAATACAAATAAAACTGAAATGTGATTTTGGTTAAAGAGAAACTGAAATAAACTGCCACCTTTTATGTTGCTTTCTAACCCTATTTGGATTAATGTGTTTCTTACTGTCAGGTGAGGGGAGAAGGCCTCTGTCTGTACATATAATCAAAATTCCATGCAGGATTCCTAGAGAATTGGACACTTGCTCTTTCTCTGTGGCTTCTTCTAAGATATGAGTGGGAGAAAAATCTAACCAATGTTTTGCCTAATGTTTTTTCTGACAATGGGGTATCCTTGTTAAAATAGTCATCATGAACAAAATAATAAAATGAAATTTAACTTGAAATTACATGATACAAGAGCAAAATAGTCATGAAGACATCATCTTGTAAAGAATCTCATCTAGAAATGGAGGACTTCTCTGCGAAAGTTCCCTTCCTTTAACTGCTTGTAAGTACCAATGTGATCTGTAGTAGCAAAACATCATCATGATTTTCTAAAATTTTTTACAATATTTTGTTCAACAGAAATATGGTACTAAAAACAAATATGCAAAATAAAATGTCACTGCTGGCCCTCCCGGGGTCTCAAGTACAATTTGGTGACTTCAGTGTAGCTCTATACAGCATCATTGGGAAGAGCATCCACTACCAACTCTGTCATTTAAAATAATCTGAGTATGGGGCTGGAGAGATGGCTCAGTGGTCTAAAGCACCTGCTTAGAACAAGCTTGGCAAGGCATCAGGGACCACGGTTCAATCCCCCAGCACCACATGCCAGCCAGCCCTGCCCCCTGGTGGGCTGAGCTGGCCACACACACACACACACACACACACACACACACACACACACACCTCTCTCTCTCTCTCTCTCTCTCTCTCTCTCTCTCTCTCTCTCTCTCTCTCTCAAATAAATAAAAATAAAATTAAAAAAAAAATAAAAATAAAAAAATAAAATAAAATAATCTGAGTAGAAAATTAAGTACTTGTAACAAGTGCAACAAATATGTGTTTTAAAATTGTATATTTATGGGAAAAGGATATAATTCAGTGGTATAAGCACCTGCCTAGCAAGTGCAAGGTCCTGAGTTCGATCCTTGCTACCAAAAAATTAGACAGATAGATAGATAGATATAGAGATAGAGATTTTTTTTTCGGTGTGGTATCAGGGATCAAATTTAGGACCTTGCATGTGCTAGGCAAGCCCTTACTCCACTGAGCTATCTCCTCAGCCCAAAATTTGTATATTTTAAAAATTTCATATTTTAATAAAATTTATCATTTGAAGAAACAGAATTGCAAGCAAATAAAAACTCACGGAACTATTGTGTGATATCAATGGTCAAAGTAAAAGTTGAAAAGATACTTTGGCCTCTTTAATCTCTAACTTCTAAGAAAGAATGATTTTATGAGTAGCCTGAATAAACAACCTTATATATTAATTATCTTTTTATCATTGAAAAAAAAACCAAAAAACATCTTTCTGGAAGAATGGCTCATGGAGGCTCACAGTTTTGGGTATCTCTGTCCACGGCTGGCTGGTCCCACCACTTTGTGCCTGCAGTGAGAAGAAATGTCTGCCGAGAAGGGCACAGTGGAGGGAAGCTGCTCAGCTTCTGGCAGTCAGGAAGCAGAGAAAGACAACAAACGGCCAGGAACAAAACATATCCTCCTAGTAAACTCTAAGTGATCTCCTCCAACTACGCCCTGCTTCCTGGACACACCCAGTCCAGTGACCGGCCTCTGCTGGCCGGCCCCCACCTCCTAGCATGGCACTTAGCTATTGCATCCCCACGAGTCAAACATCATTCAGAAGCCTTGCTTATAAGCATGAGGCTTTGAGGAGACATCCAGGTATAACTGTAGCACTGAACTTCTAGAACTTTTCAGCCCATTCAGCTGAAAACTGTAAATTCAGGGACTGGAAAGATAGCTCTGTAGTCTAAGGGCCTGCCTGGCAAGTACAAGGTTCACTGGGGAGGATGAGTCAGAGTTGCATGGCAAGACCCTGTAAAAGAGAGAGAGAGAGAGAGAGAGAGAGAGAGAGAGAGAGAGAGAGAGAGGAAGAAGAAGGAGGAGGAGGAGGAGGAGGAAGAGGAGAAGAAGGAGGAGGAGGAGAGAAGAGAAGAGAAGAGAAGAGAAGAGAAGAGAAGAGAAGAGAAGAGAAGAGAAGAGAAGAGAAGAGAAGAGAAGAGAAGAGAAGAGAAGAGAAGAGAAGAGAGTAAATTCGCCAGTGGGTTAACCCATTGAGGAGATTAGACCTCCATGACCCAGTCATTTTTCAGAAGCCCTACCTCTTGTGGTTTGTTGTTGTTGTTGTTGTTGTTGTTTGGTTTTTGGTTTTTTTTTTTTCGGAACCGGGGATTGAACTCAGATCCTTATGTTTGCCAGTCAAGTGCTTATCCTACTGAGCCATCTCTCTGGCCCCTCTTGTGGGTTTTGAGGGATACTTTTGATTCAAATCATGACACCATTCATCATGATTTGAGAAGCAAGTGACATGACACCTCAAAACCTCCATCCAGTGATCACTCCCCAAATTCCTCCTTTGGCGTAGTTACCAGTGGGGCTTCCAGGTGCTAAGTGAGCATGCACTTGTGTGTGCAAATCCTTTCTAGATTCAGGATGAAGGAATCTAGCAGCACCATCAGTGCCTGGTTCACTTTTCTCATTGCTGGAACTCAATACCTGACCCCAATAAATTAGAGGAGGAGAGCTTTCTTGTGGCTCACTTCTTTGGGAGGTTTTAGTGCATAACCAGGTAGCTCCAGAGCAGAAGCAGCCTGGGGGAAGGGCCTGCCTCGGAGAAAGCCGTGGATGTCCAGGAAGGGACACACTCAGTCCAGCGACCAGCCTCTTCTGGTCAGCCCCATCTCCTAGCATGGCACTTAGCTGTTGCACTCCCACAAGTCAACCATCACTCAGAAGCCTTTCTTATGAACTTAAGGCCTTGAGGAGACATCCAAATATAACTGTAGGGGTTGGGGAGATGGCTCAGTGGAATAAGCGCTTCCCTGGCAAGTGCAAGGTTCGGAGTTCAATTCCCAGCTCCACAAAAAAAA
>NW_004524589.1:16909925-16911522 GCF_000260255.1 Octodon degus
TATATATATCTGTAGCACTGAACTTCTAGAGCGCAGAACCCACCTTAAGTCCTCCCAACCTCAATGCTCAGCCATAGGACTGAGTGCTGCCTTCACTTTGAGTCAATGCCTGATACTCCAGGCCCTCTGGAACTAGGATCCAACAATCTGTACCCTCTCAACATACCTCTCTGTCCTCACCACCACCACTGTCCTCCGTCATTTCAGAGCCTCAAAATCAAACCCTAAACTCCAGTAGCTGTGGCTAAAACTGCTCCCCTGGGTGCTAACTAACACCTACTCCTTTCCCTGCTGTTTTCCAGGATGTGAAAATGATCTGATGGCTGTATTTCTCTAACCAGTGATGAGTTGGGCTGATTTAGGAGTTTGGCCTTCTATACTAATATTTGCTTTCTGATTTACCATTCCATTCCATAAGCATGCCTCCTGAGGATGACTTTCTAACAGAAGAGCAGTTATGGTCAAGGAAATACAAATCCTATTCTTTCCTGAAGAAAACACCTCCCTCCTTTCTTCATTGCTTCTATTTTTTATTATTTTTTATTCATTTTTTTGTATTTTAGATTTTTATAAGGAAAAATCCATAGCAGAAGGAAATGAAATCCTATAATTTTAGCATGAATAAAGTACACCACCATAAGCACTTATATGGGATACAGGGGCCAGCTCACTTATGTCAATTGGTGATATCAGCCATGGACACCAGGAAGAGCAGGTCCTGGGGTAGGCTAGGGCTTCCCTGTGCAGTACGGTAGGCACTATCCTCAAATGCTTAAATTTAGGGTTGGCTTTGTCATCGTGTAATTCTTTAGTTGTTCTTTGTCATGGAAGTATTTCTCTTCTCTATCAAACTTGAAAGAGAGTTTTGCAGGGTATAGTAGTAGGGGTGAGAATTTGTTTTCATAGAGGACTTGAAGTACTCTGCTCCACACTCTTTTTGCCTTCATGGTTTGTGAAGAGAAGTCTGCCATTATTCTGATGAGTTTTCTATTAAATGTGATCCGGTTCTTTTCTCTAGTGGCTTTCAGTGTGTTATTCTTGAGCTGGATTTCTGGGATCTTGACTATTATATGTCTCAGTGTGTTTTTAACTGGGTTGATGTTACTTAGAGTTCTGTATGCTTCAGTTATCTGAACATCAGATTGTTTCCCCATATTTGCAAAGTTTTCTGCTAATACTTCTGCCCATATTCTTTTTATATCATTTGTATTGAGTCCTTCTTTCTCACTGATGCCTATTACTCTCACATTGTTCATCTTTGCATCATCTTGCAGGTGATGGATTATTTTTTCCTGCATCCTAGTTGTTTTTAAGAGATCTTTTCTTACCTTTTCACTAGCTGCAATGGTGTCTTCATGATCTGAAACTCTGTCTTCACTTTCACTGAAATGGTTTTGCAAGCTTGTGATTGAGACTTTAAGTTCCTCTATGTCTCTTTGACTCCGCTTCATGTGATCTATTTCTTTCCTGTATTGCTCACTCAAGGAATCCGTCATTTTTCCATTCTTCTCTAATTTTCTATCAGTGTCTTCTTTAAAAGCAGTTATTATTTCTTTCATTATAGTTATCCTTTCTTTTTTACTTCAGAGATTTTTTT
>NW_004524589.1:16911622-16915107 GCF_000260255.1 Octodon degus
TTTGGAACTGGGGATTGAACTCAGACCCTTGCACTTGCCAGGGAAACGCTTAGTCTACTAAGCCATCTCCCCAGCCCCTCAGAGATTATTTCTGATCTGATTTCCTCTATATGTTTCTGCAGTTGATTCCTTACTTCAGATACTACTAATTCAGAGATTTCTTTTCTTATTTCAGAGGTTATTTCTGGTCTGATTTCCTTTATACCTTTCTGCAGTTGCTGTTTTGTTGGGGCTTTTTTTACATCAGACTCTATTAATTCAGACATTTCAGCTGAGTGATTCCCAATTTCTTCTTTGCTAGTGTATCCTCCATTTGTCCTGGGTGGACTTGAAGCCTGAGATTGCATTTTGCTCCTTCTCTTTGTATAGCACTCTCCTCTGACCTTTGGTGTAGAGCTTTGGTGCAATTATAAACTTAGCACCTACCCAAGACAGTATATGGTTAAGGCAGTTTTAGTTTGTATTTACAGAACTACAATTAGAAACACTTATAATGGGTAATGATATTTAGCAGTTGACAAACTTTTGTAACTAATGGCTTTGTATTTTAACAGTAAGAGCAATCATTTTGTCTGTACTGCTAAGCAGATATTAAATTGGGAATTTGTATTTAAGTTAGTCCCTCTAAGTTCTGTCTGATCACCTCCTCTTGATGTACCTGCTGTTTTCCAAGCAGACTAGCTCAACCTGGTTACCTTTTGCCCCCTCTCTCAGTCAAGAAAGAAAGAGAGAGGATGCTTTTATACATCTGGGTCAAGCAAAGTGCCTCAGCTTACTGGGTGCAGATCTACCAAGTTTAAACTAATCCAGATGTGCCTGGCTTGGGTCTGGCTGCTGTGCTCAGCTTCTTCCTGCTGCAACCCTTGGAAGTGAACCCACTGTGCACCTTTGGCAAGGTGTCCTGTTCCTGGATTAGCTGGGTGGTTCTGGGTGGTTCTGGCTCCTAGCCTCTCTGCAGGGACTTCAGCTGCAGAGTTTCACACCAGGCCTGTATACTGGGCCGGGGCTGGGTCCTGAGGGGTCTGGTGGTTGCAGTAGAGTGGAAGCCCTTCCACACACACACACCGGGCCTGGGCTGGGTCTAGAGGGGATCCAAGAGCAAGACTCATGGTCTCACTCACAGGCTAGGCCTGGGTTGGGTCCAGAGGGGTCCAGCAGGTGGTGGAGCGGGAGCTCTCCCACACACATGCCAGGTCTGGGTCAGGTCCAGAGGGGCTGGGGGACACAACAGAGTGGAACTGTCCCACACACTCGCCTGGCCTGGGCTGGGTCTGGAGAGGTCCTGAGAGCAGGGCAAGACCATCTCACTCATATGCCAGGTCTGGGCTGGATCCACAGGCATGCAGCAGGCAGCAGAGCAGAAACTCAGGTGGCTAAATTTAATTGATTTAAAATTACAGCCATTTCGTGGGTGCTGGGTAGCTGAGAGCGTTGAGGGAAGCTACACTGGAGAGAAGCAGAAAGCTCATTGGGTGCATGTGGTTTTGAACTTCCTCATTTTTAACCCCAGATCTTGAGATGAATCTTGATTCCTGCCCATTGAATCATAAGGTTTATGTAGGGAACCTCGGTGTTATGGTTTGTGTCTAGTAGTCCCCGCAAAGCCTCATGTAAGTTATGAGGCAGATGAAGAGCAACAAGTAGCTTGGGGGGGGGGGGGGCAGAGGACCAGGGCAGAGCCTGAGGGGCGGGGCCAGAGAGGCATGAGCCGTTAAAGCTAGGCTGTGCTTTCTCAGAAATGTGGAGAAGGGGGCCAGGGAGATGGCTCAGTGGAATAAGCACATCCCGGGCAAGTGCAAGGGCCTGAGCTCAATCCCTGATTCTGCAAAAAAAAAGAAAAAAGAAAAAGAAAAAAAGAAATGTGGAGAGGGTCATCCTGGTCATGGCAGGGCCCCAGCCTCTCCCCCAGTGTCCTGAAGCCTCCAATAACTGTGAGCTAAATAAACCTTTCCTTCCCTCATTTTGAGTGTGGGGTAGTTGTCCCAGCAACTAGAGAAGAGTAACTAATAAACTTGGCAACAAGGCTGAGCTGGAATAGGCCAATATGTGTAGAAACCTGCCTGGCTTTGCTTTTGTTGAATTTGAGGATCCCTGAGGTGCAGCTGATGCTGTCTGAGAGCTAGATGGAAGAACATTATGTGGCTGCTGTGTCAGAGTGGAACTGTCCAATGGTGAAAAGAGAAGTCAAAATTGTGACCCTCCTCCTTCTTGGGGTTGATACCTCGAGACGGTTATGGGAGGAGCAGTCCTTCACCTCGCCGCAGATCTCCACAAAGTAGAAGTTTCTCTTGCAGCAGAGCAGGTCTCTTCTGGCATGTTGATTTCTTCAGACAACAGAGTCTAGTGATACCATCAAGAGATGTCCGATCTTGTGAGACTCAGAAGGAGAGTAGGATAAGTAGGAACTTATCCTTTCTTGACTTTGTGGAGTCTTAGATCTTACCATTTGGAAAGTTGTACACTCCATCTGTTTGTAGCCTGTTATCCCAGCGCTGGGGAGGCTGAGACAGGAGGATCACTATGAGTCTGAGCTGTATAGTGAGACCTTGAAACCATGGGGGGGGGGCAACAGCAGGGGTGGGCATGACTGGGAACACTCAGAAAATTGAGACCAGGAGCATCATTACTTTCAACTGCGATGGCGGGACCTGCTAGCTCCAAGGCAGGGCAGCCCATGGCAGAAGGCAGCAGTACATGGCACTAGAAAAAACAGCAAAACAGCAAGAACAAGATAGAAGGAGCAGCAGCAGCCTCCTTACCCGCTGCTTGGGGTTCTTCTCATTCTCCATCCTACTTCCACACTGTCTTACAGGAACATTCTCTAGTCTACTATATCTTACTATAAGGCTGTTCTCTGAAATGTACCATTAAAAATAGGGGCTTTTTGGAGCTGGGTATTGTGATATAGACCTGTAATCTCAGAAGTTGGGAGGCTGAAGTAATAAGAGGTCACAAATTCCAGACCAGACTAAATGACAGAGCAAGATCCTGTCTCAAAAAGAAAAAGAAAAGAAATAATTTCAAAAATTAAAATCTTCTTTTAAGAGTTTATACAGTCTCCAACTGGGTGTGGTGGCACACTCCTGCAATCTCAGTACTTGAGAGGCTGAGGCAGGAGGATCATTGTGAGTTTAAGACCACCCTTGGCTACAATGTGAACTCAAGGCAAGCCTGAACAGCATAGTGAGACCCTACCTCAAAGAGACAATGAAAAAAGAAAGAAAAAAAGAAAGAAAGAAAGAAAGAAAGAAAGAAAGAAAGAAAGAAAGAAAGAAAGAAAGAAAGAGAACAAAACTGTAATCCCAGCTCTTGGGAGGCTGAACACAGGTGGATCACTTCTAGTCCAATCTACATAGTAAGACCTTGTAGATCTTATAGACCCTGCACTAAAATACAAAAGACGAAGAAGAAGAAGAAGAAGAAGAAGAAGAAGAAGAAGAAGAAGAAGAAGAAGAAGAAGAAGAAGAAGAAGAAGAAGAAGAAGA
>NW_004524589.1:16915207-16930375 GCF_000260255.1 Octodon degus
AAGAGGAGGAGAAAGAAGAAGAAGAAGAAGAAGAAGAAGAAGAAGAAGAAGAAGAAGAAGAAGAAGAAGAAGAAGAAGAAGAAGAAAGAAAGAAAGAAAGAAAGAAAGAAAGAAAGAAAGAAAGAAAGAAAGAAAGAGAACTTATGAAGTCTCCAGACTTCCCTTCTAAATATATATCCTTCAGGAAAGAAAATATTTTATTTTGTAATACGTTAGCTAACATATCCCTAAAAACAGAAGCTGATAGAAGGAACTGAATGTATCACTAGAGAATCTTCACACTATGTATTTTTAGGACAGACTGCAATGGTATAATATGGAATATAATAAAATTCTGGGGTGATTTAATATAAATATTTGTGAAATGAACAGCATAAATGAATAATCTTACCCTGAGCCACAGAAGTTAGAATTCCCAGAATGCAAACCAACAATTTGATGAATTCTGAGACTCTTTAACCTTAGTTTGATACTGTGATAAATTAAGCAATTTCTAAGCACCTAGGATATAGGTGCATAGAGTAAGAGAATATAAGTAATTTTTGACTAAAAAAAATTGTCCAGTGTCACTCGCACAACCAATTTTGTTTACTAATGTAATGTTTAAGTAGCCAACTTAATTATTAGATCCTATTACAGAGTTAGGTATAGAATAAGATTAAAAGCAACAAAAACTCCTCTGTAAAATAATTATGTCCAGCTACAAGACATGGGAAAGGAGAGATATATTTTAAAAGCATTATTACTGTCTAATCCAACTTTGGTATCACTATTCAATTCTCAGAGAAATATATTTACATAAATTGCATTGACACTACCAATCAGGGACAAAGACCAAAAACTATAATTTTCTGTCATTCCACCCAAACCACCCAGCTACTATTGCGGTAAAGCCAGCAGAGGGAGCACCAAGCATTGTTTTATTGAATGTGCACTCAAAAAATGGGAGATTTTTCTCTAAGGTTTTTAGGTACTTTATCCAAATAGGCAAAATTCTTGTAAATTGCAAAGATTGTTTGTTACTGTTCAATTTTATCTTTTTTTATTAAATGAGTTTTTTTTTTTTTTTTTTAAATCAGGCTATGTTTCCAGAACATAATTATTTCATTTACCATGGAAAAGCGGTACACAAACGTAACAAATGGTAATTCTGTTCCCTTTTACTTTTCCTCTCCTCTCCCTCCCTTTCTGCATTGCCTTAAGCTAGCTTTTGAAACATTTTGTTTATTATGAATATTTTACCTAAGAAGGTAATATGTGTTTTTGTACACACTGAAACAAATCAGAAAATAAATCTGAGAAATTAATGCTGCAGAACTATATTACAGATTGGTAAGTACCTCATCGTACCCTTCTAATAAACCCACACCCACAGTGTGACAGAAAAATGCAGGAAATGTCTAAATTTTTGAAAGTTTATTACAGTAAAAATGTACACGGCTGTCAACCCCTCTCAAAACTGCTTCCTTGCTTCATACACACCATCCAGTGGTTCTTGCCACCCTCTGGAGCGGCTCTGGCATCCTCTCTCTTGAATGTCTTTAACTGTGCTGTCCTGGCTGCCTCAAGGGCTTGAACAAACTCAAAACACTCATCCTCCCTGTCATTTTGCCTTTGGGGATCAGTCCAAAATCGGGTGAGTAAGGTGGGTAAAGACACACAGTAAAGTTTTTATGAACATGCCTTTCTGTAGGACGAGACTTTTTTTTTTTTTTTTTTTTTTTTTGTACAGGGTCTCACTACGCAACTCGGACTCAGAGTAATTCTCCTTCCTCAGCCTCTCTAGCACTGGGATTACAGGCGTGCACCAGCAAGCTCAATTTGGGTGGGCCACACGGCACACCTGAGGTTCCAGGGTGGCACGGCATGTGGTACCGGGAATCAAACTCGAGTCCTT
Organism: Octodon degus; assembly: GCF_000260255.1. Lineage (NCBI taxonomy): Eukaryota > Metazoa > Chordata > Mammalia > Rodentia > Octodontidae > Octodon > Octodon degus. The sequence continues at coordinate 16,917,105 of NW_004524589.1, forward strand.
GCACTTGCCAGGCAGGCTTATAGATTGCCGAGTTATCTGTCCAGCCCTCCACTGTATTTTCCATCACACACCCAAAGCCACTCAGGAAGGACTTCAGAGACTGCTTCAGAAGGTCATGAGAATGTTGAAATAAATGTGTTCAGAGTGAGGGAAAATGGGGGGGGGGATTAATGGTAGTGTGTCTTTTACTATAATATATTTTTATTCAAGCATACAGTATTTTTTGATCATTCTAAAGATATATTGTATCATTATTCCCATAGCAACTTTCTATTTGTTTACTTTAAGACAGGACTCACTTTAAGCAACAGTTATCTATAAGTAAAAAATCACTTGAAACTTCTGAACAGACAGCCTGTTCAATAAAAAATACAAAAAAAATGATAAATAAAAATTTAGAATATAAATTTAAATTTAAAAATAAGAAATATGAAATTCAATGTTGAGTCACATAGTAGCTATGTATATACAGATCAAAAGCATATAACACCGGAATGATCTCTCTGCCTTCCAAATAAAAATTTAAAATATACTACAAATGAATATATGGACCTGGAAGAAAAAAAAAAGACAAAAATATACACTCTCCTTCTACAAATGTTATGAAAAATACAAAATGAATTTATTTCTAACTTACAAATTATGTTACTGATTTCTTCCCAAGGCAAAGCAAAGGAACAGCAATAAAATTCAACCACTTAAAAGTTTTTGAAAAGTAAAATATTTTAAAACACATGCTTGGGCCAGGCAAATAGATCAGCGGTCCAAGCGCCTGCCTAGCAAGTTCAAGGATCCAAGTTCCATCCCTGAGTACCCCACACTGTGCTGGCCCCAGAACCAGGCATGGTGGCACACGCCTGTAATCCCAGTGCTGGGGAGGCTGAGACAGGAGAGCCACTACGAGTCCGAGCCGCATAGCCAGACCCTGTACCAAATAAATAAATAAATCTTAAAAAAAAAAAAAATCCTTGAAATAAACTTCAGAGTATTTTTAAAATTTTACTTGAGCTAAGTGGTCAAATCTCTACTCACAAGTACACTCTACCTATTTGCATAATTAAACAGCAATAAGAGGAATGCAGCTGCAGAGATTGCCGGAAGAGACATGTCTTATGCAACAGAATCTCTCAATTACACTTCAACTTTGACCTCTACCCAGAAGAGAAATCCTTCTAAGTAAGGGGTCCCAGAGCCCACACATGCATCAGAATCCGGAACTCACCAAAACCCCTGGTAGCTGTCCCTGTAGGTTTATCGTCTGAGTCCAGTAAGTCTCCACAGCCTTTCCTATGAGTGCCCATGCAGTTCCGCCACTCAAGGTAGCATCTTTCTTTCTCTCTGTGTCTCAGCATAGGCATTTTGCATACAGCCTGCTAGATGTGTTCTCCACCATGGCCAATCCTGTTTCTCTTTCCTGCGCCAGCCTCCTGAGTGCTGGAACTACAGGTGTGCACCACCACATTCTGCTCACCATCACCAATTTCTGGGCACCATTACCTCACCACATGCTGCTATAGTTCCCATACAAAAGGGGAGGAAAATTTGGGGGTAAAGGAGGAAGAGAAAGAGCAAAATGAAATAATGGGGAAAATACCTGCAAGAACCAGAGAAGGAAAAGAACCTGCCCATGGGATTATAAATATAATTATTTGGAGGAATAAGGAAATCATTAGCTGTTCTCCCCTTCCTCTCATCTCCCAAGAAAAGAAAAAGGTCATTCTATCTATTTTGCATTTTTGTTTTGTTTATTCCTTTTGCTAAGGGCTTTTGCATTTAGAATGTCTTCCAAAATCTGCCTTTGTGATAAAAATAAGAGAACACAGAATCATTCTCATTCTACCTATGAACAAAACTGAGGTAGGGGTGGGCAAGAGCCAGGCTCAGGGTCACAGGAAAGGCAATCTCAAAGCTAGGATAAGACTCGGGGTTCTTGACTGCAGCCCTTTACTTTATCCACAAAGTCAACACCAGCAGTCTAGATTTGTTATCTCGCCTCCTTCTGTCTCAAAAGCTGAGTGACAAAGAGCGCTTAGTGTGATACTGAGTGTAAATGACAGCACAGGAAGTCCATTCTCAGGGCCAGCTGTGAGGCTGGCAGCTGAACGGAAGGCCGCAGCACAAGTCTGCACAGAGCGCTTCCTGTCCACACTCGCCTCCTCCTCCGCTGCAGCCCAGACTCCTCCGCGGCCAAGGGGAGGGAGCCTGGAGCCGGCCACCGGCCACCGGCCACCAGCCACCGGCAGGTGTGAAGTCCACTGAACTCAGTCAGCCCTGAGCCCAGCTCAGCAAAAGGAAAAGCTGAACCCAAAGAGAATGACCTGAATCACCTACAGAACTGGGTATTTCACATTTCTGAAATACAACATTTTCTATGACAATTCACATCTGAATTATAAATCGTGCCATTTTCTGAGCTGTATATAAAATTATTGTGCAAATGTGGCAGAAACGCTTTTTTTCTGACATGGCACTAACCTCACTTAATTCAGTTCTGAAACATGTTAATACATTTCTCAAGGAATTCCACCTAGTCACGTATCACATGTTTGAAGCTTAAAATGCTGGAAGTAAAGAAATGTTGCATCCAAACAAGTTCAGTATAAGCATCAACCATATATGGAAGAAACATTTCTGTGGAAACCACACCCACGGCGGCACTCACATCTGTAGCAGCCAAGATATATTCATACAAATATGCTGGTGCAGCTGTAGAGCATGCACAGCCATCTATTAGCTCTACTATGACACTGACACTTATTCCAAATGCAAAAACATAAGGAAACTGTAGGTGGACAATCGCTCTAAAAAAAAAAATTAACTTACCATTCATCTGGGATAATACCTGGAAATCAACTTGTAAGTTTTCACATGCAGTTAAAGTGTGGTGAACAACACTTTTAAAAAAGAAATTATTAGTGATTACAGTAGTCTGAAAAATAAGTGTTTTATTTAATTGTTTGTTGTTTAGCAACGCTAGGATTGAAACCTGGGTCCAAGGTTGTACTTGATACTCTCAGACCTCACCTAGTTGTAAGACTGCTTAATTATATTTATATTGATTACAGTAGAAATACGATGATAAAATCTGACAGATCCTAAAACACGTTTTTTCTAAATTATAAGATGCAAAACAAGCTGCAAAAAGACAATTTCTAAGATGCCACTTTGATTGATTATAACATATATATCTTCACGAAAAACAGATTTCTCACCAAAATATCAAGCATCTATAGATGAAAACAAATATAATCATGACACAAGGCAGTTGTTTTATGTTACTTCTTCAGGAAGGTATTCTAAAAATTTCTGGAAAAGTGAATTAGAGATTGGCAGGTTTTCCCAAAAGCCGGAGGGCAAATATATTCAAGGAGGGAAAGAGACACACTGAAAAAAGGATGAAGACAAGCACAAAGAGAGACCCAAAGAGGCATAAAAGTGCAAAATGTTCTTTCTTAAAACTCCAGACTCCTTCACCACAGCGCATGCACTGGCCCAGGGGGCCTAAGTCAGCAGACTGAAGAAAATCTGCCTTGTCATCAAAACTCCAAAATATATAACTCTCAAGAGAAATAGCCATGTGGAGCTCTAGATCTAAACCCAAACTCTCTGCAGAAGAAAACAAATTTTACCTGTAAAATCAGTTGAGTTTCTTGCCCAGTAGACATTACGCAAGAGCAAAGCTTTTAAGTGTAGGACACTAAACTAATTTTCCTTTTAAAAGTAGGGGGGGAAAAAAGTAGGGGAGAAGCAGATAAAGGACACTCACGGCCGCAGAACACAAAAATGAGAAGCTTAAATGAAAAGCCTGATGAAAGCATAACATTAAAAGGAGAAGTGTTTAACTGTTAAATCATCCAAATTGCTTTGCCAAATTTTGACATGCTTGGTTTCCTGTAGTTAAAAAAAAATCTGTATTTCTCTCTCTCTCTCTCTTCCTCTCTCTCTTTTTCTCTTGGCTTTGGGAAGAAAAAAAAAGTGAGGAAAAATAACCAGCTGTTCCTTGTATAGTTCAGGAAACAAGTTTGATTTATTACTTTAAGGTTATTTTTGAATGAGCTGCTTGTGGCAGCCGGAGTGCAGAAGTCACTGAGGCTGTCCACTTGAAGGGCTCAAACTGTTTCCTGAACAGCCCTCCTTCACTCCTCACCTCGGCCGGCTATTATTGACAACGTGTGACTGGGGCCTTCCAGGATTTTAAAACAGCAGGGGTCCTGCGCGAACAATCGGGCTGTCAATTACCTTTTCCCCTGTTGTGAAAGAGGGGCCCAGGACAATGCAACTTCTCAGCGGGGAGCTGTGCGGCTCCAAGTATGTAACCCACTCTTGCACAGTTCGGCATTCAAAGCCAAGTAAATGGTTGGTGGCTTCACTTTTGTCTGCGTGTGTCAGCTCCAACCAGAATTACTGCAAGGTGTAGCTGGGTCTCCATGGAAGGAGTCTGAAGTTCTCACTCGGGCAAAGCTGACTCTGTTATCTCTGAGCTTCATGGAAGTTTTCTCTGGGACCCAACAGACACAAAGAGCTCCCCCTAGCCCGGCCCCCCTCAGCTGGCTTGTGCTTCGGGAACGCCCAAGCCTCTCTACCTATTTTGTGGTTTAAAAAACTTCCTGTGGGCATTGATGCCTTGCTGTGAGGACTGTCCATCATCCCGCCCCTTTGTCCGGCAATCGCTTCCATTCGAATTTGACTGACTGAGGCAGCCTGAGTTATTTGTAAAGAACAACAAGGCTTTTCATTCATAATTTTAGGAGAGGGACAGGGTGCTAATGACTGAGCTTGAATAACTAGGGAATGTGGTATTCAAGGCAGGAAGAAGCCCAACCGGCGGCCAACTGAAGGAAGGAGAGGATGTAGGTGAAAAGTGCCTGGGTAAAAAGCTAACAAGGGCAGGAGGATCCCACATGTATACAAATACGAATCGAGTTTTTAAAAGGTGAGACAGTCAAAATGATAACAGGAAGGCGGGCCTGGAAGTCTAACAGGATTTCATTCACTTTGGGGTTAAGTGACAGGCTGGCGTTTACAGATTCTAAAACCTATAAAGTGTCTACGGGGGAGTGATCTTTTCACCCACTGCTGTTTCCCCTACAGAAACAAAAAAGGTTTTTTTAAAAAAGCAAAACTGGTTTTCACTGTCTTTTGACACCTTTCACACACTGAGACAAAGAGGGTGTGTTTTCCAGGGGTGCTCAGCTCACAGCCAAGTCCGAGTTCCGCAGAGCTTACTTTCATGTAGCAGGACCCCAATGTGTAATGATTTCACATACCTGATGCTTCCAAGGAAGAGAATTTGTTACAAGAAAAAGTGCATTTCTGGTTAAATTTAAAGCATTATAGCATTTATTTTTCTTGCTGAAATAGTAGGAGTATAGTTTGGATTTTTTTGGATTTAGAAATCAAAACTGTCACATCGAACCTTTATATTTCACTTTAATTAATTTATTTTGCAGTACTGGGAATTGAGCCCAGAGCCTTTTTACTGAGTTAAAATCCATTATTTCCTTTTAATTTCTGAAACAAGATCTTACTAATCTAGTACATTTCCCAGGCTAGGCTCCAACTTTAGTCTTCCTGTCTCAGCCTCCCAGAGGGCTAGAGTACAGGTATGTATATACCACCACAGCCAGCTAAAAATCATGCATCTTAAAAACAGTCCTAGTCAGAATGCTTAGTGTGAAGAAGGCCGAGGACCACTGGGGCCTGAGGTCAAGGCTGACACCCTGGGCTGAGTGTACATTTGTCTCTTAAATTCTTAGGCCATAAATTGACCCAACAAACATTCTGTAAAACTGAAGAGCTGACTACTACTACTACAGGCTAACGTCCGTTTACTTCCTTTCCTTCTGACCCCCATCCTGCTCTGATGGACGGCAAAGGTGAAGTGTGAAGACAGCCTTGCATGTCCCACAACTTCAACCTGAGTTTTCCACGGAGGTGTAGGTTTGTGAACACCTCCCTGGAGTGTCCCACAAGTAACCTAAAGTAAGTTGTGAGTACGATTTTTTTTTCACTTTTTTTGATGGCATGCATACGTACTGAAATAAAATTAGATGGATGATGTTTATATTATGTCTTATTATACCTTCTGGACCTCTTAAAACAAAGATGAAATAATTTACTCAAAGGTTAAAAATTAAAAACTGGTTGAAAACTTAGTTAGATCCTGGTGATTCAACACCTCAAACCCAGGCAAGACCACCATGGTCTTCCATGCACCACCCTTTGTCACCTGAAGTTCAGGCTACTTCTCTATGAATGGCATGTGCCCTAATGACCTGGGTCAAGCCAGATTATGAAATAAGAGGGTTTTGGGTGTCTTTTCAAACTTCCCAGCCAGTGGCCTGCCCTCTGTCCTCTCATGCTGTGGTAAATGCCCATAACTGAGTCTCCAGGCTTCGTTTCAGCATTTGATGATGACTGTGTTATAAAAACATTCACCATGCCTCATGTTCCAACCTGACACCACTACCTGTGAAGGCCAGAAGCGATGTGGGTGATCAGCCTTAGATGCAGGTATGAGCCTCCCCTAGCCCTGCTCTGTTGGATGTTTCTTCTATTTTCTATTATTCTGGATGAGATATGGGTCTTTTAATGGTTTCAAATCATAATAACATTATGATCTTTGTTTATTGAAGAGTGTAAACCAGACTTTTTCTTGAACTACACATTTGGTATGCATTTAATCTTCACAAGGGTGCTCTGATATAGGAAGGATTTCATTGTCACTTTACAGAATTAAGACATTAGCAAATTGTGTGGTTTATACAAGTTTGCTTCCCAAATCAACCTAAATTAAACTTTTGCCCTCTGATTTTTTCTTTTGAATTGCCTGTGAATTTAAATGTAAGGACAGGGCTGAGGCTCTGATCAGAGAACAATGGGTTTCAGTTTGGGGTGAGGGATGTTGTCCCCTCAAAGCCTTGGGTGTTCAGAGGTGGGGCTCAAGGAAGGGAGCTGCTGTTAGGAGGTAGGAACCACTCAGAAGAGGCATCCTTGGGCAGCAGGTGGCCTAAGATGGGCACCTCCCACCCAGGAACCTCCTTTCTCTGTCTCCTTCCAGCTATCATCATGCAAACAGCCTTTCCTCCACTCTACCCAAGTGCTACACCACTTCTGACCAAGAGCTGAAAGACAGTAGATTGTAACACTGAGTCTCAGTAAACCTGCTCTTCTTACAGGTGTGTGCATCAGGTACCCGGTCTCTGCTATGGGGAAGTAACTACAACACAAAGCCAGAGCCTTTGCCCTTGGAAAGGTATTTGTAATAAAACCTTCTCATTCCATGTGATAATTGTAGGTTGCGTCCTGGGCAAAGCTCAATTCATATTTCTGCTTGACTGTATAGACATGTAATATGCATTTAAAGAATGAAAACCTCTACAGAAATGAATTAAGAAAGCAAGTCATCTTTTAAGTGTGACAGGTTTTTTAAAAGTATCCTCAGGGGGCTGGTGAGATGGCTCAGTGGTCTACAGCACCTACTTAGAACAAGCTTAGCAAAGCACAGGGACTTCAGTTCAATCCCACAGCACCACATGCCAGCCAGCCCCACCCCCTGGTGGGCTGAGCTGGCCACACACACACACACACACACACACACACACACACACACACAAATAAAAAAAAATAAATATTTGTTTTAAAAAAAGTATCCTCAGTGGTTTTGTTTGCTAATTTGTGTGTTTTGGTGCTGGGGATCAAACCCAGACCCTCCTACATACTAAGCATATAAGGTTATACTTAATAGCCTATGTAATTCAACAACTGGATGTGCCAGTACGTATCTGTAGTCCTAGGATTCCAGAAGCTAAGGTAGGAAGAAGGATCATTGCCAGCATGAGGCTAGCTTGTGCTCCATCGCGAGTTCAAGGCTAGCCTCAAATACATAATAAGACCTTGTCTAAAAAACAAGTCTCAATAAACATCAGTACAGGCCTGGAGAGAGAGCTCAGTAGAATAAGTGCTTGCCTGGCAAGCTCATGGTCCTGAGTTCAATCCCCAGTACCACATACACAATAATAATGATAGTAATAATAATAATAATAATAATAAACATAAGTAGATTTCAAATTGGCTTTCTGACTTTCATTGCAAACATTACTATACTGTTATTTAGTGATTTATCTAAATTTTGTATGACCAGATAAAATACAGTAAGGAACATGCTTACATTAAGGTACTCTTTGTTATTTCTGTAAAATGGAAATGTAGCTGAGTGTCCTATATATTTATTTGTTAACTTTGGTTACTCTAGATTTAATTCAGGGCCAGAATTGTCATGCTGTAGATCAAAAGTTCACCCAAGATTTTCTTCCTTTGTTGTCTCTCACCACCCAAACAGCCATCCACTGAACTTGACCTGGAAAGACGCCAGCAAGCACCATGGCTTGACTGCTTACGCTGACCCAATCCCAAGGACTTAGTTCTTAACATGAAATGTTTAGCATACAAGCATGAGAAAGACTGATACACTTATAATCTGAATGCCAAGAAGCTGTTTTCAGCAACACAGCATGCCTATCCAAGCAGGAGTACACCTACAAATTGAAAATGTCTTATAGGACAAAGCACAAATTAAAGTTTAGAAGATAAATGGAAAATTGAGAACTTGCATTTAAAAACAGGACAGTCTTAACACATAAACAGTCATGAGCACATTACACAAAATTAGGTTCATAAGACAAAAAAAGCAAAACATTTCTTTAAATGGTTTTTATTAAATGTATCATTAAATTCACTCTTCATTGCAGCAGTGACAGAGGCAGTGGGAGAAAGAAGTAGAGTGAGATCTGTGATTTCTGGGTAACTGGAACACATGGTGCTCAATATAAATTGATGGGAAATAGTCCTAAAATACACTGGAGCTTTTTGATAAAATCCCTGTCTATACTGAAGCCCGCTAAGCCCTCTCCATCCCAACTGATGGGACTGGGGACACCTGCTGCACCATGATACTAATGACTATCATGGTGGGGTGCCTTTGTGTCCCCTTAAACCCTACACCTTGAAGGCGACTGAAGATACTCAGAATTATGTTAGATTTGAGGAGTTTTGTGATCTACTAACTTAACAAGCAGCCAAGAAGTTAGAAAAAATAATTTGTTTTATCTATTGGATGAAGTTCTTGGGAAACAGATAGCATCTTTGTAAACAAAGCAGTTGGTCTAACGCCCCGGCCCTCCCTGAGGTGAAAATGCCATGATGAGGTATTGAAGATCCTTCCGTGATCCTTCCTCTGATCTCAAACACTTCAGTTTCTGTTTAGAGCTATCTTATCTAAATTCCTCTGTAAGATTAAAGGATTATAAACATAAGGGCCTTTTCACCCATACCTTTCCACAAATACATTTACATTCAAAGAATGCTAGCTTCCTAGAACACCTTTTGTAAGGCCAAACTGAAGAATGACAGACTTACACACTAGGGCCTGAGGTCAGGTATGCTGCTGCACTCCTGTAAGCCAGCACTCAGGAGGCTGAGGCAAGAGGACTGCCACAAGTTTGAGGGCAGCTGGTCTGCACAGTGAGAAACAAAAAGATAAAAACAAACAAACAAACAAAAAATCTAGCTTCCAAGGAGATCAACTTGTCTACCACCCTGTCCAGAGACTGCCTTCCTCGAGAACTTGTATCTCACATGGCCAATAACTCTTCACTTATCAATAGCACTCGGTTGCAAAAAGGTTGATGGGACCCCCTTGAACCGCTCCCTAGCACTTCATGGCTTTTCTCCACCTTTTCACTTAGGGGGCTCCCTGCTCTCACAAGCCATTCTTTGTCTTACTCTCTGAGCGCAGTCCTGAAGCCAGCTTCTCCCAGAGCAGAGTGGAGAGAACCAGAATTCTGCTGCCCAGAAGGCCAGGGTGTGATCACAGTAAACCAGAGGGACTACCAGGTATGACTGGCTGGGTCGGAGTCTCAGTCCAAGGGTTGCTGTAAGAATTACTCCACGGCACACCCCAAGTCATGCTGGCAGCACTACAACATGAAGAAAGAGTTTAGGAGGATGAAATCACACAGCATTCTAGTGTCCTACAAAGACCTACGCGCAATTCAATGCAAAGGAACCCCCACCTTCCTCCTCACAGGGGACAGGGTTTCAATACCATTTGAGCACAGGTTCAGTCCTGTAAACATCCAGTTCAATTCATTGTTGGGTGATAGCCCAAATGTTGTGGTCACTCTTAAATTAGAGGGAACTCACATTGTTATGCTTCCAGATTTCCTGAACAAATAATTCAATGAGCAGACATTCCAGGCAGAAATAAACATGTCAGCTAAATGGGTCTCTGCTTCCTGCAAGTGCTTTACCCACTTTGAAAAGGTCGTAGGTGAAACAAAAATCAATGGATGGTTAAGATTTCTATAGAAATCTCACTATTAATAGCTTAATATAGCTAATAGCAGACATTAAAACTTGTTTTACACATTAGGAAACTGAGGCAGGAGAATCACAAGTTAGAGCCCGGCCTGGGAAATTTAGCATCTTAATAAGACCCCATTTCAAAATAAAAACTAAAAAAAAATGGGAATTTAGCTCAGTGTGAAGGCCCTGAATCCCTCGTGCCCGCTCCCCAAAACAAATTGAAATCTCTAAATTGTTCCAAGTAAGTGCAAACAGAGAAATACATTTTACATTGTGCTAAGTTTAAACTTTTTGAAAGTGTGGGGGAAAAGCAAGGAAACTACTGAGCTCAGTCAGTTTAACTGAAGTCTTCACCAGAGTTTATGGAGATCCTTCTTACACCAGGTTCTCTAGATCCACTGTTGTCCAGAACTCACAGCAGCCCTATGCCTCCCTTTTACAGAAAGAAATTGAACCACTCCCATCATGCACCCATTCTTCTGATTTGAAAGTGATGTTCACGGTCCCTCCGTGTACCAGGCCTTTGGGGGCTGGGCAGTAGGCAGGCACTCCCAGCATTGGAGTCCAGCCCTAAGAGTTCTTAGAGCACAGCAAAGGCAACAGTCCTTAAGGGACAGTTCACTCAGTTACCTCTAGCATCATCAGAAAAGACCAGGAGAGGAACAGGGAGGATTTGGCCTAGTCAGAAAGTCCAGAAAAAAAACTTTCTTGAGATACAACAGCAGTGGTTTAAAGACAAGTAAGAGTTTAAGAAGCATGCCAGCAAAAGAAGTGTAACCAGGTATGGTGCCATGCCTGGAAAACCAGCACTCCAGGAAGCTGAGGAAGGAGGATCACTGAGAATTCAATAGCAGCCTGGGTTACAAAGTGAGTTCAAGGCCAGCCTGAACTGCATAGTGAGACCTTGTCTCAAAAAGAAAAAAAGGTCTGGGGAGATAGCTCAGAGGCATAAACACCTACCTGGCAAGCACAAGCATTCAGGAGGTTGAGGCAGGAGGATCACTATCAGTTCGAGGCCAGTCTGGGGGGCTACAAGAGAGAGCACAGGGCCAGACTGAACAGCATAGTCCTGTCTCAAAGAAAAAAAAAAAAAAAAAAAAAAGGAGAAGAAGACCATGTGCTAAGACCCCTTTGCAGGAAAGTACTGCTTTTGAGAAACTGAAAAATAGTCTTTACAGCTATAGTGCAGTGTGTGTGGGGGAAACAGGAGGGAAAGCCTTCTGCCTTTATGACCTTGAAGTTGGGTTGAAGACTTGACTTACACACAGAGAAAATGGGAGAATTTAGGCTGCAGGCTGCTATGATCAGATTGCCCTGAACGGCCCAGACTAAATCTAAATCCAGATCTCTTGCAGGCCCCAAACTCTGGAATTCATGATGGTATAATTGAGTTCAACATTGCACAACACTTTTATGGGGTTTATTGGTTTGTTTGTGTTGTTACAAGTTTTAAGAAAATAGGAAATAATAATGATTTTGAATTTATAATTTCTAATTTTGCCAATTAGCGGTTTTTAATACCTTTTAGGATGCAATGCAAGTATGTCCCCACAGTAACAAAACGAGGTTGGGAAGATTATTTCTAAAATCATAAAGGGATTTCCACAAGGTACTTGAATGGCAACGTTGTTCACTACTGAGTGATTTCCTTTCCGCCCATTTTATTTTACTGATTTACTTTTTGATTTTTCACTATTCATGGCAAGTAGCCTAGCTGAGCTTCTCCCCAGTCAGTGGTCCCATCCTGATGCTGGCTCTGTAGGTAACATAGGTGCAAATGGACCACATAACCTGCTGTGGCCCTGTCTGTCTTGCCCTTTGCCACAGGGACAGGCTCCTGGCCCCTGATGAAGTGTCTGCTGCTTCTGGCTGCTGGAGGCTTCCGCATTATCGGCCGCATTTACCTGCCAAGCTCCTGCATGCTTCTCAGGCTGTGCAGGTCAAAGCCATGACTGCTTTTCCCACAATGCACCCTTTTAAGCTACTTTAGAAATGGAGTCTTGAAAATTAACACAGTGCTAAATCATTAGCTTCAGATGGCTCAGTAGAATAAGCGCTTCCCTGGCAAGTGCAAGGGCCTGAGTTCAAGTCCCGGTTCCCAAAATAAATAAATAAATAAATAAATAAATAAATAAATCATTAGCTTCAAATCACAGTGTAGTGTTGTGCTTAAGTTTGATTACTTAGGTCGAAGATATAGCTCAGCAGAGCAGTGCCTGACCGGCAGGTACAAATCCCAAGGAAAAAAAAAAAAAAAAGAAAGAAAAGAAAAGATTGGTTATTGAGTCATATAATCATTTTTGCCAAATGTACTTCACAAAGTGAAAAATATCCATGAATTTACTTTTACTTACATTCTCCACCCACCCTCAGCCTATTTGCTAATTTCTTTATTGTTTGGTTTAAGAATAGTTGTTCCGTACAACCTTCCTCCCAACTACTTGAAATTTCCATAAAGATTCAGCTTTTAACTTAATAAATATTTACTACTTCACCTATTAAAATTCATGGCCTTACCAAACCTGTTTCAGTTACTTCCTGAGAATTATGCAAAAATACAATGGTAGCTTCCAGTATAGAATGACCTTTGAATTCTTTTTTTAAAAAAAAAATGTTTATTAGGGCCGGTCAAATAACCCAGTGGATTAAAGCACCTGCAAGCAGGCTTAGGGGCTAGGGGTTCAATCCCTGGGCCTGCTGTGCCAGCCTCAACCCCAGGGCTTGTTGAGACAGCTGTTGAGACTGGGTATGGTGGCGCAGGCCTGTAATCCTTCTCTTGGGAGGCTGTAAACAGGTGGATCACTACGAGTCCAATCTAGTAGTGAGACCCTGAACACCCTGTAGACCCTTCCCTAAAATACAAATAAATAAATAATAAAGTATTTATTTATTTATTTATTTGTTTG
>NW_004524589.1:16930475-16949076 GCF_000260255.1 Octodon degus
TCTTGGGAGGCTGTAAACAGGTGGATCACATCCCTCATAATCTAGTAGTGAGACATATTGTATCTCATAGACCCTTCCCTAAAATACAAATAAATAAATAATAAAGTATTTATTTATTTATTTATTTGTTTGTTTGTTTGTTACAGGGTCTCAATACCCAGTACACACTCATAGTGATCCTCCTGTCTTAGCCTCCACAGTGCTGGGATTACACATGTATGCCACTACACGGGTAACACTTAACTTCTATCATAAGAAATTCAAAATCTGTTCATTTGTCTTTACTAGATGAAGACTTGAAAAATACTTAATTACATTCCTTAATTTCATTCATTAACTGAAAAGCATTTATTGTTGAATATTGCAAAGAACTGTTTTTCTGAAGTGGAATGATGGAGAAACCTTTTAAATATATAGGTAGACAAGAAAAGAACATGCAAAATTTACTGTATATGTAGGATATCAGGCTCCGAGAATTTTTGTTTCAAGCTGGGGGTGATGTCTTATGCCTGCACTGACTTGAGGAGCTGAGAAAGGATGATCTCTGTAAGTTCAGGGTTAGTCTGGACTTCAGGGTGAAACCTTGCCTGCATCACCCACCCTAAACCCAATCAACCAATAAATAAATAAATAAATAAAATCTGTTTCAAAAGTCCAAGAGAGGGGCCAGGGAGATGGCTCAGTGGAATAAGTGCTTCCCTGGCAAGGCCAAGGGCCTGAGTTGAATCCCCGGTTCCGCCAAAAAAAAAAAAGAAAGAAAAAAAAAAAAGAGTCCAAGAGAATCTTGAGTCCTGATGCAAACTCTTGTCTGTCTGCATTAACCTCTTTCTTGACAAATTTGTTTGTTTTTTCTGTTTTGTTTTTTGTATTTAGTACAGGATCTATAGGATCTCACTACGTAGATACTCCTGCTTTCAGCCTCCCAAGTGCTGGGATGACAGGCACACACCACCATGCCCAGTCTCAACTGCTGTCTCCGTAGCCCTGGGGGTGGGGCCCGCCCAGCGCCCTGGATTGAATCCCAGTGGCTGCACTCTGCTTAAACTGGCACTTCAGTCTGCTGAGCTATCTGGCCAGCCCAACAAACTCTTGTTAGATAGCCCTGACTGGCCTGGAACTCACTATTCTCCTGTCTCATCCTCAAAAGTAGCTGAAATTACAGACTTGGGCTACCACACTCACTTAAGCACATTGTATATATTAAAGTATTTTATATAACTCCGTAATATTTTCAAATGATTCTCTGTAGCTTCAAAACATTTTTGATCCAGAGGAATAAACACACTAAATCTGTATGCAATCATACTCCGTTTACTAAGCTGAGCATATTTAGATTTGATCTGAACTTAGATTCAGAGCTGGCTGGTCGCCTCTGTACTGCAGCATCTGAATTCTAAGAACAGGCTTGATGGGATGTGTTTTACTGCATCTTCCTTCAGAGAACAGTTTGAACTTCCTATGCCCTTTGGCCAAGTGTCCACATAACAGGAAGTAAAACATCTAAACACATCCTATAATTCAAAGGCTAAAATCTTCCTGCTGCTAAAAAACACAGCCAGTGATAGCTAAAGACAAACTTCAATCCACAATTTTCATTTATATGAGGCTTAAACAACTGGATTAAAAAGACTCAAGAACAAAAGGGATCAGATGTGAAAAACAAACAGCAAAACAAATGTGAGGCTACTCAGAGAAAGGCAAATCAAGGAAATAGCTAGGCTGATTAGGTCTGCCTCCACATCCATCCATCCCACAGAGGAAGCAGCTTTTGTTCAAGGGACAAATAAATGGGAAAAAATCATATTGACCAGCAGAGAAATTGTGTCCTCCTCCTTACATGGAATTTTAGTCCACATCTGACTTGGTATAAATTCTAGTAATAACGGCATGCACCCAGCAAGCATGCTCATTAACTAGTAGAAACTACGGGTGGATTCTAGCTGGACACAAGATCTCTGAAAAACACCAGGCTCACTGGAGTATCGGGCTCAAGGCCAACCATGGAGGCACTCCTCCTACCCTGGGGTAACCCCAGATCTTGCTCCCTGCTTGGTTAGGGATAAAGGACAGCTTCAAAGAAGGTCAGATCCATAAAGGCTTTGCAGTCCTCCAAGCAATCTAGATAAGACCTCAAGGGGTCTAGCTGGAACTCCTCTGCATCTTTATGGCAGCCACTCCCAGTTCCCTCCTAGAGGCAGTATCAACAGAATGTGGAGCATCAAAGCAATCCAAAAAGTGAAGTGACAACAATCTTGGTCGCCGAAGTCCTAAGGTCCACTACTGTGAAGCCCTTTTGCCTCAGGATGGTCCCTGAAGAGTCCTTTTTAAAATTAGTTTTAGTTTCACAGACTGGAAGGAGAAATAATGCTTGAAAGTGTCAAATTGTTACCCTATAGCAGCAACCTAGACTGCTGTGTTGGGCGCCATCTTTAAATGGGATGGAGACACAGGCTAACGCCCGGAAATAACACAAGCCACTTCCCCTGCCTTCTCCAGTTCCAAACCCTGGGGGAAGGAGAGTCCCAACAGAACATGGAGAGGGCAGGAGGAGAACACACTAAGAAACTGATGTGGTGGCAGAACAAACTATCCAAATACCTATTAATTCTTTCAATTCAAGAATACATTGGGGCAGGGGAGATAGCTCAGTAGAATAAGTGCTTGCCTGGCAAGGGCAAGGGCCTGAGTTCAATCCCCCATTCTGCAAAACAGAAAAAAGAATACATTGTATCTGTAAGGGTACCCAAACTAGAGTGGATTGCAGTGAAGTCTAGTAGCTTACTTCACCTCAGAAAGAAGCTAGATTGAGAGCTGATTAAAGCTATATCCTCATTGCAGTATAAATCTGAAGTTTAGATCTCTGAAAGGGAATCCTAAACATGTCTACAGCATACCCAACACAACAAAGAGAAAAAAAAAAATCACGTCCATGTTGTCTATATTGAGAGCTTCGATAAGAAATTAGAGAAGGCAAAATCCATATGTTCACATATTGCCTTAGTTAAAAAGAAACCAAGGCATAAATACAAATAAAGTAAACCCACAGATGAGAGATCTCAATTGTATGACAGTCTTACTTAATAGCTAGGATTGGGAAAATAAGTTATTTAGTGAGTCCTGGGTACTTGGGGGACTGAATATTGTTTCAACAGGTATTTCCATAGATTTGGCATTTTTCAACACTAAAAAATAGCAAGACTTGTCCTTGCATGAGCTCCCTTTCTAGAACTTTCCACAGGACATCTGCAAATGTGCTTCATGAAGTTTTGCCTAGTGCTATCACAATTCTTGACTATCTTTCAAAATTAATACCAGGTACACTTTTGGAATGTAACCTGAGAATCAAGTTGAGGACAATTATAGTAGCTGTATTACACATCTCACTATGCATGTCCCCGCACATACACAAACATAATTGCTTTTTTGAATTACAACTTAGTAAACTTTGGAGGCACAATGTCCTAACTTTACACATATGGTAACTTCACCCAGGGAAAAATGGCAATACTAAATAAAAAAGGGGGGGTCTTGTGTTTGCCTTGTTCTTAAATTACAGTTTAAAGGCTTTCTCAACTAGCTAAGTGTAGATGGGAAGAGGAGCGGGTAGAGTGTAAACTAAAATTATTTCTAGTTTATGGAAGATAAACATGCATTTCTAGATTTTCCCCCACTGACTCAATAAAAACAGGTGTTCTAATCATCCAGAAGTTTCTGATTTAAATTCCACTTTATACTTGATTCCTAACGAGGTTCTACACACTTCTGGGGTGTTGGGGAAACAATGAGCACAAACGTCTCCCAGGAAGCCACCGCGAGGTGCGGGGACTCGAGGAGGAAAACAAGAGGCATTCCTTTCACCTGCTCTGCTCCAGCGACTCGCTGGCCGGACCCCAGCTAGTTCCCGACTAGCCTTGCACAACCTGGCTCT
This sequence comes from Octodon degus, assembly GCF_000260255.1. NCBI lineage: Eukaryota > Metazoa > Chordata > Mammalia > Rodentia > Octodontidae > Octodon > Octodon degus. The sequence goes on from NW_004524589.1 coordinate 16,934,404, forward strand.
GACCCCAGCTTTGTCCCCTCGGTAAAAGCTGGAGTTCTTCCATCCCGAAGTTCCGCATTTCGCGTTCAAAACGAAATGTGTCCGAGGAGCTGGTAGGGTGAGCAACCTTCCGTGGGGATCTTCATTTTAATTTTTTTCACTGATTTAAAACCTGCCAGCCTAATGCACATTTTGAAAGGCAATTTTGCTAGCCTGAAGAAGGGAGCGTCAGCCCGACGTCGGGCGGGCGCCCCCTGGTGGCCCGATCGTCCCTAAGCGCAGTAGCGCCTGCGCTAGCGGGAGAGTCCCTGAGCTAGGTGCGGCGCAGCCGGAGAGGCCCAGCTGGCCGGCGCAGGCAGCCCCGGAGCCGCGGTGGAGTCAGCAGCCGTAGCCGCGTGCACCCCAACCTGAGGGGTGGAGACGTAGGCTAGCGCCCGGAAATAACACATGCCACTTCCCCTGCCATCTCCAGTTCCAAACCCCAGGCGGAGAGTCTCGGAGAAACATGGAGAGGGCAGGGCGAAAGCGCAGCGCGGCAGGGAGCGCGCCAGAGCCGGAGAAACCCGAGGTCAAGAGGAGGCAGCGGGTGCCCGGCTGCTGGCAGCGCCTGTGGGCTGGGACTGGAGCCACCGGGCACCACGTTTCCCTAGCATAGGGTTTTCAAAACTCCCAACCCCGCAAGGAGCAGGATTGCAGGTGCTGCTCGGGAATTCTGACCTCTTGAGCAGGTCCTCCCCCACCACGCAAGAGCACTCTGTAAATCATTAAGGGGAAGACAGCACTGGGGTGCGTGCACACCCCGGCCCGGGACTCCGCGTGCAGGCACTTTCCAGGGTGCGTGGGGGTGGCTAGCGCGGGCCCTGGGTTTTCTCTGCGTTTTAAGTGGGCGAGATCAGTCTGCCTCCAAGATGGACAACAGGGCTTTGGGGGAAATCTTCTAGGAGACTGGAGACAGAAGACTCCGCTCCGGGTCGGGCGAAGGAGGAACTCTGCGGTGGGACTGAGCGCGCTCCCCGCCCGCCAGGCGCCCAGCTTCTGAAGTGTGCGCTGTGGGCCCTCGCTCTGTGTGTGTGTGTGTGTTGCTGCATTAGTGTCAAAGGGTTACATTGGAGAATTTCCTCCTTCCACCATGTCGAACAAAACGGTAAAGAAAAAGAAAAAAGCTTTTCGAAAGCTTCCAACTGTAGATACTTCCCCCTTTAAAATAATAAAAATAAAATTCTAGTAAACCGAGAACTACAAATCGACACAATCCAAAGCAAATCCCAGCCAGAGCAGCCGGGATTTGAAACCAGAATCTGCATTCCGTTCCTCCCGTGCACGGCTCGGCGGTGGGGGAGGTGGTTGGAGCCGGTGCTTGGTGTATAATCGGGTTAATCCAGGAGACAAAGAATAAACCAATAGCCCTCCCACCTCACTTCCCGCTCCCCTTTCCCTCCCCTTTAGGTCCCTCCCGTCGCCCCCTCCGCAGGGGGAGACGCAGAGGGGTGCCGGGGGCTAGAGATGGACTCCGGGTAGTCTCAAACCTTTAAGCCCGTTTAGTGCTCACACGGCCTGGCCCCGAGTCGTTTTAAGCTTGCATTCCCCCTCTCCTCGTGCCAAGGAGAAAGTTCCCCTAGGTCAGCTCGAGCCTGTAGCCGGTCCTCACGGCCTCTGGGGAAACCCTAAGGTTAGTGTTTCCTTGAAACTGAATAAACTGACCCCGCGTCCCCCGCCCAGCCCCGCAGGCGCCCCGCGGGACGGCGCCCAGGCTGCAGCCTGCAGGCTGCAGGCTGCAGGGCCGGCCGGGGCGGCGCGGGGCGGCGCGGTTGCCCTTTTGAATGCCTCCTGCGGCTCAGAGCGCTGGCTGGCTCTGGAGTGTGAGTGAATGTAGCCCCGCGGAGCCAATGAGCTGGGACCGGATGCGATATATCCTCTGGGACAACAACTGCTCTGTTCCGCCTCGGATCCACATGACGCCATTTACTGCTGCCGCGGCCGCCGCAGAGCTCCCTGCCTCCTCCGGAAAGGCGAGGGCGCAGGCCAACAGCGAGCCCCCCCGGCGGGGCCCCAGACCCTCCTCCTCCTCTTCCTCCTCCTCCTCCGCCTCCGCCTCCGCCCCCGCCGCCCCCGCCTCGGCCTGGCCGCCGCGCCTCCACAACGCCCAGTCTGCACCGCCGAGAGCTGCGCGCCGCAGCGCGAGCGGAGGAGAGGGGCCGGCGGAGCGCGCAGCGCCCAGGGCCCCGCGCCCCCGCGCCGCCTCTGCTCCGAGGCGACCGGCCCGCCGCACCCGGCGGACCGGCTGTAGATTCTTTGTAAGGCCGTTTCTTTTCTCATTCGCTCATCTGCTAGGAAAAGAGACTCGCTGTTGGCCCTTCGGCCTCTTGTTCATTGAGAAAAAAAGAGGAAATACTCCGCGTGCGCTTCTAGAAGGGGGGTCGTCTCCAGCCTTGAGCCCGAGGCTTCAGCGGCTGGGGGGCACTTGGTTTCGAATTTCCCTCTCGGTTTTTCTCCTCCGATTGCTCGGAAGCTGGACTGGTGCAGAGTTTGAGAAGAAGGGGAAAAGTTTGCATCGGGACCGGACTTAATTTGCACATCGCAGAAAGAAGAGGATCCAAGGGAGAGGGGTTCGTGCAAAGCCGCGATCACGGTGAGGCGCGTTTGCTCTTAAGCGAGCCGGGGCTGGCGCGTTGCGGGCAACATGGAGTAGGGTGCAGCCGGCGGGGAGTGGGCGCTGCTTCTCCTGAGCCCACTGGCTGCACGCGACCTCCCCGTCCCAGGGCATGGACTGGGGCTGCCGAGCGCGCTCTGTGTAGTGTCCCCAGGCTAGCGACTCCGCGTACCTGTGCTGTAGGGGGCTCGGGGCGGAGGACGCCCGATCTCGGTTTTGCCCATAGCCTTGCCTTGGCCGCGGGTTTGGCGCTGAGAGCGGGAGAGGGAGAGCAATCATTTTTTTGTTTTCTAGGTCGCCCTTGCAGGCGCTCGCGTTTCTAACCTGCCCCTCGCGGGAAGGCAAAGTTCTAGGCGAGCCTGACCTGCAGCGGAGGCGCGGCTGGGGCTGGGTTGCTCGCTTCACCAGGACCGGAGACCCCGCGGGTGGAAAAGCGACGGTGCCGGGTTGAGGGAGTCCCCGCCTCTGCTCGGTGTGGACAGAGTCTAGCCCGGTGCTGGTGAGAGCGTCGCCCAGCCTGGCGCCGCGTCTCTGCGGCTCGGAAGTGCAGCTTTCTCTTTTTTCCGTTCGCCGTGGTCGGTCAGGTCACACTTTTTTTTTTTTTTTTTTTTCGACCTAGCACAGGAAGAAAATCATCAAGTGGTCTGGATCATTTTTCCATTGCCTGCAAATAGGTAGCAAAAAGAAGCCAGCTCGCCCCCCCCACCACCACCCTTGGGGTTGCAGGTTTTTCTTTTTTTAATCTTGTGCCGTTTTTACAAAGCGGTTTCTGTGTTGGTTTGCCCCACCCTAGTGCTGAAGTCCTTTCCCCTTAATCCTTAGTCTGATCACACACTGTTCTTAATGGGGGTTTCAAAGCACTTTCAAAGAGGAGGGAGGACCTGGGAGAGCGCAGACGGGGCGGGGGGGGGGCGTGAAGGAGGAGGCCAGAAATCGAGGTTTTTTTTCTCCCTCCCAGTGATGCTACTTTGCACTGCAAACAAATCTGTACTGAAAGTTTCCAGTACAGGAATCTAGGTCCTGCATGCACGGCATGTATAGGAGGTCTCTGGAAAAAGTTTTTTTTTTTTTTTTTGGGGGGGGGTGTTCCTAAGAAATAGATTCCTGCCTTCGCGATCTAAAAGGAAACTGGCTTGTACAGATTATAGGCAGTGCTCCTGGGGGTTGGTGCACCGTGTAGTCGCTTTGCGCGCGTGGGGTTCACCTCAGTTCGGGCCCAGTGCCGGCGGCCGGCTTTTTTCCCCCGGGGCTTGGGTTTGGAAACCTGTGCCGGACGTTAGGGGGCCTTTGCAAAAACGCTTGGTGGTGGGCTGTGTTAACTCCGCGGGGTGGGGCCAGTGGAGTAGCTCCTTTTCGGGGTTGCAGGCGGTTCTCAGAAGTGGGGGGAAATTTCAGCCGGGGAGGGGAGGCGGGGGAAGTGTGCTCGTGCGCTGCAGGACACGTCCCCTTCCGCGGCGCCCGCGCCCCGCCTGCTCGCGAGTGTACGCAGGGGGTAATCGGGCCCCTACACAGCGTCAGTCGGCCTGCGGAAAAGTCCCCGGGGGTTCGGGCTCTGTCCCACCTGCTGGGGACGGTGTTGGGGCGCAGATAGAGCCGATAAAGGGAATGAAAGCGAAGAGAAGCGTTGTCTTGTGTGCCCTTCGCTTGGAGGTGAGCAGATCCGGTTTCCACCTCTGTTGCTCTGAATTGGGAGGCGTTTGTCACCTGCCTTGTTCGCGGTAGCTCTTTTCTGAAAACCAGAGATTGGGTAAAGGTCCACTTTTATTTGTTTTACTTTTATTTTCATGTTAGCTTAGGATATGGAGATGGTAGTTTTGAAACGTAAAAATTACCTGACAGAATACCTGGTTTTCAATGTGACACTTAAATTTGTTTGAAAAAAAAAAAACCTTTCTGATTTCTACCAATTGTTTTATGTTCTCAGCCTTTAATTTAAAAAAAAAAAAAAAAGAATGACAGATTTATTTCTAAAGCAGATACAGCAACCACCGAGCAGCAGATTCTAAGGGGGGGTCTATTCTCTCGGGCTGTAGAACATTTCATTCTGAAGTTGGGAAATTGAAAATAAGTTCCTGTCTTGTTGCTTGTTAGATGCTTTCGTGTTTTCTGGCACCTAATAGGATTTGAGGTGATTTGTTTTTAATCCTATAACTTGGTGTTGCTACACAGTTAAAGTAATGACTGTGACAAACTTGGGCCAATTGCAAGCTTTGAAAAGGTATTTCAATTTTTGAAAATGTCAGAAGCAGTATTATGTTCCAGCGTTACTTTCTTGCAGTCTTTACACTGAACCTGAACCTTTCCGACTGTATGTTTATTTGAATAAGGGATTGTTACTTAAGTGATTCAGACACAGATCAGCTTTGTGTCACTGCATATCACGGGGTTGTGGAATTGTCAGTCCCGAGCCATAATTCTTACTTTTCAATAGATGTGTTAATCACAAGCCTGTTCTTGGACCTCAGCAGGGCCCTTGCATTGCCAATCCTGTCCTTCCGAGATATGGAAGTATGGAATCAACTCAGGTGGGTGGAGAGTGGGTGGGCAGCATCTTAGAGTATAAACCATTCTTTCCTCTTGGTTTCTCCAGGAGTTCCGATGTGTTCTAAGCCTGCTGGAGTGACCACACTTCCAGGACCCGATGGAGACCAGAGCTCAGAGTGGTAACGGGTCACAGCCTCTGCTGCAGGCACCCCGGGACAGTGGCAGGCAGCGGGGGGAGCCCGACCCCAGAGATGCCCTCTCCCAGCAGGTACATGTGTTGTCTTTGGATCAGATCAGAGCCATCCGAAACACCAATGAGTACACGGAGGGGCCCACTGTGGTCCCCAGACCCGGACTCAAGCCAGCTCCTCGCCCTGCCACTCAGCACAAACAGGAGAGACTCCACGGCCTGCCAGAGCACCGCCAGCCCCCTAGGCTGCAGCACTCTCAAGTCCATGCCTCTGTGCGGGGAGCTCCCCTGTCCAGGTCCATCAGCACAGTCAGCTCAGGGTCGCGGAGCAGCACAAGGACAAGTACCAGCAGCAGCTCCTCAGAACAGAGGCTGTTGGGATCATCCTTCTCCTCGGGACCACTCACTGATGGGATAATCCGAGTGCAGCCCAAGTCTGAACTCAAACCAGGTGAGCTCAAGCCCCTGAGCAAGGAAGACTTGGGGCTGCATGCCTACAGGTGTGAGGACTGCGGCAAGTGCAAATGTAAGGAGTGCACCTACCCGAGGCCCCTGCCATCAGACTGGATCTGCGACAAACAGTGCCTTTGCTCGGCCCAGAACGTGATTGACTATGGGACTTGTGTGTGCTGTGTGAAAGGTCTCTTCTATCACTGTTCTAATGATGATGAGGACAACTGTGCCGACAACCCCTGTTCTTGCAGCCAGTCTCACTGTTGTACCCGATGGTCAGCCATGGGCGTCATGTCCCTCTTTCTGCCTTGTTTATGGTGTTATCTTCCAGCCAAGGGTTGCCTTAAGTTGTGCCAGGGTTGTTATGATCGGGTGAACAGGCCTGGATGTCGTTGTAAAAACTCCAACACAGTTTGCTGTAAAGTTCCCGCTGTCCCACCCAGGAACTTTGAGAAACCAACATAGCATTATTAATCAGGAATATTATAGTAATAAGGATTGTTCCTTTGTTTTTGTTTTTTTTTTAACACACAGATGCAACCAACTAAACAGTTGTAATCTTGGCACTGTTAATAGAGGGTTGGGATCTTCTTTGCTGTTTGCAGTGAGATGCTTTTGTCCACGTGCCGTTTTAACTGACATGCTTGTTAGAATGAACTAATGGAGCTCAAAGCGAGGGGCCCAGAACTTGGTGACCCACATACTGCATAAGCTAAAGCAACAGACACTCCTAGGCAAAGTTTTTGTTTGTGAATAGTCTTCGCAAGATTTGTAAATTAGCAGATGACTTTTTTTTTTTCATTGTTTTCTCCAGAGATAATGTGCTATATTTTTGTATATACAATAATATTTGCAACTGTGAAAAACAAGTTGTGCTGTACATGGCACAGTCACAAAATATTATACTAATATGTTGTACATTCGGAAGAATGTGAATCAATCAGTATGTTTTTAGATTGTATTTTGCCTTACAGAAAGCCTTTATTGTAAGACTCTGATTTCCCTTTGGACTTCATGTATATTGTACAGTTACAGTAAAATTCAACCTTTATTTTCTAATTTTTTCAACATATTGTTTAGTGTAAAGAATATTTATTTGAAGTTTTATTATTTTATAAAAAAGAATATTTATTTTAAGAGGCATCTTACAAATTTTGCCCCTTTTATGAGGATGTGACAGTTGCTGCAGATGAGGGGTTATAGATGCATATGTTCCATATAAAATAGAAAATATATTAACGTTTGAAATTAAACCGAGCTGTTTGGTCTTATTTTACCTTTTCTTTGTTTCTTTAAAGCTGCAAGAAACTGCATTTTATGCTAAGGCTAGCGTTTTAATGAACTAGTTTTGCTTATCTGGAAGATTATGTTTGTCTTGTGAGTGCTGCTACAACATAGGGTTGGATTTTAGGATGTTTTTCAGAGGTGATCTTACCCATCAAGAGAGAAAATACCTGCACCTTGACTGTATTTAATCATTTGTGAACTTGTTTTAACTGTATCAGTCTCTTTGCTTCTCCCTTTGTTTTTGCAGATTTGTTGACTTAGCCTTGATATGCCTTTGTTATGCAAGGATTTTTTTTCTAATTGGAGATGGTTTACTTAAGATTTCTGAAAAGATTAACAATTGGATGTTTCTTAGCATACAGTATGAAGAATGAATGCCTTGAAGATAATTCCAAACTAGAGGAACAAGTTTAGTTCAACAAACATTTATTGAATGCCGTCTGTGTTGTTGAGCAGAGGACATATGTACAGACAGATCAGACTTTATAATTGAGGCAGAAAATGTTTTCTTAGCTGACTGTGACTTTCTTCTAGTCTGCTTGGTCTTAGGCACCGAAGATTGTCACCACTGCACCAGTTTTCTTGTGTTAAAAGATATGAAAAGTGGTAACGTGATTCGATAATATCATGACATTTCACCCTGTATTGATCTTACGGTTCATCTCGAAGTAGGGCAACTGAAAGCCCTGACTTAATCAAATTACCTAGAAAACCATTAAACTTTACTCTGGGAAAAAGTCACAGAATAGCAAGTTAGTGCGTTTCAAGTCGTCTTTTGGGAACAAAGAGCCAGCAAGCTGCCACAAGCCCATCTTGACAAATGCTGGGTTTTCTTAAGTCGCTCGATTAGTCACTTTATGGCTGACAATTTTTTTTTTGTCCAAAAGCACGACGTTTTGCTGCCAAGAATCACCGGAAGTCTAGGAAATGATTTACTTGTCATTATTGTTTAATCTCTTGTTTCCTGTTCTCTTAGGTTAAAAGGCCTTAGTACAGGTTGTCTTCTGTTCTGTTTTTGCAAACTGACTTTCAAGGAACCATCCAGTCTCAACTTATTGCTGTTAGGAGCTTCAGTTCCTGATCTCCACTGGCACTAGATTCAATTAATTTAGAGATTACTGACTCTTCAGCTTCAGCTTCCAGATACTGAACATTCATTCTAGTATTGTTAAATTACGTTCAGGTGATCTAAGGAAGAATTAGAAGGCTGAAAAGTAGGGTTTCTCTAATGTAGTTCTCAAAACTTCGGAAAGAACAATTTTTTTTTCTTTGTGTTTGTGTGTGTGTGTGTGTGTGTGTGTGTGTGTATTTAGTACAGGGTTTACAGGGGGTCCAATCACTGCGTAGATTGGACTCTTACTGATCCTCCTGTTTTCAACCTTCCGAGCGCTGGGATTATAGGTGTGCGCCACCACACTCAGTTCCATTTCAGCACTTCCCCGGGGTGGGATCAGCAAGCTGGGGTCCCTGTGCCTGCCTAAGCAGGTGCTTTAGTCCACTGAGCTATCTGACTGGCCCCAAAGTTTTTGACTACATTAGCTTTGCTCATGCATTGGCAGAGTTGTTTTTAATTTGTTACAGAGTCTTGCTAGACAGTTCAGTCTCATAGTGATCTTCCTGTCTCGTCCTCCCCAGTGCTGAAACTACAGGCCTGCCCCACTAACCCCACTTCCAGGGTCAGCACCGGATGTGGCACCCAGGATTAAACCCAGTTATTTGCACTTGCCAGGCAGGCACTTAGACTGCGGAGATATCTCCCCAACTCCTGACAGCTTTTTTGAACAGAAATTATGAGAGATTTTTTTTTTCTCCCCTGGGCTGGGTAAACGTTTTCAAAGTGTTCTGTAAACAAGTTCTAGGAGATGCCCTTTGGGTGTTTATTGAACGGGTAGATTTTGAACTTTTCCCCATAGTTACTGAATTGGAATTTCTAATTATGTTGCTTGGGACTTTGCATTTTTTTATCATTCCACAAGTGGTTTGTGAAGTCTGGAACTGCTGACCTAAGAATAGCTTTCTGCTTCAGCTTTTTTTTTTTTTTTTTTAAATCTACCTGCCATGAAGTGTAACTGACTGATGTGAATATAAGGTATAATAGCCAACTGAATAAAGTTTAAAAATCGTCAACTGAGGTTAGAAAAGGATTTGGTGTAGGTATACTGTAAGTCCTAGAGAAAAACTTTAAGGACAGAGTTGGGATTTAAAGACAGAGTTGGGATTCCTCAAGACACTCCCAACCAATTATATGCTGAGTTTAAAAACCAGTGTAGAATTCACTTTCAGTACATATAAAGTTCAATATTTCTGTCTAACGAGATTGGAAGCAACCACTATTAACTCGTTCAGTGTGCTACAGATTATTTTAAATGTTGCAAGTTATTATCCCACTTGGGAACAAATATAGTGGATAACCACCTCAAATTCTTAATCTCCAAAATTGGAAATCCCTATCACCAATGCATTGGGGTTATAATCCAACAGCCTTTATGTTGATGTCATAGATTGAAAGTAAAGATACACAGCAAACATCACTGCTGAGTATTTAGGTGAAATTTAAGAAAATTTCTGTTAATTTTAAAGTGACATGTTCCGTGTTTGAGATTCATTTAAGAATTACAACTTGATTGTCATTATTTAAACCATTGCATGTGTGTGTTTTAAGGCCCTGCCAAGGTTCTGCCATGTTGGAGCGTGCTCTGGGGTCTGCAAGAAGAAAGCTGGATCCCACAGAAGTGATCTCACCCAAGCTTTTGTGTAACTTTCTGTAGTTTTCCTGCATCTCAGAGGCCACCCGACTGGGTTATCTGAATTCACTGATGAGAGATGAGTGAATCTTGGTCCGAGGTCCCATGAGAAGCACTCTGAGTTTAATCAGCTTTGGAGCGCATAGGTCAGAATTTTCAAAAGTTGAATCCTTTGGAGTTTTGCTTGCACTTGCATGCGTGATTGGCCATTTGCTTTCTCCCAGATGTAGGATCAAAATTCTTAACTTCGACAACTGAACTCAATCAGAAGCTAGTTTGTTGTGTGAATGACAGCTTACCCTATTTTAGTATAAAGAAAAGTTTTTGATAGTTATGTCAATAATATATCTGTATTACTCGTTTGCAGCTAAGGCAAAAGCTATGGTAATTTCAGCTTTAGTTTGGACCAACACCTTTTCTGTGATTGACTGAGTGCTTCCCCAGTGAGAGCAGAACCGTAAAAGCCCTATCTGATTGTTTTTTTTTTTTAATCTCTCATTTATTTATGTATTTGGTATATGGTCTAACCACACAGTTCAGACTCATAGTGTGATCTTCCTGTCTCACCCTCCCCAGGGCTGGGATTACAGACATGCACCACCACACTGGGTTTCGGTGGCCAGTACAGCTCTCCCAGCGTTCTGGGGACAGCGCAACATGCGGTACCAGGGATCAAACCCGGGTCCTTGCACTTGCCAGGCAGAATCTTAGGCCACCAAGCTGTTTTTTCCCCAGCCCAAGGTCTATCTAATGTGACTGAAAACATCAGAGTGAAGCTGCACATTTGCAATATTTCATCCCTGGCTTAACCATTGATAGGAGGATAAAGCGCATTGTATATATCCTATACTGCAAATTTTCTTTGTATGTTACACTGCAGTGTTTTATCATGAAAGACAAACCTGTGAGTGAGAAAATGTGAATTCCACTTACAGCACTGCACTTCTCATCAAAATGTTCATTTTTCTCAAAAGACAAAGTATAGAAAAGCAAATTGAAAAAAAGTTAAATTTTTATGCCTAGTAACTGCTTTACTTTTTTATTGAATATTGTGTTAGTTTATTTTATTTATTTATTTTTTTATTTATTGTTTTTGTTTTTGTAGTACCGGGCCCCTGCACTTGCCAGGCAAGCACTTATTCTACTGAGCTATCTTCCCAGCCCCTAATACTGTATTTTTTTAACTTCATGTGTTTTGTTTTGTTTTGTTTTGTTGGCAGAACTGAGCATTAAACTCAGGCCCTTGCACTTGCCAAGGAAGTACTTATTCCACTGAGCCATCTCCCCGGGCCCTTTGTTTTGTTTTTGAGACTGCATCCTGCAGTGTAGCCCAGGCTGGCTTTGAACTCAGTGATCATCCTGCCTCAGCCTCCCAAGTGCTAAGATTATAAGTGTGTGCCACCACACCTGGCTAATTTAAAGAATTTTTAAGTGTCAGTCTTATTTGGCAACTCAGACTTTTTAAATAAACTATTAAAGGAGATTAGAATGAAGTCTTAGCCTCTGGCTTGGCTAGATGGGGCATGTAAGACTTCAGCATATCTTACAAGGGTTTATGTCTGAAAAACAGTTGCTAATACACAAGAATAAATAATTTAACTTAATACAAGGGCTCACTTGAAATGGAATGTGGGCACCAACATTATTCAGCAGTTGAATTTAAATAAGTTTGTAATGCCTACTGCTTATGAATCACAGGACTCGTTGCTCTAATGCAAAAGATAGGGTTTCCACTCAAAAGAATCCAAGCAGATACAGAAAATGTGCTATGAGGATATGGATGGGGGAAGCCAGGGTGCGTTCTCAGTAATGAATTTGATCTTAATGTTTTTGCAGTGGCGGCAGATACTTAAAGAGCCAAAGAGATTTGCTAAGGAAATTGTAACAACTCATAGTATTAAATAAAACTATCATTTTTTAAAATTTTATTTATTTGTGTGTGTGTGTGTGTGTGTGTGTGTGTGTGTGGCCAGCTCAGCCCACCAGGGGGCGGGGCTGGCTGGCATGTGGTGCTGGGGGATTGAACCGCGGTCCCTGTGCTTTGCTGTGTGTGTGTGTGTGTGTGGCCAGCTCAGCCCACCAGGGGGCGGGGCTGGCTGGCATGTGGTGCTGGGGGATTGAACCGCGGTCCCTGTGCTTTGCTAAGCTTGTTCTAAGTAGGTGTTTTAGACCACTGAGCCATCTCACCAGCCCAATAAAACTATATCTACTATGCTCATATCTCATAGCCTAAATGAAATAGTATCTGAGAATATTTGGAGAGATGGTAGAAGCTGGCCTTGAACTTGCTATGTAGCCCAGGATGGTTGGAACTCACAGCAATCCTCCTGCCTCAGCCACCCCACTGTTGGGACTACTACTGTGCTGCTCTTAATTTTGGAGTATAGGGTTCAGTAACACCTTAAAAATACACAATTACTTTTAAAAATACATTTTCAAGGGGCTGGGGAGATGGCTCAGTGGAATAAACGCTTCCCTGGCAAGCGCAAGGGCCTGAATTCAATCCTCAGTTCTGGGGAAAAAAAAAAAAAATACATTTTCAAGTGACTACAACTAAGAATTAAGATTCATCTATTCTTGTTCTTCCAGTTCTTGCTGGAATTTACCTCTCGTCATTAACCCATAATTTTCACTTATGTTGGCACTTTGAAAAGGCTGAATACTTGTAAAAAATGCATTGAGGATGATCAAGCTGGAGTGGGGGAAGGAAAGTGACAATGTGAAAAGAAGTGGTACAACGACAGCGCAAGTCTACCCTTGCCGAAGAACAGCACCCCAGATGCAGCGGCCCAGGGTGGCATGGCTCTCAAAACTCAGGTGTCCATCTCCAGGAGTTTCGTAAGACAATTGCAACTTTTAATGTAGCTCTGTGCTCCAAATCCCAACTACTTTGTTGACTTTGAATCAGTAGCTTTTGCAATCAGGCAAGGTTCTGATTAATATATAGTTTTATCAACTCTCATCCCCCTAGATTTATTTACAATTTTTTTGTCTTTTGTGGGGAGAGGGGTTTTTGTAGCACTGAGCATTGAGCCCAAGACCTCTTACATGCTCTCTCACTGTGAGACATAGCCCTTGCTTTTTTTTTTTTTTTTTTTAAACATGGACTTTTGCTATGTTGTCCAGGCTGTCCTTGAACTTGTGACCCTCCTGTGTCAATTTCTTGAAATACTATGGATATAGGCAGGTGCAACCATGCCAATTTTTTCACCAGATTCTTGGTAGACTCGGCTTACCCATGCTGGCCCTTGGGGGTTTTCCCGCTTCCAGGCAGGCACAAAATAGCTCTAATATCTAGTTATTCAGACTAGAGAACTTTCTAAGATTCCTGATTGAAAGTCATTTTTTTAAAAACTGAGAACAGACTTTAAAGATGCACAATGAGACCTGTGAACATAAGGCTGCTCAGTGGCACCACCTTACATACATGGAACAGTAGCTCATCCGGAGCCTTGGGAGAAGTTCAGGGTCTGTTCTGTCAGCCAGGCTAATGTCTAGGGTGCCACCAACTGAGATGTTTGTCTCTGGACTGTGACTCAGCCAGTAAGGAACTAGCTCCAGGAACATGAGCAGCCACACAGTAAACACTTGTGTTTAGGTTTGGATGTCACTTAGAATCTGATCCTACCCCATGAGAATAGAACCTAATTGATTCAGTTTTGTTTGCATTGTAATTTAAATTTTGGAAATACTGAACCTATGGATCCTGAAGAAATCATTGATTGGTTCGAATCATCTGTAAAATGTCAAGATGATTAAGATGTGAACCCAGTCAGATCTGGGGTCTTGTTGGTCTTCGACCTGCCACCAAAAAGACTCCAGACCTTTTTTTTAAGTACCAGAAATTGAACTCACGACCTTGCTCCTGCTAGGCAGGTACTGTGCTGCTTAGCTACATTTCCAACCAAATTTTTTTTTTTTTTAGAGACCGAATCTCTCTATGTAGTCAACGCTGGCCTGGAACTTGTGACCCTCCTGTATCAGCTTCCCAAGTGCTGGGACTACAGATGCCTCCACCATGCGCAGTGACTCCTGGCGTTATTGACTTTGCATCATGTAACTTTTCACAGCCAATTAGAAACAGACTGTAGGCTTGGGGATGCATGCAGCTTGGTGAGAGAGTGCTCCTCCAGCATGCTTCAAGTTCTGGGCTGAGTCCTGGCACTGTAAAACAAAGAAAATGAAAAACAAACCAACACAAATGAAGCCCCATGGTAAAATTCCTTGTGACTGATTTAATATTTCTTGTGCATCAGTGTAAGTGTTCTTACAGTCAGTGGGGGAAAATGATTGTTCATAACTTTTTTGTTTTTTAAATTTAACCCTAGCCAGTAGGAATTTCTGCCGACTTCCGGGAACCCCCAGACCCAGTCCTAGCCCAGCTCCGGTGAGTGTGTGGAGAGCTACCTGCTAACCTGCGCCGGCAGGAACAGTCCCAGCCCAGGCACAGCGTGAGCCAGACCCTCTCCCACCCCCTCGGGCTGCCCCCCACCACTCCGCCATAACTCCCTAACCCCTCCCGCCCAGTAGGAATTTCTGCTGAGTTCCGGGAACGTCCAGACACAGTCCTAGCCCTGGTCCACAGCAGGAAGGAGCTGAGCACAGCAGCCAGACCTAAGCCAGACGCAGCTGTATAAGTCCAAACTCTATAGAGCTCCACCTGAACTTCAGTACATGTGAAGGTTATAACAACAGCAAAGATCTAAAACAAAGGGCAGAAGACAGTGCTACACAAAATGACGAGAAGGAACAAAATGCAACCTCAGAACCCAAGCCCACCAGTAACAAGTGCAGAGGACACTAACACAGAAAAAATTGGAAATCACACAGCTGAAAGCAATGAATCAACCGCTTCTGAAATAAAACAGCTGCAGAAAGATATAGAA
>NW_004524589.1:16949176-16950534 GCF_000260255.1 Octodon degus
AAAAAAAAGAGTCATAGTTAGACAGGATACCTTGGTGGAATAGCTAGTTTTCCTTTTAGTTCTTTTCCTGCTATGTGCTGCTCATCAGGCTTATAAGAAGAATTTGCAGTAATGACCTTTGTTCCCTCTTCGTAGGGCTCAGTATTTTTCTCTCTAGACTGCCCAGTATTTCCTGAGAGGCTCATTTGTCACAAAGGCAAGCGCTGCTATCCCTTGGGTGACCCACATGCTGAGCCCATTAGTGGCATCTCATGTTTAATCACTGTGATGATGTCTCTCCAAGCTCAGGCAACCCTTCTATCCCTGGAAGTCTGTAAATTCCAGTTGATGGGAGCCCTTCTTTTGCTGGTGTTGAGTATACTGGCATGGTTTTAAAGAACACATTCAACCGTCCTGGTAACATGTTCTTTATGGGATATTAGGCCTTGCCTTGGGCTGAAGAGAAGTGGCTGGGTTCTAAAACAACCCATCACAAATGCAAAGCAATGACAGCCTCACATGATGAGTATTCATTGTCCATTGAAAAGTGAAGAAGGATGCTTTGTCCCACACGAAGCTGGAGTTCTGTGAAGCAGATTGGCAGGAGCATAGCTTAACTTATCGAAAGAAATCATTTCTAAAACAGAATGGGGGCTCCCTAGTGGCTGTACAAAGAACCACTGCCGTGTAGAAGGGACATAGTAATTGTTACTAAAAAAAATATTAAAAGTCAGTCTTTCTTAACTGTAACAGTCAATTCTCCATTGTGACAAATGACCTGAGATAATCAATTACTAAGCAGGACAAGTTTATTTCAGTTCATAGTTTCAGAGATTTCAGTCCATGTTCAGCTGGCTCTGTTTGAGGGATGATAGTGCCTAAGCAAAGCATCATGATAGGGAGTGTGTGGTGGTACAGAGCCGCACACCATGGCAGTGGGGAAGCCCGGGGATAGGGCTTCCAGTATATGCTTTTAGGGCATCCCCCAATGAGCTAACTTCCTTCCACTAGGCTTTCATTCCTAAAGGTTCCACCACCTCCCAAGAGCACCTTGGAGATTTAAGATCCAAACACTAACATTAATATTTAACATAAAAATACATCCAGGTGACTACATCCTGGCCTGGTGAGTTACCTCTGAGGGAGAATAGAGTGGCGGGTCAAGGTGCTCTCACAAGAACTTTGGTTTCAGCATGCATCAACCTTTTACATCTGTATACTCTAGGTCTGGTGTATTTGTTTGTCCTATTATCTAGTTTAATCTGACCTAAATCCAAACTAAGAGCCTAAACAATGACTGAAACATTTAATTCTAATAATATTTGTAGCCCAATTCCAAGTTCTATTTTTTTTTTTTTTTTTTTTTTGATGGAACTGGG
>NW_004524589.1:16950634-16955662 GCF_000260255.1 Octodon degus
ATGAATGTCCATTTTGTATCTGTGTATTCAAAGTGGTTGGGATAGATATATAGTTGCATTCTCTTAATGAATAGAATGATTTTTTCTAATGGTGTTTGTAGGTAGGATCACAAGTCTGCATCTTGTACAGCAATTAACCAATAAGAAGAATATATGCAGTGTATTATTTGTTGAAACTGTACTTTCCATTTGATTTGAAACTGTCTCATTGCTATATGTTTATCAATAAAACTTTGAAAAGAAAAAAAGAAAATTTAACCCTACACAGTTCAGACTGTAGTGATCCTCCTGTCTCAGCCTCTCCAGTGCTAGGATTATAAGCATACGTCACCACACCTGGTTCTAGGTCCCACACAGCATGTAGTATCTGGGTTTGAACTCCAGACCTTGTGCTTGCCAGGAAGGTGCGTAGACTGCTGAGCTAGCCCCCCAGCCTTGTTCATAATTTTTGAAGCTGATAATCTAGGATTGGATGAGAATGACCAGTAGCATTATCCACTTCTGGCCTTGGGGATTCCTCAAATTCTTGCCCCCCTCTCCCCAGCTCCAGCAGACTTTTGAGAAAGTTTGAAGATATCTGTGAATTTCACTACTGGTGGTAGGAGGAAGAAGCTACTGGAGTCTAGAGCACAGAGGCCAGGAATGATGTTTAACACCTTACAATGTGCAATACTTCCCCGGTAGCAGAGTTCTCTGGCCCACTATGTCAAAAAAAATTGCCAAGTCAAAGAAACCATGCCCCAGATGAAATGAGGAGCATCAGGGAGAATGGTTAGCTTTTCTTTCTTTCTTTTTGCAGAACCAGAGATTGAACTCAGGCCCTTGTGCTTGCCAGGAAAGTGCTTATTCTACTGAGCCATCTCCCCAGCCCCTATGGTTAGCTTTTTGACTGGTGGCAGGAAAAGCCAGGCCACTGGCTGCATGAGGGAGGGTGAGATGGAAGGGTCTGTAGAGATTACTGAGATCAAAGTTTTGCAATTTTCCTTTTGAGTCATAAACCTGAAAAGGAAATTCTCATATGAAAAATATCCTACATTAGTAAAATAGCCATCCCTAAATAAAATCTACTGTTCTGGAGAAAATATGTGAAATATACTGTGAGTTGTCATGCATGTATACATTTTTGTTATGTTAGCAGACTTACAGACTTAGTTTTCGTTAGGCTTTTTGTGGAGGTGGTGGGGCAGAGAAGCAGAAATAAAGCTGTGGACGGGCTGGGGGGGTCTTCATTAACTGAACACACAGAGAAGAGCAAGGGCAGGGAGATGGAGGTACCACTGACCTGAGTGAGACAGGGAGGCTGACTTTCTGGACTTTTGCTAAGGGTGGAGCTTGAGGGGCTGGTTCAGTGATGCACAAGGAGCTGATTGGAGGCTCCCTTTTTGTGGGCGGGAAAGGTAAGAGGAAGTTACATCCAGGGTTGGGGGGGGCCGGAGAAGGAGGAAGTGGTCATTGGAAGATAAACTGTTGTTCTGGGGATTCAGCCATGCTGAGTGAGGGCCATGATAATTTAACAGTTTGTACTTGAGCTGGAATCTGTTTTGAGAGCGCTATCAGGAAGCATGATTTTAGGAATTCATTCCTAGTCCCAAGGGCTTCATCTTTCCTGTTGGGCTGGATGTAGTAGTGCACACCTGTAATCCCAGCAGTAGGGAAACTGAGGCAGGAAGATCGCAGGTTTTAGCCCAACCTTCCTAGGCTGCATAGTGAGGCCTGTCTCAATAAGCCAAACCAAAAAAAAAGGAGGCACAATAAATACTTCACAAAGGGCCAGTCAAATAGCTCAGAGGAATAAACCACCTGTTTAGGCAGATGCAAGGGCCAGGAGTTCGATCCCCTGGACTGCCCTGCCAGCCCTGCTCCCAGTTCGCGCTGAGATGGCAATTGAGACTGGCCATGGTGGCATGCGCCTATAATCCCAGCACTTGGGCGGCTGTAAACAGACGGATCACTATGAGTCCAATCTATGCAGTGAGACCCAGTAGACCCTGCCCTAAATACCAAAACAACAACAACAAAAACCTTCACAGTTGCATATGCAACAATGCAAGGTTCTTGGGGCAGGAGGTTGCCAAATGGCAGTTATTCATTCAAGAAGATCCAAGGCCAAGCCCACGACAATGTGGCACATAGACACTCCATGGACATTTGGTGAATGAATGTATTTTGAGCAGAAAATAAAAGCATACTGACAGCCTCTAAAGAAGAAGTAATGTGAGTAATAACAATAAACTCTTAAGGCGTGGCGGTACACTTCTCTAATCCCACCACTCGGGAGACCCTCGCAGGAGGACGCAGGAGAGTTGGAGGCCAGCCTGGGTTACATAGTGAGACTGTCTCAAAAATCCAAAAACAAAACAAACAAACAAACACCCCACACACACACAAAAGAGAGGGGTGTCTGGGGCGCCGGCCTTAGGCGGGATCCACGCTCATCTCGAGGAGATGACGTGGGTCTCTCTGGGCTGGCCACATCACCTGGACGGTGGATGTAGAGCCCTGCGGCGCTCGCAGCCCCTGCGAGCTCAGCCTTCTGTCCCGCTTCTGCTCGCCTCCGTGGCCTCTTCCGCTGGTGGTCCTCTTGGTCCTCAGCTCACCTGAACTTGACTTTACCGCCCCTGCCTCTGAACTGTGACCAAGCTGAGGCCCTGCGTATGTTTCAGAACGGCCCCAGTCCTGCTCTGTGTGAGAACAGGGAACTAGCCAAGACGGTGACTCCTGCAGCTTTCTTCCCATTTTGGAAAGTAAACGATGCTACCTGTTGAGAGGGGTGGGTCTGTTTTTATTGTTTGCACACATCATCTCCTTCGCATGGTATCAAAACCTAAGATTTGTATCTGCGAAGTCACTTAGCAGAAAAAAGGGGAGTGAGGGAAGAATTCACTTAACCTTTATAGAAGTTCAACAGGTTTGCAGGTCCACCGACCTACATATCATCTCTTTTCTCCGCAAGCCTATGAATCTCCCCTCCCCAAACAACAAGTCTCCTCCGAGGACTTTATTTATTTACTTATTTTCTTACAAAAGAAGTTCCCCTACATGCATGGGAAAGATGAAGCAAGAAGTTCACTTTAAAGCCAAACCTTTTCTTTGTTACCTGTTTAAATCCTTGGACTAAAGCCTAAACTTTAAGGAGCAAGTTAAACAGTAAATAAATTCTGCTAATGGCTATTAGATTGCTAGCTAGGGAGATTAGTATAGGGAGTAATTCTAATTAAATAAAGAAAGCTGGAGCGAGCTGAAATGTTTCGAGAATAGATTTCATCTCCCGTGCCTCATTAGGAATATGAAATCAGCTTCTGCTGTGACAAGACAACCTTTCAAAGGACAGCTCTGTTGTCATAAAGAGGCTGTTGAACCTCCATTTTCAAATTTTGAATTTCTTTTTTAGTAGCAAAGGGTATTTTTATTGTCCAAATCCAATTAAAGCCATGCCAAATCACTGTGTTGTATTTTAAGTTAACAATAATTTATCTCTCATTTGGACACATAAAATGGCTGACCTTAGCTCCAGATACAGAATTTAAAAATTGAGGTTATTGCCCCCCGGTAGATCATAGGGCTTACCCAGGTCAGAAGGCTGGTTTGCCCCCTCCCTCACCCTTGCTTTCAGTACCTGGTAGGTCTTGCAGTCCCATAGGTATTATTTTAAATAAAGTTAACCAAAGTGGAGAAGAAAATTGGGTTAGAATAACTAAGTGATAGACTTAGCAAGCCTGACAGTCAGTTTTACCAATGTAGAGCTTAATTTATTAAGTTATAAAAGCAGTGACTGGGAGCCAGGAGATAGCTCAGTGGTGCATGCGCCTGCCCGGCAAGCTCAAGGTCCTGAGTTCAATCCCTAGTACCAGAAAAAAAAAAAAAAAAGGTAGTGGCTGAGTTTTGGGATGAGCTAAACATTAAAGTCTACAGAAGGACGTCTTATAATTGGGTTTATTTTACTCTTTATTAGTGTGAGTTTACACAGTTCTAGAGCCATTGCCTGCAACCTCTGACCCTTCCTTGTCCTGCACATACTAAAAATATGAAATGAACAAAAACATAGTTTATTTTCTCTTGTATAGTCATTATTGAAAGGAAATGTTTAGAAACTGAAAGGGGGGAGCCATTTTGCAATGTTTGAGATAAATTTCTAAGGAATCCCTTTTAAGAAAATGATGCAGGAAATGTCCCTGCTGCATCACTAGTGTGAGTGAGGGGTCGTGAGGCCCAGGAGGTGCCTAAAGAGGCAGGTGGGAAGGAACACTCAGAGGCCCCGTTCTCTCGCCCTCTCTCCTTCACTCCTCCCATCCATTTCTCCCCATGGACCAGAACTAAGTACATAGAAGTTCTGTAGATTATATCAACAGTGTCCGAGCAAGTCGGCTGGAAGTGTATGAGGGAAGGGAGCACCCCTAGAGTGCAAGCTCCTTGTAGTCACTTTATTTATTGGTTTATTTATTTTGTAAAGGGAGTAATTCTGTACAAAAGTAAATAGTTCACTGTATTTACTTATTCTCCTTATGCACTGGTATAGTGTTCCCAACACAGCCTAACTTTGAAGTCAGCAGTACCCTGATTGAGCCTGCTCCATCCAATCAAGGTGACCTTGGACAAGTATCTTTACCTTTCTGAGTTTTGTCACCATCACTGAAGGCAAAAATAATGCTTACCTAGGAATTCGTAGCCTTCGTATCTTTATCTCTCTCTATAAACCTCAGTTACATAAACCTGGGCTCAGATAGCCTGTGCTTCTCCAGGTATCTGTGTGCTAGCTTAAGAGCCATAGTTAGGATTTCCGGGAACCCCCAGACCCAGTCCTAGCCCAGGTCCGGTGAGTGTGTGGAGAGCTTCCTGCTACCCTGCGCTGCCGGGACCAGTCCCAGCCCAGGCGCAGCATAGGCAGGACCCTCTCCCACACCCTCGGGCAGCCCCCTACCACTCCAACTTATCTGCCCCACCCCTCCCACCAAGTAGGAATTTCTGCCGAGTTCCAGGAACCCCCAGACCCAATCCTAGCCCAGGTCCGCAGCGGGAAGGAGCTGAGCA
>NW_004524589.1:16963943-16967803 GCF_000260255.1 Octodon degus
TTTTTTTTGCATTTATATATTTAGTACAGGCTCTCACTATGCAGCTTGGACTCGTAATGGTACTCCTGTTTTAGCCTCCCCAGCTCTGGCATTATAGGTGTGCGTCACCAGGCCCAGTTTCAAATTCTTTTTCTGTCATGATATGGGAAATTGATAGTTAGAGAAAATCAGAAAGGAAGAGAATAATGAAAACATGGATGAACACCTATAATATTCAATAACGGAACTTAGAACAAATGGGATATACCGATGAATGTCCATTTTGTATCTGTGTATTCAAAGTGGTTAGGACAGATATATAGTTGCATTCTCTTAATGAATAGAATGATTTGTTCTAATGGTGTTTGTAAATAGGATCACAAGCCTGCATCTTGTACAGCAATTAACCAGTAAGAAGAATATATGCAGTGTGTTATTTGTTGAAACTGTACTTCCGATTTGATTTGGAACTGTCTCATTGCTATCTGTTTATCAATAAAATTTTGAAAAAAAAAACAAGGATGTACATTTCTTACCAGCAATGAAGTACATCTAATACATTATTTTATATAATTGTGACATATCTATTTTCTAACATTCAGAGCTGTCAAACTGATTATCAATATTACTTGAACCAAAAAAAACAGATTTTTTAAAAATCACTTTATCATAGAACGTTAGTTGTTTTTGTTTGTTTGTTTGTTTTCAGTACTGGGGTCCAAATCCAAGGGCATGCTACAACTTAGCTGATACTGTCAGCCTTCTTTATCTTTGGTCTTGAGACGTGTCTTCCAAAGTCAACTTGCTGTCCTTCTGCTTCAGCCTCTTCAGCTGGCATCACACGTATGCCCACCGTGCTCTATCCACCATGCTCAGCATCATCTTCAAATTAAGTATGTCAATTATATTATTTGTTGTAAGAACAAACTTTTTTTGGATCTATTAATAATACAGTCAAGAATTACACTTTTTAAAAAAAAGAATTTCTCTAAAGCATCCACCATTTCATTTTAAAATATTTTAAATTTCCATTTCTGCTCTTCTATTGTATGCTCAGTATTCTAACGTAGCAGTATTTGTATGTTTGTCAGTTTGGTGTCGTATAGTGTAAACTTACTGGCAGGGTCATGAATAATACGTTTGATTGATACTGAGTTACAGAGAAATTTAGAGCATAACTAGAGGACACCTTCTTCACAGTCTATGGAACCTTGGGAAATTACCTCAGATTCTTCCCCTGTACAGTGGGGATCATGATAATGCCTAAAACAAGGTTTTTGTGAGTCTAAAATGTGTTTTTTTCTTTTATTGGTACATTTTAGGTACACAATGATAACATTCATTGTAGGGAATTTGTACCTTTACATGATATTTTGATTCTTCTTCTTTTCTGTTCCCCTTCCCTCCCTTCAACTTCTTTTCCTCCTTTTTATTTGCAAAAGCTTTGCTTCCCTTTTTCTTCTACTCTTTGTGTAGCTGTGTCTTTTAAAAAGTAGCTGGCAAATTGCATGCATGACACTGACATAGTTTAGATTTTATTTATTGTTTAAGTGTTGTTATCATCATTGCAGCATTTCTGAGCCTCATGTCTTATGCTTTTCTGGAAATGTGTCTGTACATATTTGAGTGATGCTCCAAACCTTACCTCTCTTTGAAGTCTTGCAAAATAAATTGCTATCAAAGGAACTTGTTTAATTTTATTTCTTTCTCAAATACATTTGATCCAAGAAGCCATCTCTAATTTACAAAATATTAGTTAATTTTAAATAGCTGTAATAAACCTTTTATTGAACACAAGCAATATATTTTTATGAAAACTGTTTTATACGTTTGCAGATCTGTTCAATATCTGCTTTAATAATGATACAGGGAGAAAAACTGGTCTCGAGTGGGTGACCTCCAAATGACATAGGGCTCTGGACCTGACCTGCACAAGTTCGTGTTCTCTAAAACCGAAGAATGAATTTTTGGAACAAATGGAGGTTATTAGCAGAATATATTTATTGAGAGAAAGCAAGCTCCTGTCCCAAGAGAGGGACAGGAGGAGGGGTGGCCGGAGCATGCAGGTCCCCCCAGAAGTTGTCTCTTGCAGGGACTTTTATAAAGGAAAACCATGTAGTGAGGCGGGTCTAAGGTGGTGGAGAAAACATGGGAACTTGCTTAGTTGAGCATGAGGTGGGACAAAACTATGGTCAACCAATGAGATTACAAGCACCATTGCTCAGGTAAAATTGATTAAGTCCAGTATCAAATGGGAAAGCGAGTCACGTAGCAAGAGGGCACAAATATAGAACAGGGTCTCTTCCTTTTGGGGGTTGGGCTAGTGACTCATTTGGACTCTTTCAAGTTGATTGATATTATTTAGGATATCAATCCCAAGTAGTGCCTATCCCTAGGGAAGTATGTAGCTGTGCTTCCTCTTTTTGTCTTGTTCTTCAGGTGTGGCCCATATGGGAGTGTCTGTCCCTTCCAAGTTGCAAAGTCACCTTGTCTTCCATCTTGTCTCCTTGAGAGCCTGACTCTGTCTAACTGCCTATAATGTTTCTATATAACTTGGCTGCCTCAATAATAGATGCACTTTCATGTGTGCTACTGTAGTGTGCTAGGAAATACTGTTTTAGTTGAAGTAATTGACAACCAAAATCTAGCTACACGCAGCTATATAATTTGAAACAATAGTTTTAAAATAGTATTTTCAGAAAATTGTGATTATTTTCTCACACTGCCCCAAAATTTGATGCTTGGTAATTTCCTAAGCACTAGTTGTACTGTGTAATCCAAAATTATGTCTCTGAACTTTTCATACTCCATCCAATTGCATCTATTGACCCAGTATTGAGTGAGTATGTATTTTTTATTTTTTGAGGAACATGCACAAGCATATCCAAAACTCATTTGTCAAAACTGCCTTTCTGATTATGTGTTCTGGTTTTGATGTTATTCTAGAGCCCATGTATCATGAGTGCTGAAGTTGTATGGTAAACACCATGGGTGTGTTGTGCAGCATCTGCCTAGATAACTCTTGTACTTATTAATTAATTTGAATCGTGGTATTTTTCTGAATTGTAGTCTTTTGCAGAAACAGGAGGCGTCAAACCAACTTACTTAAACAACAGCACAGTAGCTTAAACAGTGGAGGGGTGTTTATGGGAGAAAAGGCAACTCTAGCACTAGTGGACTCAACTTCTTAGCCTGTTAAGTTAAACAAACTTTCAACTGTCCAAATAGCTGAGCGGGTGAAAGCGCCTGCAAGCAGGTGCCCAGGTTTGATCCCCAGGCCTGCCATGCTGGCCCTGCCCCTGGGGTGCGCTGAGGTGATAAGAGACTGGGCGTGGTGGCATGCCCATGTAGTCCCAGCACTACGAGTCTGATCTAGTAGTGAGGCCCTGAACACCCTGTAGACCCTTCCCTAAAAAAAAAAAAAAAAAAAAAATAGGCCTGGGATAAAAAAAAAAAAAAAAAAAAAAAATTAAGAAAAGTTAAATTTTCAAATCCTTTGACCTCTCTTCTATAGAACATGGCATGAACGTGACTGGGCATCAGACTTTAGCGAGTAGGCAAAGCACTGCACACCACTGCTACCCCTCAGAGAGTGCTTTTCCAGTCCCTTTCCTGGTGCTGTGGTTAAAGTCGGCCCAGAGCAACAGTTGTTCTCCTCCTTGGGACAGACATGTTTCTGTCTCATCACCCATAAAATCTTTTCTAAATCACTACAGACATTCACTAGCAAAGCTTCTAGTCTTTCCTGAAAATAACAAAGGACATGGAGAAACACTCACTAGACTTGCCAAAAATGTCATTTGCATCTTTTCTTTTTTTTTTAATTTTATTTTTTTAAATTTATTTGTGTGTGTGTGTGTGTGTGTGTGTGTGTGTGTGTG
>NW_004524589.1:16968793-16969318 GCF_000260255.1 Octodon degus
AAAAAAAAAAAAAGAACAATCACACAGCACTGTTCTCTGATGAGCTATGAGCCTCATCAAGACAACTGGTTTCAGGTAGG
Organism: Octodon degus; assembly: GCF_000260255.1. Taxonomy (NCBI): domain Eukaryota; kingdom Metazoa; phylum Chordata; class Mammalia; order Rodentia; family Octodontidae; genus Octodon; species Octodon degus. The sequence goes on from NW_004524589.1 coordinate 16,968,874, forward strand.
CATTGTCCAGTCCTGAAGTCCTTCCAGATTATTTTGAAAATGTTAAGACAGCTAGCCTCATGTGGCCGAAGTAATATGCAAAAATCTATCCAGATATATATTTAGACACTTGCATCTTCAACATCTTTCAATTTTTTTGCTGACAAAAATATGCAAAAGATGATTTTATTGTTATTTTAATAAATTAATTACATTTGCTGAATATTTAAAAAAATCCTTAATATAGGATAATGTCTTGGCAACACTACTTGCCCAATTTCTTTTTTTCTTTTTTTTTTGCTAGTTTTAGCATTTCTCTTTTAAAGAATTTATTTTACACCTATTATACCACACAGCATGTTTCAAACACTGACACATAACCCCCTAATAAGGTAAAGCAAAGACAAGAAAGCTTATCTTACTAGAAACAAAGATACACCATTACTTATAGTCTTCAAACATTATT
>NW_004524589.1:16972063-16982535 GCF_000260255.1 Octodon degus
CACTGACAGAACTGGTAGTTTCAGCATCCTTCTCCAGGTTCTGAAATTCAGAAGTTTCTTTAACTTTTTTCTTTTTCCGTGGCATCCTTTTGTCTCGGTATCGGGAGACCGCCCGGGAGTGAAAAGCCTGCTGCGGCCCCGCGGAAGGCGAGAAGGCGTTATGAGAAGGACGGGCGCGAGGCGTCAGGTACCGGCCGGCGGCGCGCGCAGCTCTGCAAAAGTTATTTTTTCTTAAAAAATAAAATATAGCATAAAAATGTGTTACGTAAATCACTGAGATGTGTAAATAAAGAAAGTATGAAATTCCTGGACCAGAAAAAAAAAAAAAATCATTTTAAAATTTATGGATTAAAGGCCAGCCTGAACTGCATAGTGAGATCATGTCTCAAAAAAAACAAAAACAAAAACAATAACAACAACAACAAAAATCAAGATGCATTATAAACTATACCAATATATTGCAAACATGTACCAATAAAATAAAATTTAAAAACAAATTAAATTTACTAATAAAAATAAATATATCTGAAATAAAAATAACGATGAGGTAGCAAATAATTTCTTTTTCAGTGGAAAACTTTTGAACAATATCCAAGTTTCCAATACTGTAAATAATAAATGATTTCAGACTCTATTCTTTAAGTTACAGATATGATGAAAAATATTTTGCTTTTGAAATGCTGCCTTGAGATTAATCTCAGTGAGAACTCTGAGGCTGTATTCATCGGATCTTCTCGTTGATTCTTTCAGCACCAACTCATAACATACAACAAGCGGCCCACAACCTGGGGCACGGAAGGTGAACGGAGTGAGTGGGACCACCTGTGGGCCCTCCAGTCCTCACACCAGCCAGTGCCCATGCCCAGTATGTGAGCTGGACCATCTGCCAGCCAGCTGGATCCTCATAATCCTTATTCCTTGGCGTCTGGAGTGCTGGGTTATAAGGTGTATAGCCAACACATCCCCATCAAGAATTTTATTTATCATACGTATTAACAGATAATCAGGCTGGGGTGGAGCTCAATAGATGAGCATATGTGGAGTATATGCAAAATTTAATCTCCAGCAATCTCTTTTCACCTCCACAAAAAAGAAAGAACTCACATCATACTGTGATTTATTTTTATATAAATAAATATAAAAGTTTACCCTAGTTCTATCACTACTCTTGAGGGTCACTAGATTTTGTGCAAATATTTTATAGCATAGAGCTACATATATAAATAGTGGCTCTTTAAATAGATAGATAGATAGATAGATAGATAGATAGATAGATAGATAGATAGATCTTTGTTTAGTAGAATAGTAATATCAAAATATACAACTCCTTTATAAATTGACAGTTATTGTAACAACTTACAAACAAGTTTTTCTAAGTACAGTGTCAATTTCCAGATGGCAAATACCATGTATCTTTCTTCTTTATATTTTTCAAAGGCTGTATTGTAGCACTGCTTCCATAGTAAGTGTTCTACTTAGCTGGATCAATGGCTTGATAGAAAATTCAAGTGCTCCTGATTTGATATTTGCAGGTTATTGGATTGCCCAAGATTTGAACAGATACACTGGTATACTGGAAGTAAAGGGCAGAGGGAGGATAAGGGATATTAGTGGAGTCCCCTATTTAACACTCTATCTATCTATCTATCTATCTATCTATCTATCTATCTATCTATCTATCTATATTAGGGAAGTTCCTGCCAATCTTCCAAGTGTAGATTCCTTTTCTATTTTTGGCGGAACCCAGGATTGAACTCAGGCCCTTGCGCTTGCCAAGGAAGTGCTTATTCCACTGAGCCATCTCCCCAGCCCCCGTAGATTGCTTTTTTTGAGGAATATGTCTAATGCCACTGTGTCTAGTACATAAGACAGGATCAGTGGAAGGAAAAGGCCATAATCTCATTCCCCCCAAAAAATTCCTTCAAAGTCCTTTATATTCTTTTCAAATAGAAAGCTAAATATTCAACTTTATAATATATAAGCGATTTCAGAGTTTTCTGTCAACCTGAGATAAGTGCAAGGTGAGACCAGTGACATTATGTGCACTTTTATTGAGTTGGGATTGTTTATTAAACAATCTGATGATTTTTTTTTGGGGGGGTGCTGGCTTAGCCTGCCTTAAGTTTGAATTATTAAACAATCTGAAGGCCAGGCATTGTGCCATACGCCTATAATCCCAACACTCAGGAGGTTGAGGCAAGTGTTGCAAATTCAAGACCAGCCTGTGCTGTAAAGTGAGCTCAAGGCCAGCTTGCACTGCGTAACAAGACCATGTCTCAACAAAGACAAAAAGATAAAATAGAAAAATGAAAAAAAACCTGAAAATCTGGTACAAATACATACTTTTCTAAGAAGATGAATTTATTAAGATTTTATATAAGGAGAACAAATCCAAGAAAACAATTAGAAAGGTTGAAAAATTGTATCCCAAATTGTGTCAGGCACTGATAGATTTATAGGCTATTCTATCTAACTTTCTTTGAGAAATGATAATTTCCATGTTATTCCGCTAGTCTAGATAGTAATTAATACACCACCAGGCCTAGTGATAATAGGGGTGTAACAAAGAAAAGCCCCTCTTGCAAAGAGCACTAAAAAATCATGGATTTGGGTCAAAGGTAACTTTTAGAACAAGAAAGTAAAAATTTCATAGAAGAGGCTGAGGAGCTTCACAGGGCAGATGAAAGGCTGTCAGGAGAAAAGGAAGGGTAAGAGCGGGAGTCAGAAAAGCATTTTTATAGAACTCTTTGGTGATTACAGTGTGGACAGTAAAGAGTGACCTGGAAATCTTAAACACCTTATGACTGGGGCAGGTACAGGACTAGATTCTTCCTTCTGTATTTGAGTCAAATGGCTGAATTGAGACTGAATTCAGCAAGACCAAAGAACTGAAATTGTTGCCCAAAACACATGGTATTCTTGAGCTTCCCTTGACAACCTCTTTCTTTTGGGTCCTTCATATGGAGCCCTGGAGGCCACTGTTACAATGTCTAGGGTAAGTACACACTCTCTTGAAAGCATGCTATCTCTTGAACCTTCCAGCCCTGTTCTTCTTTAGGATTGTTCTAGAGGGTGTATCCAATGGATTTAGCAGGAAAAATGAATAGGAAGTATGGGGCAATAGCTGTTTTTTTGTAGATGATATAATGGTTTATTGAGCAAACCAGCCAGAAACAGGAGTGGTGGCACATGCCACCACTGTAACCCCAGAATTTGGAATGCTAAAATATGACTGAGTTTGGGGAAGAGGGGGAGGGGAACAGAGGGGAGAGGAGAGAACAGAGGAGGGCAGGGCAGGGGAGGGGAGAGGAAAATAACAAGGTGGGAGCAGCTGCAAGCAGCTGTAATCCTATAATCTCAGCTATGTGGGAGGTTCCAGGCAGGAGGAACACTTGAGGACAGAAGTCCTCATTAAAATTAAAATTAAATCAAATAAGAGAAACTCAGATTCTCTCAAGAACAATTAGAGAACTTAATGACAGAGTTAAAGCACCCTGATAAGCCGGGTGTGTTGGCACACGCCTATAGTCCCAGCACTTGGAAGACAGAGGCAGGAGGATCCCTGGAGTTCAAGGCCAGCCTATCTGTCAGAGAGACCCTGTTTCACAAGCAAACAAACTAAACAAGCTTAAAGTATCCTGATACAAGAAATATAAACAAAATGTTAGCATTCATATCCTGTTTACAATAGCAACAAAAACAAAAATTGAGCATTAACAATAAAAATATATGAAACCTACAAGAAAAAAAATGAAAGTATAAAAATATGAAGGATGTTTTACATGGGAAATGAAATATTATGCAGTATTTATGAATGAGAAGTGTTTTTCTTTTTTTCTTATAGTACCAAGGATTGAACCCATGGCCCTCCCATTGAGCTATCTCCCCAGCCACTTGAATATATTTATTTAAGTTATTGACAGGACCTCAGTAAGTACGTACATTGGCCAGCCTGATTTTGAACTTGTAAGCCTTTTGCCTCGGCTTTCCAGAGCATAGAAATTATAGGTGTGCATCCCTATGCAGAGCAGAAGCCGAAATAATTTTAAGTAGATATCTTACTTCATATTTTCAGTTTTCTTCTATTCTGATGAAAGCACCATTTTGTTGATCTTTGTTCATTAACATCAATAAGCAAGTACACAAGTGACATAAAATTTTAGAACAGTCCAATGAAAAGCTATTCTCTAGCAAGGCATGGAGATGGCTGCCTGCAATCTTAGTTAATCAGGAGCCTGAGGCTCAGCAGCAATTAGCAACACCTTATCTCTAAAAAGGGTGAGTGCCCCTGAGTTTGACCCCTAGTACTGTAAAAAGTATTGGTTCTCTGTAAGTTAAATAATACATTAGTATTAATTACTAGTGTGTGGCACGTTAAGTACAGAAAGTAGATTACAGAGTAGTCTGTATTTAAAATCTCATTTTTACAAATATGTATAGCTCTGTATTAACATACATGTGAGAATGTGTATGCTATCGGCTTCTCTCTCTCTTTTTTTTTTTTTTTTTTGCCGTACCTGGGATTGAACTCAGGACCCTGCACTTGCTAGGCAGGCACTTGTTCTACTGAGCCATCTCCCTGGCCCTTTGGCTTATATTTATGAAGATAGAATATATATAATTTTTAACATGGGTAAATTGATCTAGGTTGGAATATGCATATTTTCACTTAATACATTTTAAATGGTTCTGTTATTCACTGTGAATATATATACATACATATATATATATATATATATATATGTATATATATATATATTTTTTTCCCCACTTGCTTTTAACTTAAAATGACACATTTGTGACAACAGGAATAAACAATAGAATGGAGCATGTTCTAAATTTGTTTTTTCTGTGGATACCACTAAATCAAATTCCTCATGACCTGGTGATCAATTGAATGCCCTCAACAAGGACAGAGTAATAGTCCAGTTTCTCAGGATGAATAACTCTAATCAAAAAATTAGGAAGGGCTGGTGAGAGAGCTCAGCCATCTAAAGCACCTGCTTAGGCAAGCTTAGGCAAGCACAAGGACTGGACTACAGTTTGATCCCCTGCACCACACGCCATGCCAGCCCCGCTCCCAGGGCAGGCTGAGCGGGACACACACACACACACACACACACACATTAGGAAATGCAGGATGTATAAGGAATTTGGATGGAGAATTTTGCACACTTAATATTGGACATGATCAGTTTGAATATTCACATGCAATTAAGGATGTCATACAGAGTCAGGATCCAGGCATGAAGTGGTCTTGGTGTCTGGGAGTGAGATGGGTGACAGAGGGTTCTCTTGTTCAAAGCAACCTGCCCTGGTTCTTCCTGGTGAAGCCTTCACTGTGTGTTCTCCAGCCCCATGATCCTCAAAACGCAGGTGAGCTTCTTGTGGGATTGGACTGAACTTGGCAGTTCACCCTTCCCCAAACCATCTTCCCTCGAAAGTAAGGAGATGCTGTTCCTCCTTGGAAGAAAGTGGTTTCCCTGGGGTGAGCAGCTACTATGAAGAGGCACAAGCCTCTTAGAATTTATAGCAGGATTCTATTTAATCCTAACAACCTATTGTGAAGTAAGATACTAGTGTTAGGTAAGATACCAAAGCTCAAGATGTCAGAGGACACTGAGATAACACAACTGGTGATAAATGGCAAAACCTAAATGGTTCAAGCTGTCTCTTTCCAGAGTTTGCATCTCTATCCTCTGACTTCTGTCTTATTGCCTTTGTAGTCACTATGATTTTACAGCCTTTCTTTTAATATATGTAAGAAATGCAACAAGGGCTTGCAATACAGCTCAGCAGACTAAGTGCTGTGTAGACAAGTGTAGGTTCTAGGGTTCGATCCCTGGTATCACAGGCTGCGTTGGCCAGGCCCTGTCACGCTAAGCCTGCGATGGAGTCTGGGCATGTTGGTACATGCCTGTAATCCCAGCTGCTGGGAAGGCTGAAAACAGGAGGATCATTATGAGTCTGAACTGTGTCGTGAGACCCTGTACCAAAATGATGATAATAATAATAATAATAATAATAATAATAATAATAATAATAAATATTTTTTAAGAAAGAGATGCAACAAAAATATGTGTGTATGGCAACAGAATGCATTCCTACTCATTGGACTTGGTTCTAAGCTATGGAGACTTCAATAAGGTTTCCAGGAAAATCTTTTTTTTATTATTATTAATTTGATTGAGAAACAAATAGCAAGGAGACAGTTTCAAAACCAATTAATAGGACAGTTTCAGTAATTAATACATGGCATATTGTTGACTTCGTAGTACTTATTCATAGCTCCAGGAAAATCTTTTCAATAAAATCAAATTTTAGAGAACATATGGTTACAACTGTTTATCTGGTATTGTCACCTATATATTATACGTGGGTTTTACTGTTGACAGATTTCAGAAGAGAAACTTCCTAGGATTGCCCGTGTGTGAAAAATCAAAGCCAGTGGTTAGTGGATGCCTACTATCTATGGGAAATAGAAAAATCTGGTATGATATTTTTTTGTTGTTGTTGTTATGATATTCTTAACCCAGTAAAGTTTTTTAAGTCACTAGTACTTTCATAGCACTTCTCAAGACACCGAGAAAGGAAAAGCTATATTTTTCCTTAAAATATTTCACATTGCTGTGTGTGGTGGAACATGCCTGTAATCCCAGCACTTGAGAGGCTGAGGCAGAAAGATCAGATTGACATTGAGGACTGCCTGGGCCAGTAAATTCAAGGCCATCCTGAACTGCTTAATGAGACCTTATCTCAGAAAAACCAAAACAGGGCCAGCCAGATAGCTCAGTGGACTATAGAGCCTGCTTAGGCAAGCACTAGGGGACTGGGGCTCAATTCCCATTCCTTGCCTGCCCTGTTCCCGGGGCGTGACCAACTGAGACTGGGTGTGCTGTCTTGGGTCTGTAATTCCAGGGCTTGGGAAGCTGAAAACAGGAGGAGCACTACGAGTCTGATCTGTACAGTGAGACCCTGTAGACCCTGTACTAAATGCATTAAAAAAAGCCCAAAAAATCCTTTTAAAAACTTACATTATATATGTTAGTTATATATAATATCACAAGATAGTTGGGATAGATATACAGCTACTTTCTTTTAGTTCATTGAGAAGAAAGATTTGTACTAATATTGTTTAGACAAGATATCATGTCTATATCTTGTCCTCTGAATAACTACTACAAAGACAATAATGTGCATTGTATTAATTATTGTAACTGTCCTACTAACCTATTTTGAAACTGTTTCATTGCTATTTTTTCTTTTTTTCTCATTAAAATAAAAAAAAAAAAAACACCATTATATTACTAGAGAAATAAGAGAAAAACAAGTTCAAGGTATGGTATTGGCTTTAGTAAGAAGTGTCTTGATGCAAATAACAAGTTTTCTGTGGCTCTGCTTCTCTTTCTATGCAATAAGACTTTGTTTATTTTTTATGTATTTGGTGCAGGGTCTCACTATGCAGCTTGGACTCGTAGTGATCCTCCCATTTTCAGCCTTCGCAGCACTGGGATTACAGGAATGCACCAATACTCCTGATCTCAGTGGCCTGCTCAGTATGCCCGAGGATGGGGACAGCGTGGCATGTGGTGCCAGGGATCGAACCCTAGTCCCCGTGCTTGCTCAGCAGGAGCTTAGGTGGCTAAGCTATCTCACCGGCCCTTACTTTCCAGATATTAAAAACAAACACCTAAACCTTTAGCAATTTGAATAACGGATAATGTTTGGTGAATAATCAGTGTCATGATGATTTTAAAACACTGTGAAAAAAACACTGTGGTAAAACTCAGCCTCTGATTACTAACAAGATAGATCTAATTTGAAAATACACTTGAGGCTTGCAGCAACTCTACTGTCCCAACTTGAGCTTCAAGCGTAAATATAGTAAAGCATGGCTTGCATTTAGATCTAAGTGGTAACTAGGAAAAAAAGAAAAGAAAGAAAATGCATAGGTCAGCAGCTAATGTGAGCCTGCCCTCCCCCCCTCCCAATAAAAAGGTCTGCTGATAAATTACTCAGTGCTTCAGAAAGATCGCGGTGAGTTTGAGGACAGCTTGGACTACATAGTGAGTTCACTATATTTTTGTTAGACATATGCTGTAAGTGAAACCAATATCTAATTTTTATCATCAGACCTTATAAAAGAAAACATGAGACCTTTTTTTAACCCAAGAACTCTCCACTGCAAAGCTCTATTCTTTGGTGAGGGGTAGCATCTAGAAGGCAGAGAGTTAAAGACGTCACTTTAAATGACAAAAGCTGAACACTTTACCCCACTTTCGCTCTCTCATCTATTCATCCTTTCATTGTGCAGGATTTCAGCTTTCTGAGCTCTTCTGCTACCTGCTCCTAATTTGTATTCCTAGGCAGGGGCCTGACGAGTTATTTTGCATTTGTGTGCTAACACTGGTGTGTTCTCCGGAGGAGGAGGGAAAGACAAGACACCACAGGGCCGGAATGGGGTGGGAGGTGGGTGCAAGGCTCTCTGGCAGAGTCTTGCTGAATTTTAATCTTGAGTGCCTCTCCTCTCAACAAAGCCCCCCTGATTTTGAGGAATACCCTGTGACAGCTCCTGTGTCCACATTGGAAATAAAGGTTTTAGCTGAAATTTGAATTTAGAGAAATCACTTATAATAATAATCTCTTAAGATGATCATGCATAACATTTCCAAAATACTGTATATGAATGTCTTGGGGAAACTATTGTAACTTGTGAAAGGAAGAGATTTACCACATTTGGGGATGGGAGGAGGAAAGGAGGAAAACGTTAAATGTTTTACCAAAATAAAGAGAACATTTTTTTCTTCATTATTAGAAGAATTTGGGAAACAAAAATGCTCACAGAAAATCATTTTGACTGAACTAGTCTTATTAGAGAGTGTTGTAGTTTACAAACACTACCCTGATTTAGTTTGCCCTGTGTTTTACTTTACCTCCGAGGACACGACTCAGTTGAACTGAATGAAACACTTCTGATTTTGTATCTGTTAGGCAAAGTAACACTTTCATATAACCAAGTAAAGAGCAGGGCAAAGATAGGCCCATTATGAATAATTAGTATGTGTGGTCTAACTTCTAATTAACTAAGGGGGTGCCAACGCATTCACTGCAAGAAGGCTGCTGTGACCCCTTTCTGGAGTTGTATTCATTAACCAAAGAGCTAGAGGAAAATGTCATTTTTCTCCTCATTTATTCAAGTCCAATTTTCTAATGAAGGCATAGAACATTGCCACCTCTGCTCCATCAGTAGTTGTTAAAGGTTGTGGTGTTGCACTTTTTGAAAATGACAGCAAGTGCTATTATTTTATGTAAACCGAAGTTAAGAGGCAGCTCCTCTTGCATTCTGAGAAAGAATACAAAAGACATTTGAAATGCTATCTCAGGATATCTCAAATCAGCAAGCAGAACTCTGAGGTGGAAGGCCAGAAGTGAGAGTGATTCTTCCAACACAGCATCCATGTACTTTGTGCTACTCGACTGAGCACTGATTCCGTGGTCTGGCTTTGGCTTGTCCCTGAGCTCTGTCTTAGCTATTTTATTTTGAAAATCAGACAAGTGCATATTTTGAAAAATGATTTACATAGCCTCAAAACTATCAAAAAGGGGATTACTAATTGCCATTAATTGTCCAAAAATATTGGCTGAGTCACTCTGACTCCCCATAGCTGTACGCATTTAATTAGTAATATTTTCCCTCCCAAGTGATGGCTTCCCCTCTCCTAATGGGCTATGTGAAGGGCTCAGTTAGGAATATTCCTGCTAACCTGACAAACAAAGCTTCAAAAACACATGAAAAAAGCCACGTGCTTCCTGTGTGGTTCCCCGGCCGGCCCACAATTTCAGTTAAAGCTGTACCCCAGAGCTGATTTTCCTTGTCAAGGCTCTGAGATTTGTTCTTTTATTTCATTCAAAGAGCTGAAAACTGGTCATCATATCCTTACTTGTTATTTATTCTATCACTCATTTATTAATACTTGTCAACACACACTCCCTATGTTGTGCCAGGATTCTATGGTGAGAAAGATTTGTGCTTTTAAGGCCTTTCAGAGGGACTGAGGACAAGTCCAACGCTGAGCAATGAACAAAACTGTGTGTGCGCTACAAATCGTGGAGGTGTAAACACAGCTTAAAGATTGCACAAAACAGTGAACATAAACCCTGGAAATGGCAGCAATAATGACAAAGAACTTTCTGAAGCTTGCAACCTAGATATTCCTATAAAAAAAATTGTCTTTGGGATTAAAATGCCTGCAGGCAGGCGCAAGGACTGGAGATTTGATCCCTGGGCCTGCCATGCCAGCCCTACCCCCAGGGCGCACTGAGACAGCTATTGAGCATGATGGCACGTGCCTGTAATCCCACTCTTGGGAGGCTGTAAACAGGCAGATCACTATGAGTCCAATCTGGTAATGAGACCCTGAACACCCTATAGATCCTTCCCTAAAAATACACACACACACACACACACACAC
>NW_004524589.1:16982693-16988126 GCF_000260255.1 Octodon degus
ATGTTGATGCCAAACTCACTACCCTCTTGTCTCAGCCTCCTGAGTGCTAGCATTGCAGGTGTGAGCCACAATGCTCCCTTGAAAATAATTATTTTCATTGAAAAAAATACCATTAAGTTTCATCTCTTAGTGATGCTTAAGGACTGTCTTAGGGACAGTTGTACATGATCTCAAGTGCCTTAGTAAAATCTGCCACGGCACCGTATAAACTGCAGACAGCAGGCTTTATTCACAGCTAGAACACGGAATGATTGAGTTCAACTTCAGTGTGCAATCAACATGGAGGAGGCATTTGTGACCAAGAAACAGAGCTGAGGGTCTGTGAGCAGAAAATTATGCAGCCGTACCACCCAGGGTAAGGAGAATTCTGTCTAATTTAAAAAGATCCTTTCTAAATACAAAACTAGGGTGATCAGACATCATGTGAGGGTTGGTAGGAGAGGAGAAATTTGATGAGATTTCCTGTGTAACCAGAAATCGAATATGGAAGATATGGAAGACAGGGATTCTTGCTAAACTGATTTAGCGAAGTTCTTGCTACATGGAATGTGATCAGACATCTCTTTTCAGGGTGGACCAAGGTTATTCTCTAGCATTGCCAAGGCTTGGTCTTCAGAGGCTGTTCGTGGTAATGGTATTTTCACCAAAACACATGCGGAAGTTACTGTCTTTAAACAAGGAGAAAGTCACTTAATTGACAGATTAAATCACAATTCAAGGTATTTTAATGAATAGACAATCATCTGCAGTGCTTGTTGCTCACCTTTCTAGCCCCAGAGAAAGTCTTACATCTACCAGTCGCTAGCACAATTACGATAGCCTTCCACTCATACTCTCACTTCCTACCGTCGTCCGCTGTTACTGATCCTCCCTTCTGCTGCCCAAAGTAGCTGTGAGGATAACAAACACCAGCCGGATGTGGTGGAACATAGCTATAACCCTGGCACTGGGGGAGGCTGAGGAAGCATAGTAAGTTCAGCCTCAGCTTGGGCAACTGAGAGACTGGCTCAAAATAAATAATAAAGAAGATATAGCTCAATGTGAAGGGTTCAGTCCTCAATATTACACACATACAAAAATACAATAGTACCCTCCTTTCTGTAGGCCTCAGAGGGATCCCTTCCACCTCTAAAATCAACTTCCAGTCTGCCGGCACTTATGTGAGATCTTCCCTGCCTGCGACACCAACCTTCTGGGCTCATCTCCTAAAACTCTCCACTTCCTTAAAGTTCAAGTCCTATCCTTAGCTTCTCATCTTCCAGGACAAATGAATATTTGTTCTGTTTTGAGAGAGGGTCTCACTCTAATTCAGGCTGGCTTTGAACTCACTTTGTACCCAAGGCTGGCCTTGAACTTGTGATCCTTGGGTCACAGACTCCCGAGGGCTCGAGTGCTTGTATGACAGGTGTGCCCCACCACACTGATGCAGGGTCCATGGCTTTGAGCAGATACTTTCCCTATCAACTGTATATTTTTCTACATGCATTCTACTGTCTCCATCATTTCTTCTTTTTTCTCAATCATTTCTATGAGCCTTTCTCCCAGCTCTTCACCCTTGACTATGGTTTCTTCATGCACCTATATACTCTGAACATGCTTCTAAGGGGCTGGGGTGATAGCTCAGTAGAATAAGTGCTTGCCTGAGTTCAATCCCTGGTACCACAAACAAACAAACAAACAAAGACAAAAAAAAGAAAGAAAGAAAGAAATACTTAAAAAGGGGCTGGCAATAGAGCTCAGTGGTGTAAGGGCCTGACTGGCAAATGCAAGGTCCTGAGTTTGATCCTCAGTACCACAAAAGGAAAAAACAAAAACAAAAAAACCCCTGATACTCTGAACATCCTTCTATTATTGAAGCAATTTATTGTGTGGCATGGGTGGCATAATGAATACCCCCCATCCCCAACATCTATCTCTGTCTTTGTACTGACTTAAGACACAGATATTAAAAATTTGATTTCCTGGGTGAAGGGACACCATCCGTTACTCTAAAGGAGCCTTTGGACCATCCTCATATTTATACTAATGAGATAAATTGGCCATTAGAAAGTTTCAAGGGGAAGGATCACATTGGAAAGACCAAGTGAGTCCTCAGAAGTTTGCTCCATTCCCAGCCCGATCTCTAGGAAGGGAAGTCAGCCTGGAGACTGAATTCAGACGTGGCCAGTAACTTTATTCATCCTTCCTAGTCCCGAGATCTCAGGACAAATATCTAAGCTCTGCTGAAACGAGTGATAAGCACTGAGATGCGCAGTGAGAGTGGCGGGCATGTTTTTCTTGAGTAGTTCTTATATATGTGAGATATTAAAATTTTTTTTCCTGGGGGTCATCTTTTCACTCATTTGCTTCCTGCATATTTTATGTCATGTCAAAAAATATTGCTCAATCCAGAGACAGGAAGATTTGCCCTTAAGTTTTCTTCTGAGATTTTCATAGTTTTAGCTCTTAAACTTCAGTCCCTGACACACTTGTAGTTAATTTTTGTGAATAATGTGAGGCATGAGCTTGGCTTCATTTGTTGTAGCTCTCGTCTCGCTCATGTTGAGAGCAAGCTTCCCGAGCGCTGTTGGGTGGAGACGGTTCTCCCTTCTGCTATATCTTGGCAGGACAGCGGAAACTCGGTTGTTCACTGAGATGGACTTTTTTTTTTTTAGGTTTTCACTTCATAGCAGCACGAGTTGGAGGATGAAAGGGGGTGTACGTGTGCGAGTCTTTACACATACACCGATATTTTATTTATGAAGCCTTTATTACTGGATTTGCAGTTTTCCGAAGGTTGAAGAAGTTTCATCTGACAGCTTCGGCTGCTCACTTGTTTAGTCAGTTATTCTATCATGCATTAAGAATTTATTAAGAGCCTATTTTGCTTTAGGTACTAGGGACACAAAGATGAATTTGATGTGGTCTTTGAAACTTCTAAATTAGTGAAGCACACAAAGTGGCATAAACAGCTAATTTGGTGCTGTTGGTGGCTGTCTCAGAAAACGTGCTTTTCTATGTACAAGCACAGCTTATCATAAAAGGTGTCTATTCTTTACACTGTTAGAGGCTGAGCCATTGCTAAGAGACGAAAAGAGTGAATCCACATGTTCTGTGAAGAATAAAATAGAATTGGTCTTGCTCATTAAGCATAAGTCTGCTTGATGCCTACAGAGCTATTCAAAGAAAAAGATATCATGTCCTGGACAAGAGGGAGGACTGGCTAATAGAAAAGAGCTGGGACAGAATTCTCTAATTTGATTTATTTGTGTCAGGGTACCCCAGAAATTAGGATTAAAATCCATTTCTCTTTAATTTTCTCTTTTCTGTGGCAGATAGGTTCAGGAGCAGCTAGAAGAATCTTTCATGCTGGGTGCATGTATTTTCAAATGACGTCATTGTGTGATGACACATAATGCATAGTTCCTTTTCTTGCTCATCTGAGTAGATAAGACCTATGCTTTAGTTTGAGGGAGGTTTCCTAGGGGAATAAGACCTGATATAGATATGGGAGTCCAAACTTGGAGTTTTAGTCCATTTTGTGATGTTATAATAACACAATATACAAGGTTGAGTGAATTTTAGATAATAAAATTTAGGCTGAGAGTGGCGGTGCACACGTGTAATCCCAGCACTCAGGAGGCCGAGGCAGGAGGGTTGCTGTGAGTTTGAGGCCAGCCTGAACTAACTAGAAAAACCCTGTCTCAAACAGACAATAAAAAAAAGAACAAAAAATTGTTTTCCCCAGCTTCAAGGTCTTGCTGTCAGCTGAGGACTGCTCTCTATTCTGTATTGGTCCTCATGTAGTAGAAGGTGCACGGACAAAAGAGAAATGGACACTGGTAAGAGTCCTTTTATGTAATTCTTAGTTCCATGAGGCTGAAACTAAATTCTTCCCTTACATTTATGACTGAGCATCCCAATAACACACTTCTTAAAGGCCCCATACCTTAGCACAGTTATGTTGAAGATTACGCTTCAACATGAGTTGTGGGGGGCACACTCAACACCCAGCATGGAGCACAACAGCTATGTATACATGGGGTGGACTCTCCTCAGGTGTCCCTGCCTGGCTGGCCAGATGGAGGCAGGGAGGCAGGGTCCCTGGTCAGGGTAGGGCATAAGTGAAGCGATGAGGTTGATTGTTTGGAGAAGAGATGTGAAGGTGTTTCAGAGTGGAGGACCTGCAGGGAGTTTGCACACAGGCAAGTACAAAGAAAGGCTGAGGACAGATTAGCAGCCTACAGCCAGGTTGGTCAGGTACATAAATATACAGACAAGGTGAGAAAAAGCTTCTTGTATTCTGAGAAAGAAGTTACAAATAGGAAAATGGAAAATTTATAATTAATGTATGCTATTGGATTGGAATTGCTGTTGTTAATGCATGCATT
This sequence comes from Octodon degus, assembly GCF_000260255.1. NCBI lineage: Eukaryota > Metazoa > Chordata > Mammalia > Rodentia > Octodontidae > Octodon > Octodon degus. The sequence continues at coordinate 16,987,064 of NW_004524589.1, forward strand.
TCAATGTAGATGAAAACAGTAGAAGCATAAATAGATATTAATGTGTGTGTATATACAAGTGGTGATCAAAATATACAGTGAAGTTTAAAATTTTAAACAATTAAGATGATAAAATCACATGGCTAAGCTAGGGAGATGGCTCAGTAGAGTAAGCACTTGCCTGGCAAGTGCAAGGGCCTGAGTTCAATCCCTGGTTCTGCAAAAAAAAAAGAAAAAAAAATTGTATTTAAGCTGCCCCTTCCCAGGGTCATGGTGGGCAGTAAAATGTCATCTGCCAGTCAGGTCGTCCAGGCAGTTAAGCCACATACACCATTAATAAGGTTCCCTGACAGAAGAGACAATCCTAAACCCAGTGCATTCTAAAGGGAATAAATCACCAGACTTGCTGATGCATCCAGGCCCACCAGACACTGCAGAAATAACAAAGCACTACCTCAGAAGTACAGAAGGAAACTGATCTCTCAAGAGGAAATGGAATTTTCCCAATGTGGAACTCCAGAATGATGACCGTGGCTGCTGTTTGTCATCAGACAGAAGAATTATCTTTATAATGAAGGACTTCCAAAATGACATATAAAAAGTTGTATATTAAATAACCTTAATAATTATTCTACAAAAAAAAAAAAAAAAAAACAAGCAAATGGCCATTAATCTCCCTCAAGAGATTCTCCTCTCATTTCAGATGCACAGCCCAGATCTCTTGCCACTTCCTGGAGCAGTTCTGTATATTCACCTTGTGATTGTGATTGATTGTGAGTGAGTTGTAAATTGGGATTAAAAATTACAGTGCATTCTGCAGTCATCTGCCATCAACAGAAAAGCATGCTCATGAAAATATGGTAGTGGGGCCCAACGAGATAGTTCAGTGTACTAAGCACCTGCTTAGACAAGCACAGGGACCAGGGTTTGATCCCCAGCACCAAATGCCATGCAGGCCCCATCCCTGTTGGCGACCGAGCCCTGGTGAGGTGATGCACACCTGTAATCCCAGCACTGGGGAAAACTGAAAACAGGAGGATCACTAGGAGTCCAAGCTGTGTACTGAAACCCTGTACCAAATAAA
>NW_004524589.1:16988226-16990573 GCF_000260255.1 Octodon degus
ATGTATACCATAGCCATGGCTCTATGGTATCCTACGGCTGTGGGCCTCAGCAAGGGCCACAAAGTGATTAAGAATGTGAGCAAACAGGCACAGCCGCTGTCACGGATGCCTCAGCAAACACACACAGTTCGCGCGGGACATGATCCGGAAGTGCAGCATGCCAAGCTGGAGACCTAGCTGCTTAAGGTCTCCAAGGACAAACCAACCCTCAAGTGCATCAAGAAAAAGGTGAGGGATGCACATCTGAGCCAAGAAGAAGCACGAGTTGCTGAGCAACTTGCTGGCCACCGTCAGGGAGACAGCTGCCAAGAAGAACTGAGCCCCTCTGGAATAAAACTTCACAGAAAGTTAAAAATAAATAAATAGTCATTGTCTGCACAAAGGAACACAGAACTTTGAAGAAATTGTTGATTATAAGACCATTGCTCTAGGAGAGAGTTATAAGAGCATAAAAAGGTAATAGAAAAAACGAATGTATTTGTAGGAGGGTTTGTGTGGAAACCTAGGAGGAGACCATAATATTGTGATTATTGGCTCAAGTTTCTCTCAGAATAACATCATCATCCAACAAAGCCCTGTCACCCTTAGAAGATATTAGATTTCCTCACCCATAATCATGGGATAATCCATAGCTGGTAATGTAGGAAAATAAATAAGTGTCTCAAAGCCAAACATAAAAAATTATGCTAACATGTCTAGTAGTCACAGAGGCTAGCATAGATGTACTCTCACTGGGCAAAAAAGACATACATATAGAAAGAAACAAAAATAAACTTATAGAAAGAATCCTGTCAATGAACATCTTAATGAAGTAAAGTGAACACATCTATATGCAGGATAGATGATGCAATGAGAATAATATTTTATTTATTGAATGCTTGTTAAAGATGAATAGCTTACATTTAATCCAGAGGAAACAATGGAGAAGCTGAAATAAAGGGATATATTGGTCAGCTTTCCTGCCACTGGGACCAAATATCAGACACCCAGTACTGGAAGGAGGAGAGGTTTATTTTGGCTCAAGGTTCCAAAGGGTTCAGTCCATTATGAGTTGGCTCTAAAGCAGACTTGGCTTTGGAGAAGCCAGAAGGGCTTGGTAGAAGAAAGCTGGTCACACTACAGGAGCCAGGAGCCAGAAAAAATAGGAAGAACTACAGACAGAGGAGAAGAAGGAGGAGGAAGAAAAGGAGACAAAAGAGGAGGAACAGGAGGAGGAGGAGAGAATATAAAGGTGTAATACACAGCCTCTGACTGCCCTCACCTAAAAGAACATTCAATTAGAGCTCACCAGTGAGTTACTGCACTGGTAAACACATGACCGCTGTGCTTCAGTCACTGCCAACTTCTGCATACATGAGTCTTTGGGGGAACACTTTAGATTTAAGGTATAGCAAGGAGTGTTCTATAAAATAACTGGCATACACTCTTTTTTATTTTTTATTTATTTTTCCATAATATTATTGATAAATAAATAGGTATGAGACAGTTTCAAACCAAATTGGTACGATAGTTTTATTTATTTATTTTTTAAAAAATTTTTGTGTGTGTGTGTATGTTTGTGTGTGTGGCCAGCTCAGCCCACCAGGGGGTGGGGCTGGCTGGCATGTGGTGCTGGAGAATTAAACCGCGGTCCCTGTGCTTTGCTAAGCTTGTTCTAAGTAGGTGCTTTAGACCACTGAGCCATCTCACCAGCCCCCGATAGTTTTAATAATTAACACATTGCATATATTCTTCATAGTGGTTATTTGCTGTATGAGATGCGGACATGATATCCTATTTACAAACTCTATTAGAACAAATCCCTCACTTCATTAAGAAATGTAACTACATATCCATCCCAACCATTCTGAATACACAGATAAAAAATGGACATTCATCTGTATCCCCTTTTTGGTTTAGTTCCATTATTTGAATATTATAGGTGTGTTAACTCAGCAACATATTCTAAAAGAGTCTAGTAGTTCATAATAGTATTGGGTCTTCTGCTTCACTGGTAATGTCAGAAATTGTTGACCTGAGAGTCCCCTATAGCTCAACATAACACCGTGGCTTTACTTCTTATACTTTGTTTTTATACTTTTCTGCTGGATGGTTAAGATCAAGACAAAATGAGACCTATGCAACAAGAGTTGTAGCTTTTGGATCTCATAAGGTCAGTGAAATCTGCTCAGGATTTATCCTGAGATCCTGTAGCTCAGATTGTAGAACCTTTGTCAGTGTCAACCATGTGGATGAGTCACGGTCATTGCTTGAACAATGTGCTCTCTGTGAAAGCCTGAGAGAATGTTTTCTCTCCGTGTGATTCTCCTTAGGCACATTCTACATCATTGATCACTTTCCTCTTTGG
>NW_004524589.1:16995701-17000630 GCF_000260255.1 Octodon degus
TTTGGAGTGCCTGTCATTCTGGTAATCTGAATATGGGCGGCTTGTCATGACATGCCATTTACTGCCATGATGTCTCTCGTGTACATGGGTGTTCAAGAAGAAGGGGATGGTGAATGAAAACAAGAGACAGGAAAAGGGATATTGTGAGAGGGTCCTGCTTCAGGGTTGTATATGGTGAGATTTTTGGACTTATTTGCAAACATGAGAAGTATAGAATTCTTTATTCTATTTTAAAAATATAATCTAATTTTTAAATGTTTTTTTATCATATTATGCAGGGACTTAAAGTTCAACATATCAATATTTGATGAAAAATACCTACTCCTTATTATGCCTAATATGTTTGAAATGCAGTGAGATAGTGAGGTTATGCTTAATAGCCTAAATCATTTGATAATAACAATAAGCTTGTCTTCTGGATGGCTAACAACCTAGGTTTGCAGACCAAATATGGAGAAAAAGGAGAGCTATAAGGAAAGCCAACATTTTGGCCCTAACCTTCTAAGGTCAATTAAGACTCAGGACATATGAGAACTTGTACTGTAACGTCATGTACCTCAGTAGTGCCCCAAGTTTTCTGATCAAGAAGATTATGGGGCCAAAGAGGAAAGTGATTGATGACGTAGAGTGTGCCTAAGGAGAGTCACATGGGGAGAAGACACTCTCTCAGGCTTTCACAGAGAGCACATTGGCCAAGCAATGGCCGTGACTCATCCACATGGCTGACACTGACAAAGGTTCTACAATCTGAGGTACAGGATCTCAGGATAAATCCTGAGGGCATTTCACTGATCTTCTCAGACCAAAAAGCTACAACTCTTATTGCACAGGTCGTACTTTACCTTGGTCTTAACCGTCCAGTAGAAAAGTATGAAGACGAAATACAGGAAGTAAAGCCATGCTGTTATGTTGAGCTGTGGGGGACTCAGGTCAATAATTTCTGACATTGCCAGTTAAACAGAAGACCCAATGCTATTATGGGCTACTGGACTCTTTTAGAATATTTTGCTGAGTTTACACACCTATAATATTCAGTAACGGAACTTAGAAAAAATAGGGTATACAGATGAATGTCAATCTTGTATCTGTGTATTCAAAGTGGTTGGGATAGGTATATAGTTGCATTCTCTTAATGAATAGAATGACTTATTCTAATGGTTTTTGTAAATAGGATCTCAAGTCCACATTTTGTACAGCAATGAACCACTAAGAAGAATATATGTAGTGTGTTATTTGTTGAAACTGTATTTCCGATTTGATTAGAAACTGTCTCGTTGCTGTTTATCAATAAAATTTAAAAAAAATGAAAAATAAAAAAATAAAAAAAAATCAGAAAAAAAAAGAAAAAAAAAACCGGGTATTTTTTTTGCGGAACCGGGTATTGAACTCAGACCCTTCTTGTCAGGCAAGCGCTTATTCTACTGAGCCATCTCCCCGGCCCCCAAGAATTATATATTTCTTATGTTGACACATAAATCCAAAAATTTAACCATATACAACCTTGTAGCAGGACAGTCCCACAACATTCCTTTTCCTGTTTCCTGCCTTCGTTCACCTCCCCCTTCTTTTCGAACAATCTTCTACCCGAGAGATAGCACGGCGCCAACTGGTATATCATGACAAGCAAAATTAACTTCTTAACTTTATTTCTTTAATTTTTTTTCTGTCTTTTTGAGACAGGGTCTTGCTATGTAGCTCAGGCTGGCCTTGAGCTCATTTTGTAGTCCAAGCCAGTCTTGAACTTGCAATGATCCTCCTGCCTCAGCCTGCTGAATGTTGAGATTACAGGCATGTACCATGCCTGGTGACTTCTTAACTTTAATGCTTATATAGTTCATGTGTTTAGACCACTCTCCCCATGAATGAATTATTATCATTATTGAAGGAATGGGCTCCTTATCCAAAGAGTGAGCTCGTTATAAAGGCAAGTTCTGCAACCCTCCTTGCGCATGCACTCTTGCCTCTCCCTTCTACCATAGGGTGACAGTGGAGAGACCCTTGCGAGATGCCAGGACCTTGCTCTAAGCTTCCCAACTCCAGAACAATAATAAATTTATTTTTCTTATTGGTTTTTGTTGCTGCTTTGTTTTTGAGATAGGGTTTCATTGTGCAGTTCAGACTGGCATTGAACTCACCTTGAAACGCAGGTTGGCCTTGAACTCACAGTGATCCTCCTGTGCCTCTTAAGTGTTAGGTTTATAGGTGTGCTCCATTACACCTGGTCTTTCTGTTCTTTATAAATTATCAGTCTGTGGTACTCCATTATAGCAATACAAACTCAACTAAATCACTCAAACAAGTAAAGAAAAAGAAGAAATAAATAATGTATTTCCTCTACTGGAAAATTTAGGGGTCTTGCATGTTAGCTCAGTTGTTTAAAGTGTCTGCTTTGGCAAACCTAGTCAGGCGCATGGGACTGAGGTTCGATCCCCAGCTACACATACCATTAATAGCTCAGCAGCATAACTGCCTGTCTGGCAAGCACAAGGTCCTGAGTTCGTTCTCCAGGACCACAAATACAGTACAAAACAAAACAAAACAGTCTTTAAAAATAAGATCATAGGGTTGGCCAGATAGCTCAGTGGATTAAAGTGCCTGCTTAGGCAGACACAGGGACCTGGGTTCAATCCCAGGCATGCTGTTTCATATCCCATCCCTGGGATATGCTGAGATGGCAAATGAGACTGGGCATAGCAGTTGGTGTATGCCTATAATTCCAGCTCTTGGGAGGCTGAAAAAACAGGAGGATCACTATGAGTCTGATCAGTGTAATAAGACCTTATAGACCCTGTACTAAATACATTAAAAAAGAAATCTTATTTTTTTAAATTTGTATTTTATTTTTACTGCTACTAGGGTTTGAACCTGTTGCCCCATGCATGCTAACTCAGCTATATCCTCAGAACATTTTTTTTTTTTTAATTTAAGACAGGACCTTGAAAAATTGCCCAGGATGCCATAGGACTTGTGATTCTCCTGTCTCAGTCTCCCCAATAGCTGGAATTACAACCATGTGTGGCCCCTTGTCAGGCTATTTATTTTGTGGTCCTAGAACCAAGAGCCCCATGCATGCTATGCAGGCTCTCCACCAAGAAACTACATCCTCAGCCCTATGTTGTATTTTATATTGCTGAAAGTAAAAAGACCCAGGAACTCTTTTGTCAAGTTGGCTTGGCTCTAATCCAAGCTCCAGCTAGGTTACTTGGGGGGAAGCCTGCAATCTGCTTTAGCTTTCTTGTGGAAGGCCTATAGTAGTAATATCTGCTTCAAGGGACATTATAAAGTTTAAATAAAAAGGATTCCACATATTCTCTGGCTATTAGGAAATTTTATTGTTACTTATAGAAGGTTATTTTCCTTAGTTATTTTTAGTGGGCCAAACACAGGATTTAATTAGTTCATATGTAAATGACTAAAACAGAGTACATATGGAGATGGAGTTTTCACACACCAAATGAAGTTTTTAAATCATTCATAATTAAAGACTCATATCTGTGAAGTTTGATTTTGAATACAGAACATGTTATGGTTCAAATTCACCAGAAGGACAATATATTTTTATTGGTACATTTTATGTATTTATTTTTTATTATGTGAAAAGACATTTTATTATTTTACTATTACTGTATATTATTAGTGCATTTTCTCCATTGGCAAACTAAGCACAGCATGACATTTCCCATTAATTCTCCCAAGAGCCTCAATACCATCAGTCTTTTGGAGGATTCAGTTTCATATGAAGTCTGTGATACTGCCTGCAAGGATACCAACAATACTTCATCGTACAGAACATTTTGTGACTGCAGAGATAGCTCAGCAGTCTAATTGCCTTCCTGGACTGGGTTTCTATCCCCAGTACCACATTCCATGCTGGCCCTGGAACCTCAGGCACCGACTACTGAAACCAAGCATAGTGGTGCACACCTGTAATCCCAGTACTGGGGAGGCTAGGACAGGAGGATCACTATGAGTCTAGGCTGCATAGCAAGACCCTGTATATTAAAGATTAAAAAGAAAAAGACTTAAATTTTTTTTTTGCTAAGTTGTTCTATCATGGGTCCTTGGCTCAAGGCATTCATTTTCTTATAATCTGGATATGTTGTTTATGTATGGAAATGCTACTGAATTTTGAGGATTGACTTTGTATCCTATTATGCTATTAAATTTATTTATTTATTTATTGAGACAGGGTCTCACTATGTGGTTTAGGCTGGGCTTGTGCTCACTTTTGTAGCTCCTAGGCTGGTCTCGAACTTGCAAAGATCCTCCTGGCTCAACTACCCGAGTGCTGAGACTACAGGCATGGGCCTCTATGCTGCGTTCCTGGGCCTCATGATGGGTGCCCCCACCCCAGGCCCAGATGGTGCTCCTGGGGATCCAGGCCAAGACCACATAGCATGTGGGGCCAGGGATTGAACGCAGGTCCTTGTGCTAGCCAAGTAGGTGCTTATGCCTCTGTGCTATCTCTTGGGCCCTGTATTTATTTAATTTTTATTACAAAGCTAAATTTAGATATTAAATCTCCAAGTATTTCAGTGGAACTTTTGGGGTCTTGTACTTAGAATATCAATATCAACCACAAATAATGATAACTTAAGGTTCTTCCTTTCATATTCTTATTTCTTGTATTTCTTTCTTTTGTCTAATTACTCTGGTTAATAGTTCCAGAACTATATTGAATAAAAATGGTTGTAGTGAACATCCTTAACTTGTTCCTGATTTTATTTATTTTTTTTTTTTTTGGGAGTGTGAAAACCTTCCAAGTTTTATTGAAAAAGTAATAGTTCACAAAGGATTGCAATTAACATTCAGTTATATTTATAACTGATGAAACAAAAAATGGTTAATAATTTTTTTTTTTTAATGAGAGGTTGAGTTTGCCTCCCAATTCTTTTTTTTTTTATTTTTTTTATTTTTTTTTCTACAGTT
>NW_004524589.1:17007696-17012531 GCF_000260255.1 Octodon degus
GGGTGGGGACGTAGGGCAGAGTGGTGGGGGGCGGCCCGAGGGGCTGGGAGAGGGTCCGGCCCACGCTGCGTCAGGGCTGGGACTGGTCCCGCCTGCGCAGGGTAGCAGGAAGCTCTCCACACACTCACCGGACCTGGGCTAGGACTGGGTCTGGGGGTTCCCGGAAGTGGTCTGTTCCTGATTTTAGAGTGAAAGCTTATGGCATTTGTCCATTTAATATAATCCTGGCTGTTGCTTTGTCATAGATGGCTTTTATCAGGTTGAGATAAGGACCATTTATTCCAATTTTCTGTGTTTTCCTTTTTTTTTATTATGAATGGGTATTAGACTTTATTAAACACTTTTTTTCTGCATCCTTTGAGATGATCATGTGATTTTGTTCTTGGATCTGTTAATGTGGTGTACAATGTTACTGATTTGTGTATGTTGAACCGTCACTGTATCCCTGGGGTAAATTCTACTTTGTCATGGTGTATGATTGTCTTGATGATTGACTGTATTGTATACCTACATTATGTTTTCCTATTAAGGATCATTTTGCCTGTGTTTATTAGGGAGATTGGCCTGTAGTTCTCTTTTTTTTTTGGGTCTTTCTCTGGTTTTGGTATCAGAATAATGCTTGCTTCCAGAAATGAATTTAGGGTGGAGTATTGCTTCTTTTAAATTTTATAAAATAGTTTGGGCCCAGTATATAACTCAGTGGCACAGAACCTGCCTGGCAAGTATAATGTCCTGAGTTTGATACCCAGTACAAAAAGAAAAAAAAAAAGTTTGGGAAGTAGTAGCATTAGTTGTTCTCTAAATTCCTTATAGAATTTTCTACAGTGAATCGGTCAGGTCTTGGGCTTCGGTAGATTTTCTAATTACAGGCTCAATTTTATTTCCTGATAATGAGTTATTTAGAATTTTTATATCTTCTTGATTCAACTTTGGTAATTCACATTTATCTAAGAGTCTGTCCATTTCATCTGTGTTTTCTATAACATTAGAATATAGCTTTTTGAAGTATTGATGATCTGAATTTCTACAGCATTTGCTATGATTTCACCCTTTTCATTCCTTTTCTTTTTGATAAGTTTGGCTAAATGTTTGTCAATTTTATTGAATCTTTCAAAGAACTACCTTTTTATTGTTTCTTTTTATTGTTTTCTTAATATCCATTGCATTAAATTTTTTTCTGGTCTTTCTTCCCTCGTATGAACTTTGTGCTTGATTTGCTTTGCTTTCTTTTCTAGGAAATTCAAGTTCAACATTAGTTTATCTGAGTTCCATTATTTTGATATGACAATTCACTGCTGTAAAATTCCCTCTGAAGATTGCTTTCATTGTGTGCCTCAAGTTCTGTTATGTTGTATTTGCATTATCATTTACTTGTAGATAATTTCTAAGTTCTTTAATTTTATCTGTGACCCATTGTATGTTCAGAAGATATTTAATTTCCATGAAGCTTTTGTGTTTTCTTTTGCCATTGATTTTGAATTTCTTTGCACTATCATCTGATGATATGTGTGGGATAACTTCAATTCCTTTGCATTTAGTTAAGTATATTCTGTGAGCTAATATATGGTCTATTTTGGAGAATGTCTCATGCACAACTGAGAAGAATGTGTGTTCTGATGTGGAGTGAAACACTCTATGGACATCTACTAAGTGCATTTGTTCACAAGTTTGAGTTCATTTCTGATGTTTCTTTATTGATTTTATCTCCAGTTGATGTGTCTATTTGTGACAGCAGGGTATTAGGTCCCCCATTACAATTGTATTAGCACTTATTTCATTTTTAATGTTCATTAATGTTTATTTTATATAGTTAAGTCTTTTTGGTATTTAGAGCACATATATTTGTCATTGTCATTGCTTCCTCTTAGAATTTTCCCTTTATAAGAATGTAGTAGTAGTAGTACAAGTAGTAGTGTTCTGTATCTTGTTTAGTCAGTCTTGGCTTGAATTCCACCTTGTCTGGAAATAGAATAGCTACTCTTGCTTTTCTCTGAGTCCTTTCACATGGAGTATTGCATTCCTTTTGAATTAAATGTATTTCTTTTTATGAAGCACAGTGCTTGATCTTGCTTCTTGTGCCATTCTGACCATATGTTTCTTTTGGTTGGTGAATTGAAATAATTCATATTGATGGTTGTGACTGGAATGTACTGACTTGTCCTTGTCTGCTATTTTCTTGCTGTTGGTTCTCTATCTGTCCCCTCTATTTAGTTACTTGCCTTGCATGTAGGGTTCATTCTTTTTGGGCTCATGGAGTTGTAGCACCCATTTCTCTTTCTAGTCATCCTTCTGAACATTTTGGAGTGCTGGTTTGGTGGTCTTGAATTTCTTCAGGTGTTCTCTGTCGTGCAAGTGCCTTATGTCTCTACCAATTTTGAAAGGTAGTTTTGCATGGTATACTGATTTTGGTTGGAGGTTACTTTCTTTCAGAGCTTCAAATACTTCACTCCAAGTTCTCCTTGACTTGAGAGTTTGTGTTGAGAAGCCTGATGTGATGATGACAGACTTTCTTTTATAAGAATCTATAAGATTATTGTCCATAATCTTTATAGGAAATTTTTTTTCTAACAGATTTTAATATTCTGTTCTTATATTGAATTTTTGGAATCTTGGAGATTGTATGCCTTGGAGTAGATTTGTTTTGATCATGGCTAAATGGAGTTCTATATGCCTCACTTAACTGTATGTCAAATTCTTTTTCCATACTTGGGAATTTTTCTGCCATCCTTTCTATGAAAATTTTTTTTATGTTGCTTGTGCTAGAGACTGCTCTTTCATTGATTCCAATCAATCTTATACAGTCCTACTTTGCATCATCTAGCAGCTACTGAATTGATTTTTCATGGACCAAACCACAATTTGCTCGTTCATGATAGCTGGACACAATCCTTACTGTCTTCTAGACTGATATTCTTCCCCCACATTGGATCCTTTCATTGTGTTCTTTCTTTCTTTCTTTCTTTCTTTCTTTCTTTCTCTCTTTCTATTTTAGTACAGGATCTACAGGGTCTCACCATGTAGATTAGACTCATAGTGATCTGCCTGTGTTTAGCCTCCCAAGAGATAGGATTACAGGTACACACCACCATGCCCAGTCCCAATCACCATCTCAGTGTGCCCTGGGGGTGGGGCTGGCATGGCATGCCAGGAATCAAACCCCAGCTGCTGTGTCTGCCTAAGCAAGCACTTTAATTTGCTGATCTATTTGGCTGGCCATCACAGTGTGTACTTTAAATGGAATTTTTAATTTGCTGAATCTGCTTGAATCGGTTTCATGGACTCCATTCCTTCCTATATTGGATGTTCATGGTTTCTATAATTTTCTTAAGATTCTCTAGTGTTTATCTGCATTTTCTCTAATGTCATTAACTACATGTTGCATTATAGTCACAATCTCTATATTTGTCTGAGAAATTATTTCTGATTTGGTTTCATCTACAGTCCTATTCATTTTCTTTGTTACTTCTACTGTTGCCACTTCAGAAAGTGTAGGTTGCTGGGTTGGTTTTTTTTTTCCTTTTTTTGTACCAAGAATTGAACTCAGAGCCTTGTGTTTATGAGGCAGGCACTGTGCTGCTGAGTCATAGCCTTGGCCCAAGATGGCTGTCAAATTATACCACATCACTGTCCCTAGGTTTGCCTTTGGTGAGATAGAAGTATAGACAGATTTACATTTTGCTGAAGTATCTTCTCATCTATATATATATATATATATATATATATATATATTTTTTTTTTCTGATCAATTTTTATTTATTTATTTTTTCCATATTTTTATGGAGAAACAAATAGCAATGAGACAGTTTCAAACCAAATTGGTAGGATGGATTCAATAATTAACACATTGCATACTTCCTTCCTAGTGGTTATTTGCTGTACAAGATGCAGATATGATATCCTATTTACAAACACTACTACAACAAATCCCTCTATTCATTAAGAGAATGTAACTATATATCTATCATAACTATTTAGAATACACAGATACAAAATGGACATTCATCTGTATCCCCTTTTTTGTTAAGTTCCACTATTTGAATATTATAGGTGTGTTAACTCAGCAAAATATTCTAAAAGAGTTCAGTAGTCCATAATAGTATTTGGTCTTCCACTTTGCTGGCAATGTCAGAAATTGTTAACCCAAGTCCCCTACAGCTCAACATAACAGCATGACTTTACTTCTTATACTTCAATTTTATACTTTTCTGCTGGATGGTTAAGACAAAGATAAAGGAGGACCTATGCAAAAAGAGTTGAAGCTTTTGGATCTGATAAGGTCAGTGAAATCCCCTCAGGATTTATCCTAAGATCCTGTAGCTCACATTGTAGAACCTTTGTGAGTGTCAACCATGTGGATGAGTCACGGCAATTGTTTGGCCAATGTGCTCTCTGTGAAAGCCTGAGAGAGTGTCTTCTCCCCATGTGACTCTCCTTAGGCACATTCTACATCATCGATCACTTTCCTCTAGGGTCCCATAATCTCCTTGATTAGAAAATTTGAGACACTACTGAGTTACATGACGTTACAGTACAAGTTCTCATATGTCCTCAGTCTTAATTGACCTTGGAAGGCTAGGGCCAAAATGTTGGCTTTCCTTATGGCCCTCCTTTTTCTCTAATTTTGGTCTGCAAACTTAGGTTGGTAACCCTCCAGAAGAGAAGTTTATTGTTATTACCATACACCTAGGCTGTTAAGCTTAGCCTCACTATCTGTCTGAATATCAAATATCTTAGGTAGAACATGGAACAGGTATTTTTCATCAAGTATTAATATGGTGAACTTTAAGTCCCTACAGAATACGATGAAAAAACATTTAAAAATTAGAATATATTTT
>NW_004524589.1:17013604-17016795 GCF_000260255.1 Octodon degus
AACATTTTTGTTGGGTGATTTCTTTATGACAGCCATTCTTTCTGGGGTGAGATGATATCTCAATGTGGTTTTAATTTGCATTTCATGAATGGATAGCGATGTGGAGCATTTTTTCATATATTTATTCGCTTCTTTAAATTCATCCTCTGAGAGGTGTGTGTTCATCTCAGATGCCCACTTCTGTACTGGGTCTTTAAATTTTGGGGCCCTAGTGTCTTTTAGTTCTTTATAAATTCTAGAGAACAGACTTTTGTCTGAGTACTTATTTGTCATGATTTTTTCCAAATTTGTGGGTTGTCTTTTCATGTTGTTGGTAATTTCTTTTGACGAGAAAAAACTCAGTAAGAGCAGGTCCCGGTTGTTAATGCTTTCAAGCATTACCTGTGCGGTTTGATTTTTTTTTTTTCCCAAGTTGACACCAGGGGTTTACTTAAGATTTACACAATACTTGCTATATGAATTAAATATATTATCTTAAAATAAGAACATTTTAATGTTATAAAAAACACAGGGATATTCTAGTCCAATAAATTCATTCTTCAACTCAGGAAACTGCTGCCCAAAGCCATATAGGTACACACTGACAAAGACAACAGGAGATGGTATCTAAAATTTACTGGTAGCTTATGAGGTGTCAACTATCACATTAAGCATTTTTTAAAAATGAGATGAAATTCTCCTTTTTTTTTTTTTTTTTTTTTTGCAGAACCGGGGCTTGAACTCAGACCCTTGTCTCTTTGCCTACCCCTATGAGTTGAAGAGTTCCTCCTACTTTCTCTTCCAGGAGATTTAGTGTTTTTGCTTTAATGTTTAGATCTTTAATCCATTTTGACTTTAGCTTAGTGCATGGTGATAGACCTGGATCAAGTTTTATTTTTCAGTATGTAGAGAGCCAGTTTTTCCAGCACCATTTTTTAAAGAGGCTATCTTTCTTCCAGTGAGTATATTTGGCCCCTTTATCAAAGTAAAGGTCACTGAGTGTGTTTGTAGTGGGTTTAGCATCTTCTAATCTATTCCATTGATCCTCAGGTCTATTTTGTTGCCAGTACCATGCTGACTTTATCACAGTAGCCTTGCAGTATAATTTCAAGTCAGGAATTGTAATGCCTCCTGCCTTGTCTTTATTGTCCAGGATTGCCTTTGCTATTCTAGGTCTTTTCCTGTTCCAGATAAATTTTAGGAATGATTTCTCTACCTCTGTGAGGTATGTTGGTTGTAGTCTGATAGGGAGTGCATTGAATCTGTACTGCAGTTTTGGGAGTATGGCCATCTTCACAATTGTAGGGAGCTGCGTGTAGCCGCGCCCTAGGATGGCGCCGGTTTCCGCTTTCCACCCTCTCAGGGGTGAGCGCTCCTGGAGTAAACAACTCCATATATGGCCAAGGCTTGGGCTAAGGCATTGCTTCCGCAGACCTGGACCAATGGACAGTGCATACGTGGCACCCCATGGTTGGAAGCCCTGAGACTTATAAGCTAAGAGCAGGGGCCTCGAGGGGGAAGAAGACGGATGTATGAGAACAATAAAGAGCTGCGCAGAAAACCAACCAGTGGTCGCGTCGTTCTTGCTGGCAAGGCCGCGCGCGACACACAATGTTGGTTCTTTCTATCCAGGAGCATGGGATATCTTTCCATTTTCTGAAATCCTCTATGACCTCTTTTTTCAGAGTAGTGTAATTTTCCTTGAAAAGGTCTTTGACTTCTTTAGTTAGCTGAATTCCAAGGTATTTCATTTACCTCGGTGCTATTGTAAGAGATACTGTTTCTATAATTTCCCTCTCAGTGTGTTTGTTGTGTGTGTAGAGGAATGCTATTGACTTTTGGGTATTGACTTTGTAGCCTACATTGCTACTGAATTTCTGTATTAATTCTAGTAGCTTCTTGGTGGAAGTTTTTGGGTCTTCCAAGTAAAGTATCATGTCATCTGCAAATAATGATAATTTAAAATCTTCTTTACCTATTCTTATTCCTTTTACTTCTTTCTCTGTCTAATGGCTTTAGCTAATGATTCCAGAACTATATTGAATAGAGTGGTGATAGAGGACATCCTTGTCTTCTACCAGATCTAAGAGTAAAAGATTTCAGTATTTCCCCATTTAGGATTATGTTAGCCATTGGGTTTTCATAAATGGCTTTTACCAGATTGAAGTACAGGCCATCTATTCCAATTTTCTGTAGGACTTTGAACATGAATGTGTGTTGGTCTTTGTCAAAAGCCTTTTCTGCATCAAAGAAGATGATCACATGGATTTTAGTTTTTGCTCTATTGACATAGTGTATTACATTGATAGATTTTCCGATATTGAACCATCCTTGCATCCCTGGGATGAATCCTATCTGGTCATGGTGTTGATTTGCTGTATTCTATTTGCTAGAATTTTATTGAGAATTTTGGCATCTATGTTCATAAGGGAGAGTGGCCTGTGGTTCTCTTTCTTAGTTGTGTGTTTCCCTAATTTTGATATTAGTATAATACTTGCCTCTAGGAATGATTTTGGGAGGATTTCTTCCTTTTCAAATTCATTGAAGAGTCTGGGGAGTATAGGGACTACATCTTCTGTAAATGTCTTGTAGAATTCAGCTGTGAATCCATCTGGACCTGGACATTTCTTTGTCGATAGGTTTTTAATTACTTCTTGTATTTCATTGGCTGTTATTGGGCTATTGAGAGTGGTTATATCTTGTCGATTCAGTCATGGTAATTTGTACCTTTCTAGGAATCTGTCCATTTCTTCTGTGTCTTCTATTCTGTGAGAGTAAAGATTCTCAAAGTAGCTATTGATAATCTTCTGAATTGTCACTGGGTCTGTGGTTATTACACCCTTTTCATTCCTTATTGCTTGTATTTGAATTTTTTCTTTCCTTTTTTTGATGATGTTAGCTAGGGGCTTATTGATTTTATTTAATCTTTCAAAGAACCAGCTTTTTGCTTTTTTAATTCTTTGAATTGTTTTCTTCATCTCAATTGAAGTAATTTCTGCTCTAATCCTTATGATTTCTTCCTGTCTTTGGGCTCTGGGTTTGCTTTGCTCTTCCTTTTCTAGTTGTTGAAGGTGGAGCATTAGGGTATTTATTTGTTCCCATTCTGTTTTCCTAATGTGTGAGTTCACAGCTATGAATTTTCCACTAAGTACTGCTTTCATCATATTCCATAAATTCCGATAAGTTGTGCTTGAATTTTCATTGAATTGTAG
>NW_004524589.1:17017184-17030536 GCF_000260255.1 Octodon degus
ACTTGCCCAGAAAGTACTTATTCCACTGAGCCATCTCCCCAGCCCCTAGTTCTGTTATTTCTTTGCTAAGTTTTTGTCTGGTTGACCTATCTTTTGGGGATAAGGGAGTGTTAAAGTCTACCGTTAAGATTGTGGTATTGGATATTAGATTTTTCATGTCCATTAAGATTTGCTTTATATAGTTGGGTGCTTACGTGTTTGGTGCATACATATTACAAGTGTTTTTTTTCCCCTAACCAGTATACAGTGGCCTTCTTTATTTCACTTGATCATTCTTGGTTTGAACTTGAGACTGTCTGAGATTAGGATTGCCACTCCTACTTTTTTCTGAGGAGCTGAGGCATGTAATATTGTGTTCTATTCTTTGACTTTCAGCCTATGGATGTCTTTATGAATTAATTGTGTTTCTTGTATGTAGCATATTGTTGGATTTTGTTTCCTAATCCACTGTGTCAGTTTATTTCTCTTAATTGGTGAATTGAGTCCATTTATATTGATCGTTAGAATTGAGATGTATTGACTTACGATTGACATGTTATTTACCTTTTGTCATTTATTCCTTTTTCTCCTGTGTTTAATTGTTTGCCCTATTTATTTGGTTGCTTCTGTTCTCATTCGTGGAGTTCTGATCATTGTGGTTCCTCTCTAAAACATCTTTCAGGAGCCTGTTTAGGGTTGCCTTTGTCATCGTCAAATTCTTTACATGTTCTTTGTCATGACAGTATTTCCCTTGTCCATCAAACTTGAAAGAGAGTTTTTCAGGGTATAATAGTCTGGGCTAGAATTTTTTTTCATAGTATACTTGAAGTACTCTGCTCCATGCTCTTCTTGCCTTCATGGTTTGTGAAGGGAAGTCAGCTGTAACTCTGATGGGTTTTCCTTTGAATGTGATCTGCTCCTTTTCTCTAGCAGCTTTCAGTATATTATTCTTGTGCTGAATTTCTGGGATCTTGACTAGTATATGTCTCCGTGTGTTTTTCCTGGGGTTGAGGTTACTTGGCATTCTGTATGCTTCAGTTACCTGAATGGCAGATTTTTTCATCCTATTTGGGAAGTTTTCTGGTATTACTTCTGCCCATATTTTTTTAATGTCATTTGTATTGACTCCTTCTTTCTCACTGATGCCTATTAGTCTCACATTGTTCATCTTTGCATCATATTGCAGGAGATGAATTATTTTTTCCTGCATCCTAGTTGTTTTTAAGAGATCCTTTCTTACCTTTTCACTAGCTACACCAGCATCTTCAAGATCTGAAACTCTGTCTTCACTTTCGCTTAAACGGTTTTGCAAGCTTGTTATTGAGATTTTAAATGCCTCTATATCTCTTTGACTCTGCTTCCTGTGATGCATTTCTTTCCTGTATTGCTCATTCAAGGAATCTGTCATTTTTCTAATCTCCTCTATTTTTTTTTTAATCAATGTCTTCTTTAGAAGCGGTTATTAATTCTTTTATTGCGGTGTTTTTTTTTTCAGATTGGATTTCTTCCCTATGTTTCTGTAGTTGATTTTTTACTTCAGATGCTATGAGTTCTGATAATTCTTTTCTAATTTCAGAAAATTCCTCTCTGAGTTCCTCTATAACTTTCTGCTGTTGTTTATTTTTTATCGACACCATTAATTCACACATTTGAGCTGAGTTAGTGTCCTGTGCACATGTTCTGGGTGGGCATTGTGTTTCCTCTATATGTTTCTGCATTTGATTCTTTACTGCAGATGTTACTAATTCAGGGATTACTTTTTTCATTTCCAATCTGAGTTCCTCTTTACCTTTCTGCAGGTGTTTGTTTATTTTAGAAACCGTTTATTCATTGCTTTCAGCTGTATGATTCCCTAGTTGTTCTGTGTTACTGTCCTCTGTACTTGTTATGGATGGGCTTGGGTTCAGAGATTGCATTTTGCTCCTTCTCATTGTCATTTCATGTAACACTGTCTTCTGACCTTTGTTGATTAGCTTTGGTGCAGTTATAACCTTAGCACCTACTGAAGTTCAGGTGCATATCTGCAAAGTTTGGATTTATCCAGTTGTACCTGGCTTTGGTGTGGCTGCTGTGCTCAGCTCCTTCTTGCTGCTGCCCTTGGGGGTGAACCTGTTATGCCCCTCTGGCAACATGTTCTTCTCCTGGACTAGCTGAGTGGTTCTGTCCCCTACACTCCCTGCAGGGATTGCAGCTGCAGGGTTTTACCCCAGGCCTGTATGCCAGGCCTGCGCTGAGTCTGGAGGTAACAAGTGGAGTAGGGGTGAGAGGCAGCTCTCCCACACACTCACTGGGCCTGGGCTAGGACTGGATCTGGGGGTTCCCGGAATGGAGCAAAAATTCCTACTCCGTGGTCGTGGTGGGGGTGGTGCTACGGAGTGTTGGGCGGTGTTCTGAGGGGGTGGAAGAGGGTCTCTCCCATGCTGCATCTGCTGGGACTGATAGGTCCCACTGGCACAGGGTAGCAGGAAGCTCTCCCACACACTCACTGGGCCTGGGCTAGAACTGGATCTGAGGTTTCCTGGAATGCATTAGAAATTCCTAGTCGGCGGGCCGGGTGCGGGAGGTGCTGCAGAGTGGTGGGAGACATCCGAGGGGTGAAAGAGGTTCTCACCCACACTGTGCCTGTCCTGGGACTGGTAGGTCCAAGCTGTGCAGGGTAGCAAGAAGTTCTCCCACACACTCACTGGGACTGGGCTGGGACTAGATCTCTCATTTTTAATATTTTTTTTTAGTTTGACTTCTGAGTTGATACTGGTAAATTTCTTATCGCTATTAGCTTTATTGTTAGTATTTAGAACCCATAGGAAAGGACTACTCAGAAATGTTGCTTTTAGATTTTGAGTCTATTGCAAGATCCCACTTCTTCAATTTATTGGGGATGAGATGTTGCTGCCTATTTGGCCTCACCCCTGGTTCTTTGGCACTGGCCTATAATATTTTTTATGGCCCTTAGGTACTCTTAGTCTTGGCATAACAGGAAGAACATCTATTAGAAAATTATATTACTTTAGGTAAAGTAATATAATCAGCAATAACAATAGCATCAAACACAGCCTAGAGAATAAGAAAGTGTGGTAACTATTAATTTGCCACCTTTAACTATATGAACTATATTTTTGTTTATATAAAAAAATCTAAAATAATTGATCTCTTCTAAAAGGCTAAGAAATGATGACAAATTCTAAAACAAAACAGAATTTTATACAGGAAATACACCCTTAATATGCTAATTTTACCCTCAGATTAAAAATTCAAAAGTGATTTTGGGAAAAATAAGGAAATGCAAGGTAAGAGATTAGAAGCAATGCTGGCAGACAGAAGAAGATAACTTCAACTTTGGGCAAATGCTGAAGATGAGAGGAGGGAAGAATAGGAAGAAATAAAAAGTACAGAATAAGGCTGGGGAGATAGCTCAGTGGTATAAGCACCTTCCTGGCAAGCTGAAGGTCCTGAGTTCAATCCTCAGTACTACATGCTGCGCCAGCCCAGGTATCCTGGGCGTGCTGTGCGAGCCCTGAAACCAGGTGTGGTGGCACATGCCTATAATCCCAACACTGGGTAGGCTGAGTTGGGATGATCTCTATGAATTTGAACAGCCCTGCAACACTCTGTATTGAAAGAATATACAAACAAAGAATAATAACAAGTTCTAGAGATGATGTTCATACTCATAAAAATAAGAGCAGTCCAGAAAAAGTAAAACAAAAGCAAGATCAAGATAAAACAAAAATGAAAACCAAAATGAAGCAAAAGGGCTGGGAGATGGCTCAGTGGAATAAGTACTTTCCTGGCATGCACAAGGGCCTCAGTTCAATCCCTGGTTCTGCCAAAAAATAAAAAAAAAATTTAAAAAATGAAGCAAAAGCAAAACAAAACTAAGAAAAGAAAGGAAGAAAAAAGAATAGAATGTCCTCTTCTGGTCACATCTGTCCTGTACTGATAGATGGACTGGGCAGACAGAGCTCACCTCTGTGTTGTTGAGTCCAGCAGCCCACGTGCAGATTTGTGGTGGAGCAGAGCACAACCTCAGCCAGCCTGCACCTTTACTTCCCTTGAAGTTCAGACTGGTTTCTACAGACTATAACCTGATGCGACTGGACCCTGATTTGTTCAGCCTGCAGGACTGTGTCTGCTCACTCCCTACCTTGGCTCCTTGACCTCTGGCTGGCCTGAGCTCAGGTCCGCTTCAGTCTGACACTCCAAACCAATAGTCAGCCTGCAGGTGCAGTGGGTCTGAGCTCCTCGGTCCTGGCCAATCATCCTCTCCATCCTGCAGGATGTCTGAATGTGAACACCTCAGAATGTGCAGTCAGCTGTGTCCACTGCTTTGTCTGCTGGAGTGCTTCTCTGTGGAGGTCTATGGAGTTGCCAGGAGTTGCCGCACGCCCGCAGGCTGGAGGTGCTGTTCCCATGCAGTGAAGCAGGGCTCGGGGAGGCAGCGCTTGCCACCACTTTCGGTGCTCAGGTCTCTCTGTTTGCTCTCCTGATGGGCATCAGTTCTCACTTAGATCCTTGCTCAGTCCCACAGAATCACTTCCCTCCTTTTCTTCCTCACATTGGTAAATCCTAGTGTCTGGTCACTAAATCTCGGAGAGGCTGTTTCTCTGCTGTTCACTTTTTTTTTCCATCTTCCTGAAAGTCCCTGAAGAATGTAATTAAAAATATTGCAATAAGGGCCAGTCAGATAGCTCAGCCGATTAAAGCACCTGCTTCGGCAGATGCAGGGGCTGGGGTTTGATCCCGGGAGTGCCGTGCCAGCCCTGCCCCTGGAGCATGCTGAGAGGGCCATTGAGACTGGGTGTGTTGGTGTGCTCCTATAATCCCAGTACTTGTGAGGCTGAAAACAGCAGGATCACTATGAGACTGATCTGTGTTGTGACACTCTGTAGACCCCATACTAAATACATTTTTTAAAAAATTATGATAGCAATAGTCTTTATTTTATTTTTATTTTTTTGGTGGAATCAGGGGTTGAACTCAGGTCCTCGCACTTGCCAGGGAAACGCTTATTCCACTAAGCCATCTCCCCGGCCCTAATAGCAATAGTCTTCAATGTTTTTGTAATAATGTTGGATGCCACAGACTGTTGTGGAAGTATCTAAGTATAAAAACACATACTTTTTCCTGCCAGAAATAGTCAAACATGGACGTCATGGTAGCAGAAACAATACCACCAAATCAACAATGACAGATGACAAAATACATTTTCATATTCAGAAGATTGTAGTCAGAATTGAGAAAGTTTAGTATGGTGAAGGCAAAAGAGGATGTTAATTTTTTAATTTTTATCACAACAAATTTCCACAAATTTTGTGACTTAATATCTATTTAATGTTACAATTCTAGAGCGGAAGTATAGGTAGGATCAGCTGTACTCGGTGCTGAGGCTCACACAAGGCTGAAATCAGAGCTGTTTTCTCGGCTGCACTCTCACCTGAATAGAGACTGTCCTTCCAGGTTCATCTAGGTTCTTGGTAGAGTCCTGTCCTGTAAAGCTGTGGGGCTGAGGTGTCCATTTCCTTGTTGGGGATAATCAAGAGTCACCCTGAGCAATTTTAGACCACACACATTTCTCTTCCCAAATCCCTCATGTTCAGGCTAACAGTGGAGGCCAAGATTTTTGTTGCCATTGTTGTTGGTTTTGTTTTGTTGCATGCTTTTACTCTCTCTTGATTTCTGTTGGACCACATCTGGAGAAAGTCCTTTGATTTCTAAGGTATTGTGTGCCTAACTTCAATTCACTGGAGTAATCTTCCTTTTTTAAGGACTGTGGTGCCGCACTGACCTAGCACAACTACCGAGCAACACTGTTATACTCAGAAGCTCTAAGAAGTCCACTGCAGACCCCTGCAGACCCTCCCACAGAAGAGTATTAGGGCTCCTCATTTTGTCTTAAGTATGCTCCACATACAATGGGAAAAACAGATAACACATCGTTCCATCAAGCCATAGTTAGTTTTTGACCACCAGTTAAAAGATATATTTTTTTTTGAAATGTTTGCAGTCTCGATATGTTTGCAAAATTATCAGATAAGTAGGAAGGAGAAAACTTTGAGGTCAAGTGTGGCAGTTCATACCTGTAATCCCAGCAATGGGGAGGCTGAGGCAGGAGGATCTCCATGAGTTCAAGGCAAGTCCAGGCTACATAGTAGGTTCAAAGCTAATCAGAACTATACAGTGAGACTCTGCTTCAGAAAAAAAAAAAAACAAAAAAAAACAGAAAGAAGAAAGAAAGAAGGAAGGAAGGAAGGAAGGAAGGAAGGAAGGAAGGAAGGAAGGGAGAAAGAAGAAAGAAGAAAGAAAAGAAAGAAAAAAAGAAAGAAAGAAAGAAAGAAAGAAAGAAAGAAAGAAAGAAAGAAAGAAAGAAAGAAAGAAAGAAAAGAATTTTGGAAACATATAAGAAAATCACCTGTGATTCTGTTTAAATGAAAGATAATTTTTCACATAGTTGAAGTTATATTCTCTCTACATACATGCATACACATTTCTGCCAATAGTACAGATTTATATCTCTTTAATTATATATCTTATGTCTATTTTTACATTTTCTCTACTTCCTGCTTTTAACTGCGAGATTTACCAAATTATTGCATCTCCTCTACAGATCTAAAAGTCAGTGATGGGAAGAGATGGACGAATTATTGGAAAAGCATTTAAGATGATTCTGAAGTTAATGCCATCACGACTATCCATAAGAATTTTGACTTTATTGCCATGATTAAATGGTTAAGTTTTTAAGAACAGTTTGAAGCATTTCAGAGAATTGTAGATGAGAAAATCCTAAGGGCTAATTGGGACAATTTCAGATACATGGAGCAGCATAAATAGTGGTCATCAATAAAAACAAAAACTTGGATACTTATTCATTTTCATGCACACATACACAGGAATGCCCAAATCTGGCCCTCCAGTTCCCTGGTCCTACACCTCAGAGCTCCGCTTAGGTGGGGTTGGAAATGCCCTAGAATGGCTCTTTGTTGATTTTCCCTCATGCTAGTGCCTAGCGCTGCTGTGAGGCAAAGTGCTATTGAATTTGCTCACTCAGGCAGAACACTCAACAGGAAGGAAGGAAGCAGCCATTCTTTCTGGTCCTATTGTCTGACCACCCGGCTTAAGCAATCAAACAGTTCCACGGCCAGAGCTGGGTGCTTACAAGCCTGTTTTTGTTTTTATTTTTCCCTTCTGGTGGACATTATGGAAGAGGATGGGAATGGATTGAAATTGGTCCTGTAGGATTTTCCTTTAATTTTGAGCCTGTTAGCATCTTCTCATGGCCTATTCACAGGTACCAATTTTTTTAACAGCCAGGGAGGAAAGAAGAATCCGAATGGCAAGCACGTAGACATTCGAAAGCAGGGTAAGAGCAGCTACCTCCTGGCTGCTCTCTCTGGTGGGGATGTGCATATAGGAAGATGTGAACACTTTACGACACTAATAAAACTCAAAATTTATTAAAATTTCTGAGTGATAGTGTTTAATGTGTCTCTAACCTTCTCTTTTTGGGCAAGTCATTTATCCTGTCAGCATTTGTTTTGTTTTTCTTTCTGTTTTTTGAATAATAGAATACGAATAAGGAGATATCACTAATCAAATGTGGTGTGTTCTAAGAACATAGAACTATACCCCCTTAGCCTAATAATAAATACGGAGATTCTTCTAAGAGAAAAATGCCAATTAAAATAAAGAAAATTAATAAAAACAATAAACGTTAGCCAGCATTGGTGGCTCATGTCTGTAAACCCAGCACGCTTGAAGACTCTGGCAGGAGGATCACAAGTTTACACGCAGGTTGGGCAGTTTAGCAACTTAATGGGGTCCTGTCCCCTCCAAAAAAGTTGGGGTTCAATCTCCCATACTGCTAAATAAAAACATAAAATTTTCTCATGGATTTATTTGTTTCTTAATTGTTGATAGCCATATTCAAAGTCTAAAAATTTCTTTAGAAAATTATAGCTTTGGGTTACTTCTGTGAAAAGGGAATTAGTAGAAATTTGTTGTTGACAGCAAATATAACAAACAGGTGATAGTGTTTTTCTCAGCGTAATTCTTAATTTCTACCATAGTTTTAAAAATAAATTTATTAAAAGACCAAAATGTTACATGACCAGTCTTTTACCTATGCAGTTGAGAAGAAACATAGATTTAAAAAACAAATAAAACTTAAAGAGAAATTAAATTTTATGGAGGAAACAGCACCTTCATCACAATGAAATTAAATTTACACTTTTTTAAAAAAAATGTATTTAGTGCAGAGTTTACAAAGTCTCATTATGTATATAGGACTAGTAGTGATCCTCCTGTTTTTCAGCCTCCCAAGCACTGGCATTACAAGTGCACACCACCACTCCCAGCCTCAGCTGCCATCTCAGAGAGTTCCAGGGGTGGGCCCGGCATGGCACAAACTCCAGCGAACAAACTCCAGTCCCTGCATCCACCTACGCAGGCGCTTTCATCTGCTGAGCTATCTGGCTGGCCCTAAATTTACACCATCTTGACAATAGTTCTAAGTACCTAATAACTACAGTTATAGCTTAGAAGATTCAGAAGGCATGAGGAATTTCACTTATGTTAGGTTAGTTGGGGTCTTCCTGATGATTTCTGCAAACATTATGCCATAATCTTTAATAAGTAATAATTTTTAATATTAAAGTGTGAGGCATGGCAGCAGCGTTCAGAGGAGTTAGAACCAATCATCACAGTTGGGCGATGACCACAAAGGATGTCAAAGCCGAGGAAATGGTTTTTCTGGTTTAAATGGAGCCTTCCTTTCAGGGACCTGACCACCAGGGAAACTTGAGGCCAGTTTGTGAATTTAGGGTCCTAGGGTCTAACGAAGGGCTGAGATGGGTGTGTTAAACTATTACAGCTTAATCTTGGAGTCTTCTCTCTTTGACTTGCCACTTCTGTTTATGTATTTACTGGCTGTTTTTAGGGTTTTGTTTAAGTACAAATACAATGTGTACATGAGCCATCAAGGCATTTTCTTTTCTGCGTAGACTGACATTGGGATTGTTTACTCCAATGGCAGCTGGGCCCCTATTTGACAATAGTTCTAATAGGTTTGTTTTATGTGTGCCCATGTGCACATGCGTGTGAGCACATGTGCTGAGGAATGAGCTCAGGGCTGTGGGAAGCACACACTCTGCCACCTATGTATCCTTCTTGCCCCTCAGCACAGTAAGAGTTGTCTCTGGGCAGACACAATTCCTTGATGGTCTGGATCCAGAGCATCTGGAAGCCACCAGGGAGCAGGTGCTGTGATTCTTTGTTGTCCTACATAACAAAGGTTGAACATCAAGATTAACCCACTGAATTGCTTTTGCACCCTGTGGGGTCTTCATTACTTATGCTTATTTTTGGCACACCCTACTGGCTGGTGTCAGATCAACTTCTTGGTCCTTGTCATAGTTTGGGGCTTTGCAAGGGAACAACACAATATAGAGTACATATAGTATAAGATTACTTAAAATAGCCACCCAAAGGATCATATACAAAAAGGGAGTGCAGGAAATCTGTCCACACACTAAAGACCAAAGAATCCAATTGAGGGCCTGGGTACCATAATAATGTTCTACATGAGTCCAGCTGAAGATGTAGAGCCCATGACAATGCTTCCTGCAAGTTCCACTGGAGGCCAAGAGCTCATGACAATGTCTCATGCAGGCCCGTTTCACTGATCTGTGCCAGCAGGCTGAAGGATCTGCCCTACAGCCAGAAAGCAAGGCTCAAGGTGAGAACCAGAGCACCCCTGAAAAGTACCACAGTCATCCTCAGCAACAGTGAGGTTCTGAGCTCCTCCGAGGATGAGGAAAGCCAAGTTCCCATTAGGAAAGCCAATGTGACAAGCTTCTTCCCGAGGCTGAGCAGTGCACCATCTTCCCCTCTGGAACCAGAAAGTGATGCTCAAGGTGAGGCCCAGAGCTCCTGAAAAGTGAACCATAGCCATTCTCAAGGCCAGTGAGGTTCTGCACTCTGTCAATGATGAGAACAGCCAGTTCATCAGGAAAGACCACAGGGCAAGGTCCTCCAAGGCAACAAGCAGCTCCCTACAGCCTCTGCTAGCAGCCCAACAGCTTCCCCCTTCTTCTCCAATTCTGCTTCTTCTGCTGCGGGCAACAGTCCTCAGGTGGCCTCCCACACCCAGCACCACACTGGTTCAGTTCAGTTACCTGGGGGTAACAAGCTGACTGACCCCAGCTTGTTACAGTCCTCTTCTTCACAATCCTGGATTGCACAGAGGTTGGTGGACAGCCCAGAGCAGACCATGACAGCCACATTTATCCGTGGAGAAAGTAAACCACCTCTTTAAAAGCTGAGGAGCAAAGACGGACACTTCTAGACTGTTCCTGCCATTCCCCTCATTAGTAAACCACTATTTATGTGGGGATTTTTTTCAACTAGAAATTATAGGCATTTCTTCCATTGGAAAAGACGGAACACCCTGAGGGAGAGCCCGTTTCATCTTGCTTTTTACAGTGAGTTGTCCAGGATATAAAGACTGGACTGAAGAAAGATGGAGGAGCTCTGCAAAGCACTCATTGCTCACGCAGGCTGCTTGTAGACATTCCCTGGTGCTATGCTTTACAGAGTGTTTGGAAACCATACACCGCTTAAGAACTCCCTATCAGGTACCCAGTGTCAAAACGTTATTGTCACATAATTATTCCCTCAAGTTAAGTCATCGCTTTGGATCAAGGTCGCTCTTATTTTTTAAAGAATGAATTCACTTTAAGGTATTCTTCCTAGAGATGAGTTGATGCGAAAATCAACCCTCCAGAGTATGGAAAAATTTGTACTTAAAAAGAGAAAAAAGTTAACATAGAGAGAGAGAGGAGGGAGGGATGTAGTTCAGGCTGGTCTGAGACTCACTGTGGTGTCCAAGCCATCTTTTAATTCACTGTCGTCCTCTTACCTCAGCCTCCCCAGTTTTGGGATATAAGCAGGTGCTACCATACCTGACTACACTTTGTGTGTATGGGGATAACCCTTATCTAAGTGTTATTCTCTAAAGTGTTAGGTGTTGTAAGTACAGAGGAAAGGTTAGCCTGGAAGTCTAGAGAACTCAGAAATGGTTTACAACAAATGATGATCTGATGCCAAAAGTTTACTTTTTTCCTTTTCTTTTCTTAGTCCTTTTGACACAGGATTTTACTATGCAGTTCAGTCTGGCCTTGAACTCATAGCTATCCCCCTGCCTCAGCCTCCCAACTTCTGGGATTACAGGCATTGCCCACCACACCTGGCAGCAATTTACTCACCTAACACACTTTTTTTCTCCATTAAATGAGAGCCATGAGTCAATTTTTTTTCTTTTACTGTTTTTTGTCTTTATGAGGCAAGGTTTCACTATGTAGCGCAGGTGGGCCTTGAACACACAGCAATCTTCCTGCCTCAGCCTCCCCACTGCTGACTGTAGATGTGCTCCACCACCAATAGCCCCAAATGCATTCATCACATTGCTGCTAGATCTCGAATTCCTTATGGTTTTATTGTGTACTTAGAGGCTTAGTTCCATAAATTTGTTCAAAGTCTTGGCCTGAATATCCAATGCATTCTATGCCACAGAAGGAAAAGAAAATGACATTTCATCGGGACCTTTTCTCTGGTCACTCACAGAACCTTGCTGGAGAAGCTGAGGGCAGCATTCCTGAGATTCTGCTCCGGGAATAGCCACTTCTCTTCTTTGGGCAGAACCATGCTGTGGGGATGGAAGGCTCAACTTGAAGGGAATTCTCTACTTTTTCTTGGTAAAGTTGCCTGGCACTTGAAATTCTTAGATTTAAAGATGACAAAATTAAATCCAAAGTGAATCTTCTCACCAAAGTTAACTCCCAAAGATCCAGACCAAGACTGTAAAAGAACCACACCTATCATCAATAGATAAGCAAAATTTCTCTTCATCTGTCTACAAATTAACTACCTCTGAAATTTACCAAGCAAGACAAAGACTTAAAAAAGTAAAATAAAACAGATAGAGAATACTAATTATGGTGGTTAATAATTACACATTATGCAAACTAAATATGTCCCAAGTGTTTTATGTTCAAATACATTCAATTCTCAAAATGGTTCTACAAGGTATGTATTAATGATTTTTTAAAAATTTATTTAGTCAAATTATTTAGTCAATTTATTTTTGAGATAGGGCCCCACTGTGTAGCTCAGGGTGGCCACGGACTTACTATGTAGCCCAGGCTGACCTCGAACTCTCAGTGATCTGTTTGCCTCAGCCTCCTGAGTGCTAGGATTAGAGGTATGTGCCACCACACTTGGCTAAAGATTATTTTTGTTTAATAGCTAAGAAAATTGTGACCCTGAAAGGTTAAACTACTGACACCAGAGCACCTGTAATCTGCAAGTAAAAGCAAGGCAGGCCAGGCCACTTCTAGAACTTTCTCTTAAAGAATATGGCACTCGGGAACATGGTTCTCAGCCACTTCTGAGCTGGAAATCAACAGTGGACTGCTTCTCGTACCTGCCAGTGACTTCCGACCTGTGTCCGCTCCCTTCTTCCAAGCCTGCTAAGCGCAGGAGCCCCGTATGTGCTTCCAACACGGGGGCAGCAGGCTGACGGCTCTTGCTCAATTCATATGAAAGTCACACACAGGCAAAATGCACTTATTCCAGTGCTTACGGCTCTGGGCTTCAGGTGCTGGTGTGTGGCAGCACTCGGTTAGTGTTAGTGACGCCCTGGAGCAAGCAGCTTCTGAGCCATTAGTGACAGAGCCTCCCATTAGAGATAGGCCCTCCACTGCCAGTCACCTGTGGTGTTAAAACTCTGGCTGCTGGCAGCTCTCAGTGCCAGTGGCCATAAGTGTTACCAGTTCTGCATGCCCTACTCATGATTAGACAGGAATACACTGTCTCAAAGAGACTGGGTTAGAACTTACAGTGCAGGGCTTTGGAGGAAGGGGCAGCAGTGCAGACCTAATCAGATTTACCCCCAGAGGTTGCTTCTGTAGGCTGCTCATGGGAGAAGAGGGGCCACCTGAGGCCCTGACCGGGGATAGCTGTAGAGGGCAGGGACACTCAGAGGGCGTTCAAGGACATCATGACAGGTGGATGATCTACTACTCCTGGTGCAGCAGAAGCTAATAGGTCCCGGAGCAGCCTCAGCTCAGGTGCAAAGCGTTTGGGGTAGCTGAGAATTAGCAGTATCTTTTGGGCAGCATCAAGATCCTCTCAGGGTCTGTGTATTCAAAATGGTTAGGATAGATATATAGTTACATTCTCTTAATGAATAGAGGGATTTTTTTGTAATAGTGTTTGTAAATAGGGTATCATTTCTGCATCTTGTACAGCAAATAACCACTAGGAAGAGAGTATGCAATGTGTTAATTATTGAAACTGTCCTACCAATTTGATTTGAAACT
>NW_004524589.1:17030636-17036468 GCF_000260255.1 Octodon degus
TTTTAAAAAGATCCTTTCAAGGACTGGGGAAATAGCTCAGGAGAATAAGCGCTTGCCTGGCAAGCACAAGGGCCTGACTTCAACCCCCAGTTCTTCAAAAAAAAAAAAAAAAAAAAAAAAAAAAAAAAAAACAAAAAACCAAAAAACTTCTCTGTCTCAGCACTAATCTATTTTTCTGGTTGGTTGCAGCATTATACTTATCAAAAAATTGTTACCATTTAATTTCTTCTTAGTAGGCAGTTCACAACATATATTTATTTATTTATTCTGGCAGTTCACAACTTCATGGTGACTTTTTAAAGCAATTTATGATGTGTTTAAATTGAGTGTCATGTTTCCTTTTTGTCTTTCTTTCTTCTCTCTCTCTCTCTCTCTCTCTCTCTCTCTCTCTCTCTCTCTCTCTCTCTCTCTGTTTTTTTCCTTCTTGGAATTCAAGCCAGGGTTTCATACATGCTACTTACTTAATGGTTCTACTACCCTTAGCACTTGTACAATGTTCAGAAACAAACATGCTGGTATGCAAGGAAGCAGACAAATGTGACTTACACCAGGAAAATAAAATTAACCCCTAAACAAAGACCCACAATGACAGAATTACACTTATCAATGGTGGTAGGAAACAGCTTACATTAAAAAGGAATACATAAACATAATGAAGAAAGCAACTGGAAGAGATGAACGGGCAAAATAATGCTAAAGGTATAGCCTCTTAGATAAAATTGCACTGCAGGAAAAAATTCAATGAACTTGAACCACAGTGTTAGAAGTGTAGAAAAGTGGTGGAGTAGGGGACACCATAAGCCATTTACTCCATAGTCTAAGGAATAAGGATCACAAGTTTGAGGCCAGCTTAGGCCACTTAAGGAGTTCCTCTTTCAAGGTAAAATAAGAAAGGGGTGGGGTATGGCTCAATGGTAGAATGCCTGAGTAGCATGGATGAGGCTCTGGGCTCAATCCCTGGTAAAACAAAACAAAACAAAACAAAACAAAACAAACCAGAAAATGATGTATATCATATTGGTCAAAGGTCCAAAGTTTTAGTTATAAGAAATTAATAAAACCTAGAAATCTAATAGCACTAAGAAGGCAATTGATAATGTGTAACTGAAGTTTGAGAATAGTGGAGCTTAAGTGGTGTCACCACAAAAAATAAAAGAATAAGAGGATTTTGAAGACATTCATATGTTAATGAACTGGCTATAGTAATCAGTTCAGTATACATTCATGTGTTAGTCACTTCTCTCTGTTGCTGAGGCAAAATACCTGACACCCACAGTTAAAGGAGGACAGGTTTCTTTAGCTCACGGTTTGCAGCGATTTCGGTCCTTAACTGGCTGGCTGTAAGGCAGGGCAGCATTGCAGGGGAGAAACAGTTCATGGCAGCTGAAGAAGGCGAAGCAACAAGGCCAACCACAGCTGCCTCTATTCCTTATGCCTTATCCAAGCTACTAAAGCAGTAACTCACACTTAATCCTCGTGTCCTTGAGCCTAGCACTGCACCACGAATCAGCCTCAGAATTACACACTCTAGATCCAGCCAACTCTAAAGAAGCTCCGCCTATGACCACATGAGGCTTTGGGGGATGTCTAGACACAAGATATAACAGTTCATACAGCAAACCATTGTGCTTCCCCTAAAATATATGATTTGCTATTCCATATACAAATAAAAACAAAAAAAAAAAACAGAAACAAACAAAAGAAGTGTAAGTACAACCCACCACAGAAAAGTACCACAGCAGAAACCCACAAACATAAACCTACGTGAAACCCACTGCTGGGAATGAAGACAGGAACTCAAATAACAAATTCCTGTATAGAAAGTATGGACAAGTCTGAGAGTTAAAATCTCAGAACCCCACACTTTTGTGAGGTTTGCTTCCTGCTGTTTAATGAGGGTATGAATATCAAAATACCAGAGAGGTGTTTTGATGGAAAATGTCACCGTTTGGAACTAGCCAGAGTGTGCTGTTTTTCAGGCATGTTTTTGAAGGAAAAGCCTGCCCACAAAAGAAGCTTTTTATCAGAGCCTAATCAACTTGGATTTTGTCAGAGGTGAATTAAATGGGTGGGGGTGAGGGTGGCCTGATGGTGTTGGGCATTAAGGCTACAAACTCCAGCACACAAATGCCTTTTCGGGATACCCACAGGAACAGCCACAGCACTGTCATCACATGCTGTCTTTGCTAACAAGATCTGTTAAGGCCTAGTTGTAAATTGCCCCCAAGCCTCATGAGCTCATTGGAGGGGCTTTTTTTTTTTTTTTTTTTTTTTTGCAGAACCGGGGATTGAACTCAGATCCTTGAGCTTGCCAGGGAAGAGCTTATTTCACTGAACCATCTCCCTGGCCCCTTGGCGGGGCTCTTCAAGAGTCACTGGGTTGTGGAAACTTACAGCTTATTTGCTGTTTTGCAGTGAGGCCCAGTGGATTGTGGGTACTTAGAGCTGATTTGCTGTTCTGAGACAAGGCCTGGTGGAAAGAGATGAGTCCCCGTGGGTGTGACCGGGAGTTTGTATCTCCCTTCCCAGGTCCTCTCACGATGCTCTCGCTCTGCTTCTGGCCTCTGGGCATGTGCAGCTCACCTAAGCTCTCAACTGCCCTGGCATCTGCTACCTTGGAGCCTGCCCAGTATGGACTGAATCGTGAGCCAAAATAAATCTCTTTTAATTTACAGGTGTTAGGTACAGTGTTTCAGTGAGAGCAGGAGCCTAGGTGCAACAGTAGATGGGTAATGTTCTCCACCAAGGAGATTAATGTAATAAACATACGTATTGTGGACGTGTACGTCTAGTGTTCTTTTCCTGTCACCCTCGTCCCCCAACTTTCTACCACAATCTCTTGCTTTAGGCCTCTGAACTTAACTACTATACTACAACACTTTTCCCACCATGTAATCAATAGACTTCTACTACTCAAATGACAACTGCCTTCCACTTCAAATACAGTGCTGAGGCATCCAAGGTAGACTGTAGTAAGTTCTTATAATTTCATGTTGCCTACACACCCACTTTGAATGTGAGTTTAATTCTCTTATGCCAGAAATGGGGTTCAGTCACTCTTGACACTTCTCTGAGTTCTGTACCATACCCAAGTGCCTCATGTTGGTGATCAGAGATGAAAAGTTAGCGGCATCTCTCCCTCTAGCAGATTGGGCTTTCTGTTTTGTCCCTGCTTTCTTTGAGTGGTACCTTCAGATATTTGCCCAAGAACTTGAATAAGCACACCCTGCTCCTTTATGTCTACTGCTAGGTGCCACATTCTTCCCCCCTTCTTTGACAGATCCCTCCTGCCTCCTACATCCAGGGAGGGAAGGAGGGCTGCCTTCCTGACTTATTACAGACTCCTTGCCCAGAATCTGTAAGTTAAAAACACTTGAATTTATTTCCTAGCATAGCAGTGTGTTGAACTTGTGCCTTTCCTTTGAAAAACGATGGGCTCTCCCAGTTTAAATTTATGCTGCCATGCTGTGGATAAAACTAAGGCAAGCTCCTTTTACTAGATTGGTTAGCATGCATGAAGTTTGAATGGGTCAGCAAAGGATGTAAAGGTCTTTGTGAATACAAATACTTTCCTCATTTGAAGGTCTCTCAGTTGCACACCGAGGCAGCAGATGACAGGAGCAACCTGAGCAAGGCATATTGAACTCGTGTTACAGCTCCCCTTCAATTTTGGTTGGGGCAGGGTTGCTGCCCATGTAGAACCAGAACCACATTTAGCTGGGAGTTTAAGAACATCCCCCTCCTCACTGCCACATTACTGATTTATTTCCCAGATCTTTTTTGACCTGACACATGAGTGTCTGCCTTTGAGCAGAGAGTTACAAGGTGAACTAACTCATAAGAAAACAACTTTAAAGAGACAGAGCTAGCATCAGAACCAGATTCAGATATGGCAGAGATGTTAGTTACCAGACCTTGAACTAAAAGTAATTGTGATCCATATGTTGGTCTCACACTTGTAATGATTCTCCTGCCTCAGCCTTCAAGTACAGAGATTAGAGGTGTGCACCACCACACCTGGTTCACTTTAGGTTTTATTTGATTTTTGCCGTGCTAGGAATAAAATTCAAATCCTCACACAGGTATAGTAAGTGGTCTACCACCAAGCTACTTCTTTACCTCCTTTTAAAATTTTATTTTTGGCACAGAGCCCTGTTAAGTTACCCAGGTTGGCCTCAAACTTGTGGTACTACTGCTTTGGCCTCCCTAGTAGCAGGAAGTACAGGTATGTATCACCGTATGAAGCAAAAACCTACTTTAAATATGAAAATATATATATGTATACACACACACACACACACACACATATATATATATATATATATATATATATATGATTTAAATGTAGAGAGATGGAGAAAGCTATTATGTTACTGCTAGTAAAAAGTAAAGTTAAATTAATTAAGCTAATTTTTGTCAGAGAAGATTTCAGAGCAAGAGAACACTGTCAGGTACCAAGAAGAGCACTGCACAATGATAAAGGTATCAATTCCATAAGAAGACATCATTGTCCTTAATATGAATATTCCCCAAAACAAAGCATGAACTTACATGAAATAAAAACTAAAAGAAGCGCAAGACTATGGGAATTCACTGCTAGACCCCTCTTTATTAGAAATAGATGCATCCATCAAGTAGAACAATTTATGAGGATACAACTGGACTAAAATACACCATCAATCAACTGGTCAAAACCTGTACAGACTTCTTCTTTTTTCTTTTTTTTTTGTAGAACTGGAGAAAAACCTGTATAATTGACAACTGTGGATGCCTTCATCCTACCGTAGCAGAACACACATTTTTCTCATGTCTATGTTGGATGTTCATTAAGATAGACCACACATTCGAGGAGCCATAACACTTAACACATTTGAAAGAATAGAAATTATGCAATATTTGTTTTACAACCATTGTGGAATTGAACTAGAAGTTAAAAACATGTAGATAACTGGAAAAATTCCCAAATACTAGGAGACTAAATAACTCATTGCCAAGTAAAACAATCTACAAAGAAGATATTTCAAGAAAAATTGGAATATATTTTAAACCAATGTCAATACAACTTATCAAAATTATTAGGTTGCAATAAAAATAGCATCAAGAGGGAAATTTATAGTATTTAATATACACATTATAACAAGTTAAAAGTAACCATCTAAGTGATGACCTTAAGAAACTAGAAAAAGGAAGTATTAAGTTTAATGTAAGAAAGTGAATAATAAAAGTTACCTTAGGAAACTAGAAAAAAGTATTACATCTGAAGTAAGAAAATAAATGATAAAATTTAGAGTAGAAATCAATTGAATTGAAAGTAGGAAATCTATGGAGAAAATGAATAAAACCAAAAGCTAATTATTTGAAAAGATCATTACCATCAGTGAGCCTTTTTCCAGGCTGAGAAAAAAAAACAAAACAGAAGTTATTATTAGGAATGAAAGAGCTCACAAACTTTAGCACTATAATAAGATTGTCCACAATTTTACTGACTGAGATAAAATAGACCAATCCTTTGAAAGAGACAGTATGCCAAAACTCAGACTAGAAGAAGTAGACAATTTTAGTCAGTTTGTGTTTATTGAATTAAGGGGACCAGTAATTAATAATTTTCCAAAACACCTGGCCTCATGATTCACTGACAACTTCTACTAAATATTTGAGGAAGAAATTACAACAATTTTCTATAATTCCGCTCTAATTTCTTTTAGAAGATAGGAGAGGGAATATATCCTAATGAATTTTATAATGCTAGGGACTGGGGAGATGGCTCAGTGGAATAAGCACTTCCCTGGCAAGCACAAGGACCTGAGTTCAATCCCTGGTTCTGCCAAAAAA
>NW_004524589.1:17036568-17047613 GCF_000260255.1 Octodon degus
GGGGGCGGGGCTGCCTGGCATGTGGTGCAGGGGGCTTGAACCACGGTCCCTGTGCTTTGCTAAGCTTGTTTTTTTGTTTTTTGTTTTTTTTTTTAAGTAGATGCTTTAGACCACTGAGCCATCTCACCAGCCCTATCAAAGGTTTTATAAGAAAAAAAATTACATTCTTAACATCTCTCATGGACACAAGTGCAAGAATCTTAGATGGAATATTGGTAGCAGTTAGCAAGGCATATAGAGAATGATACATCACAAAAAAAAGGGGGGATTTATACTTTCTGGTTCACTATTTGAAGATAAAGCCAAAAGAAAAAAAAAGACAAAAAATTCATACTTCATATAAAGCATACCAACATAAGTATATTAGACTGTCAGAAATAGAAGGTAGAGAAAAGCAACAGCAAAAATTTTTGCACAAAATAATGGCTATTACTTTCTTCAAATTGGATAAGAACCATAAACTCATGGATATATAAACGTACAGAAAATTAATACCAACAAAACTATACCGAGGGTAATAATAATTCAACCAAAATCTAGTGACAGAAATGAACATCTCAAATAAGCAGGAAGAAAAATTGTACGCTGAGGAACAAAAATGAAAGACATAAACAAGGCAGGAAGAAAACAGAAAATCATATTTGAAGTGATGAAAAGAAACCAGACTTGTTAATGGAGAGTCTTCAATTTACAAAACTCTTTTTTTTTTTTTTTTTTTTTTTTGTATTTAGGACAGGGTCCACAGGGTCTACAGAGTCTCACTGCATAGATTGGACTCCTAGTGATCCTCCTGTTTACAGCTTCCCAAGTGCTTGTACTAAAGGTGTGCGCCACTACACCCTGTCTCACTTGCCATCTCAGTGTGCCTCGGGGGGCGAGGCTGGGGATTGAGCTCCAGGCCCTTGCATCTGCCTAAGGCCCTTTAATCTGCTGAGTTATCTGGCCAGCCCTAACACTTTTTCAACATAAGGTGAAAACAAGAGAAGCACTGCCAGGAGACCCTTGGTCCCAAGTTGTTGTAGTTCTTTCTGCACACCTACTGTGCTTCTGGTGTCATTATAGTTATTGGACTGATAGCAATCGTAAGAGAACAGCTCTGTTCTCTTGGTGCTGCTTTTCTGCACTGGGAGTACCTACTCCATGAATTTCTAGACTTAAAAACTATCAAGAAAGGTAAGGGTTAGTCCATTGCTTTTATAATCCCAGTGCTCTGGGAGGCTGGAAAAAGAAGGTGGAAAACTCAAGACCGGTATGAGCACTGTAGAAATTTATTTACAGCCAGGTTAAATGAGAAGGAAAAAAAAAAAAAGGCTAAGGGTGTAGCTCATTGGGAACATGACGTATTTAATCCCTAGTACCACACACAAACACATAAAGTGTACAATAAATAAATTTTTAATGGTTTTCCTACTGGCTTGAAAAGATAGCTCATATTTAAGTTTTATCTTCTTAGAGGTTGTCAGAACTGTAGGCTGGCAAAGGGAAAAGAGACACAAAATTACTTCACTTTTGTCACATTACTCTAGGGTAGTTATAATTAGCATACTCTTTGGAGCAGAATGCACAATTTAACAAAATAAATAAATAAATAAATAAATACACCCATGTACCCACAGAACCATTATCTTTTAGACTCTCCATTACCCCATAACAAATTTCAAAGTTCATTAAATTAAGGACTCTAGTATCATTTCCTTTAGTAGATGTTAAATCTTTTTGTTTTAAAAGTAAAATTTCTAGTCAGCTGATCATTTTAATTTCTTTCAGTTTGTAGCACTGGCGGAAGTGGAACATTCCCAGACTATGTCATAACTTGAGAGTCCAAGAGCTAGAGGACATCCTTGGAAGAAATTTTATTGATTTCTGCAACATGTATATTTTTTCAATCATTAGTCTAGAGATGTTACGTCAGCGTGTTTCAGAATTCATCTCGTTTCTATCCATGAGCTTTCAGGATTCTCAAGAGTCAATTATCTTGTGTCCTACTTTTGTAACAGTGAGAATAGTCTGGACAAACATTTGTAATGGAGAAGCAGAAAACCACTGAAGGTACAAGCATTCGTTTCTTAAGGCACAGTTGAACATCTCTTCCTGCAGATGTACACTAACATCAGGATCTCGCCGTAGCTCTCATCTTTTTCTTTTCTTTTTCTCAGATATGTGTTACTGTATTTCTTAGGCTACACTTGGACAACTAGACTCGGTTGGTCCTCCTGCCTTAGGCTCCCAAGTAGCTGTGACCACAGGCATGAGCCACCTTGCCCAACTCTTACCTTATTTTTAATTATTGCTATGAATGTATAGAGAAAGGCAATTCTAAGATGTTCTGTAAGCAGTTCTAGAAGACTGGAGAGTTTTGAGCAGTGCTCTGGCCTAAACAACCTTGGCAGAAAGCCCCAGAGGAGCAGGTAGGAGGACGGGCAGAATTTTCAAATGGAAAATTAGGCTATTCCTAGGAGAGATCTTATTTATAATGGAATTTGCTTTTTAAAAATTTCAATTGGGACTTGTTCAGGGTAGATGATGATTACATTCTGTATGAGGAGTTGGTATGTTTGCACAGCACATCTGCTTTCTTTTTTCTTCCCTTCCCCTCTATTTTTTCTCCCTCCTTCTTTTCTTGGTCCCTTTCACTTTTCCAAAAATCCTCATTTCCTGTCTCTTTTCTTTTGCTCCTTATACTTTGAGTTCCTCATATAAGAGAAACTATGCAACATAATAACAATTTTTAACAGGGGAAGAGAGACAACATACAGAAGTGGGTGATAAATTTCATTAGAAGCTATGTACAGCCCTCCAGTGCAGTTGTTGCAGGCTAAAATTGAGGGGACAGTTACAGAAACGAATGTCACTGCAGAAGGACTGCAAAGAAATTATAAGCTCCAGGTACTAATTAGAGTTGTATGAAACTACTAATTTTCATTTCATGACTATGCATACATTGCAAATAGAACTTGTATTTTTAAGGAGACTTAGCAGTTTGGTTTGTATTGGAGTTGGTAAAAACATTTAAGTAGCTTTGATTTAGATGATTTGATACTGTGGAATCTTGTTTTATTTGTTTATACATA
Source organism: Octodon degus (assembly GCF_000260255.1). Lineage (NCBI taxonomy): Eukaryota > Metazoa > Chordata > Mammalia > Rodentia > Octodontidae > Octodon > Octodon degus. The sequence continues at coordinate 17,039,640 of NW_004524589.1, forward strand.
AGCAGCTACCTTTTGTAGATTTTGAGTTCATACAAAAAAAATCATGACATTCTGGCATTGTGGGATATACAAAGGGGTAATAAAATTCTATGACAACTAATTTATAGTGTTAAAGTTTTCTTTTGGATATCACTTAAAGAGTTGATGTAATCTGAAGTGTAAAATTAAACTCAATAATTCAGTAAATATTTTTGAGGGCTTGATATATAGAGGTTACTGGGTAGACACACTACAGAATCTTTCAAGGAAAAATTAGACTTAAAATATAAAACAATGTTTCTGCTTAAACAAATGTAAAACATTCTTATAAAGTAGACAATGTAAGGGCCGGGGAGATAGCTCAGTAGAATAAGTGCTTGCCTGGCAAGCACAGGGCCTGAGTTCAATCCCCAGTTCTGCAAAAAACAAAACAAACAAACAAACAAAAATGTAGTAGCCAATGATAAATGATATAGAAATAGACTCTGTGTCTTAATTATGACTACTACCTATTGAATTCAATTTTTTCCCTTTTCCTTTCATCTGCAGTCTACAAAAAATTATTGAAAATGCATTCCTCTACCAGTTCTATAGACACAGACACAGACACAGACAGCAAGGCAAACAGACAGACAGACAGACAGACAGACAGACAGACAGACACACACACACACACACACACACACACACACACACCCCAACCTGAAATAATTTAGATGCAAATCTTGGGACAAAAAGAAATAGTTTACTTTTAATCTGAAATTATTAGCACCTATTCTTATATTCTAAGTGATAAACTAAATAAGAGGAGTGGAAGTTAATTGAAAGATAGGACTGTGGATGTCACAGAGATTTTGATATGAAAGGCTGAATTATGGGGCATTACAGCATTCTAATTTATTTTCTCTTTAGAGGATATCTTCCTTTCTTCTGTCTTTTTGAGACAGGGTTTCATTATGCAGTTCATACAGGCCTTGAACGCACTTTGTATCCCAGGCTGGCCTCAGACTTACAACAGTCTAACTGTCTCTGTCTCCCAAGTATGTGGGATTACATGCGTGTGCCACCATGCCTCGTTAAGAATCATTTTACTTTGAGTCTTATACAGTGTAAAATCTTAAAGATAGAAAGTAACTTTAAAGTTGATCCAGTTTATCTCTATATGTTTTGTTGTAAAACTTTTTTATTTATAATTAGGTCCAATAGTGCTTCAACTTTCACTTGAATTACACCATCTCCAGAGAACTCACTAATTTAGATTATGGCTATTTCACTTTTAATAGCTTTACATTTTTCTCCCTGAGTTAGAGCAAAATATGTGAAATTGACAATAGAAAGTAGAGTGGTAAAATTCCAAGAATGTGGCATGTTAAGGCAAATCTATTATTTCAGTCTGATTGTTTTATTTAAATACTAGTATTTCTGTGTGGACTTAAGAAAGACAATTTTTTTCATTTTTTTTTCTCCTCTTTAAACTAAGGATACTAGTATTAAGAGCAAAATAGTTGGACTGGTTAAGTATGCAAAATTAAGCTGAATACCTTATAGATAATTTAAAAACAATTAATGGTTCAATGCCATTTTTCATAAAAAGAATATAGAAAAATATTAAAACAGAAAAATTATAAGTCATACAGAATTTCACTTAACAAAGTAATATTAATTTCACAGTATTTGTTGTAATGCATGGTGTTGTCTTCCAACCAATTATTCATATTATCAGATATATGTATGCAAAATTGGAAGAAGAATGAAGAAAAAAAAAGAAATAAATAAGAAACCAAGAGGAGAAAAAGGACAAACAATTGCAAAAAAAGAGACAAGACAAATTAATCATTATCTGCTCCCTTTCATAGACCAGCAAAAATCCACAATACAGTTGTCCAAACAGTACTGCTTACATATATACGTAGATCTCTTTCCCCACACCCTCTCCTGTCCTCCTCAAATCAGTAACTCTTTCCTTTTGAATAAGTTCATCCGCTTTTACCAGTGTCTATTGTACCCTTCATATTCCATTTCCTCATTCAGATTCTCACATTAAAGAGACAACACAGTGCTTGCACATGAGGGTCTGATTTATTTGACTTAAGAGTATGTTCTCTAGTTGCATTCATTTACTGACAAAAGTCTCAAATTTATCCTGTTTTATAGCTGAATAATACTCCGCTGTGTAACAATACCACATATTCTTTAACCATTCTTCACCTGATGGGCATCTGGGTTGTTTCCAGGATTTGGCTATGACAAATTGTGCTGCTATAAACATGAGAGTGTGTACATTATTGTGGTGTGAGGTTTTCAGTTCTGGAAAAATACCCAGAAGGGGAACAGCTGGCTTGAATGGGATCCCCAATCCTAGCTTTTTAAGGAATCTCCACACTGATTTCCACACTGGTTGTACCAGTCTGTACTTGCATCAACAGTGGAGAAGGGTTCCTTTTTCCCCACATCCGCACCAGGATTTGTTATTGGCTGACCTCTTGATGTTAGCTGTTCTTTCTGGGGTGAGATGGAATCCCAGTGTTGTTTTAATTTGCATTTCTTGAATCACCAATGATGTTGAACATTTTTTCATATATTTACTTGCATTTGTATTTCTTCCTTTGAGAAGTATATATTTATCCCACATCCCCATTTTTGGATTGGGTCTTTAAATTTGGAGGGCCTGATTTTTTTTTATTCTCTAAATGTTCTATATAGAAGGCCTTTGTCAGAGGGATAGCTGGCTATCATACTTTCCCACTTTGTTGGTTTTGTTTTTTGCTCTGTTGGAGATTTCCTTTGAAGTTCAGAAACTTTAAAAACATGAGACCCTAGTTGTTGATTCTTTGAAGTATTTCTCATGTAGTTTGGTTTCTCTTCATGAACTCTCTACCTAACCCTATATCTTTAAGATTTCTAGCTACACTTTCCTTCAAAAGATTTAGTGTTTCTATTTTAATATTTAGATCTTTGGTCCATTTTGATGTAATTTATTGCAAGGTGATAAATATGAGTCTAATTTTAGCCTTCAACTTATGGAAAGCCAGTTTTTCCAGCACCATTTATCTAAGAGGTTATATTTCTTTCAGTAAGCATGTGTGGCCCCTTTAGCAAAGATAAAGTGGCTGAGCTTGTTTGCAGTTGTGTCTGAATCTTCTAATCTGTTCCATTGATCCTCAGGTCTGTATGCAAGTACCATACTGATTTTATCAAAGTAGCTTTATTATATAATTTCGGGTCAGGGATTGTGACACCTCCTTCCTTTCCTTTGTTTTTCAGGATTGTTTCTGATATTTAGGTCTCTTCTGATTCCAAATGAATTTGAGTAAAGTTTTCCCTAGCTCTATGAAGTATACTAATAGTATTTTATTCCAGATTGCATTGAATGTGTATAACAATTTTGGGAGTATAGCCATTTTCACAACATTGGTTTGTCGTATCTAGGAGCATGGAATATCTTTCCATTTTCTGAAATCCTCTTCAATCTCTTTTCTCATAGTACCTCAATTTTCACTGTATAAATCTTTTACTTCCTTTGTGAGGTTGATTTCTCAGTATTTCATTTTTTGGATGTTTTTGTGAAAGGTGTGGTTTGCTAATTATTTTTTCAGGGTGTTAATTATTTGTGCCACAAAAAGGTTACTGATTTTTGGATGTTGACCTTGTATCTTGTTATGTTGTTGAATTTAGTGACTAAATCTACAAGACTCTTGGTGGAGTTTTGGGGGTCCTCTATGTAAAGTTTCATGTCATCTGCCAAAAACGATAGTTTCACCCCTTTTTCAATTTTTATTCCCTTTATTTCTCTCTCTTGTCTAATTTCTCAGGCTGATGTCCAGAACTATATTGAATAAGAGTGGGGACAGTGGATATCCTTGTCTTGTTCCTTATGTTAAGGTGAAGGCCTTCAGTTTTAGCTCATTTATTAGGCTGTTGGCTATTGGTTTCTCATAGATGGTTTGTATCAGGTTGAGATGTAGACCATTTATTCTGATTCTCTGTAGGATTTTTTTGTTTTCAGAACCAGGGATAGAACTCAGATCCTTGCACTTGCCAGGGAAGTGCTTATTCTACTGAGCCATCTCCCCGGCCCCCTCTGTAGCATTTTTATCATGAATGAGTGTTGGACGTTGTCAAAAGTTTTTTCTGCATCTATTGAGATGATCATATAGTTTTTGTTCTTGACTTTATTGATGTAGTGTACTATACTTATGAATTTGTGTAAGTTGAACCATCCCTGCATTCCTGGGATGAATCCCACTTGGTCATGATGTATAATCTTCTTGATAATTTTCTGCATCCTGTTTGTTAGTATTTTACTGAGGATTTTAAAAAAAATCTCTTTCTTTCTTTCTTTCTTTCTTTCTTTCTTTCTTTCTTTCTTTCTTTCTTTCTTTCTTTCTTTTTCTTCCTTCCTTCCTCCCTTCTTTCCCTTCTTCCTTTATTTGGTACAGGGTCTCACTGTGCAGCTCAGACTCATAGTGCTCCTCATGTCTCAATGTCTTCAGGTCTGGGATTACAGGCATGTGCCAACATGCCCAAATTCAGTGGCTGGCTCAGTGTGGGGCCAGCAAAGCATGTGGTACTTGGGATCAAACCTGGGTCCTCAAGCTTGCCAGGCAAGTGCTTAGACCACAGAGCTATCTCCCTAGTCCCTTTTGAGGATGTTTGTATCTATATTTATTATAAAAATTTATATTCATATTCATTAGAGAGATTGGCCCGTAGTTCTCTTTTTTAGTTGGATCTTTCTCTGGTTTGGAATCAGAGTAAAACTCGCCTCCAGGAATGACTTGGGGAACATTCCTTCCCTTTCAATTTCATTCAAATGTTTAAGAAAATTTGGCATTAAATCTTCTCTAAGTTTCTTGTAGAATTCTGCTGTGAATGGACCTGGATCTTTCTTTTTTGGTAGATTTTTTTTTTATTACATTTTCAATTTTGGTTCCCATTATTGGATTACTCAGAGTTTGTATATCTTCTTCTCCTCTATTTTTTTTATCAGTGTATTCTTTAGAAGCACTTAGTACTTCTTTGATTAGAGTTACCACTACATTTTTTAGTTCCGAAATTATTTCTGATCTGATTTCTTCTATACCTTTCTGCAGTTGATTCTTTACTGTCAACACTATTATTTCAGAGATATCTGGCATGTGATTTCCAGTTTCCTCAGTGCTAGTGTCTTCTGCATTTGGACTGGGGGCCTGAGACTGCATTTTATTCCTTCTCTTTGTCATTTTGTATACCACTGTCTTCTGAGCTTTGGTGTAGAGCTTAGACAGAGTTATTACCTTAACACCAAGTCCGGATCTACGAAGTTCAGATTCTTCCAGGTGGGTGTTGTTTGGATCTGGCTGCTGCGCTCCACTTCTTTCTGCTGCAGGCCTTAGAGTTGAACCCTTTGTGTCTCTCTGGGAAGATGTTCTGCTCCTGAATCAGCTGGGTGGGTCTTGCCTCTAGCCTCTTTGCAGGGAGTTCTGCTGAAGGGTTCCGTGCTGGGCCTGCAGTCTGGGTCAAATGAGGATCCATGGGCCCGGGTCGTCTCACTCCCTTGCCGGGCCTGCGCTCTGGGTCTGTTCAGGATCCCAAGGCCTCGGTCGTCTCACTCATGCTGGGTCTGCGCTCTGGGGCCTGTATATCTTCTTGACTCAGCTTTGACATTTAATATGTATCTAAGAGACTGTCCATTTCCTCTGTGATTTTGTATCTGATAAGGTGAGTCCAGTCCCCTCAGGATTTATCCTGTAACCCTGTACCATACTTTGTAGATCCTTTGTCAGTGTCAGCCATATGGATGAGTCATGGCCATTGCTTGACTAATGTGCTTTCTGTGAAAGCCTGAGAGAATGTTTTCTCTCCATGTGACTCTCCTTAGGCACACTATACATCATCGATCACCTTCCTCTGTAGCCCCATAATGTCCTCGATCAGAAAATTTGGGGCACAACTGAGTTACATGACGTTAGAGTACAGGTTCTCCAATGTACTGAGTTTTCACTGACCTTGAAAGACTAAGGCCAAAATGTTGGCTGACCTTGCAGCACTTCCTTTTCTCCAATTTTTGATCTGCAAACTTAAGTTGTAAACGCCCCCCTAAAAAGAAGCTTATTATTACAGTGCAACATATGCAGTTCGGTTTACCCTAGCTATCTCTCTAAATATCAAACATCCTAGGCATAATATGGAACAGGTATCTTCCATCAAGTATTGATATGTTAAACTTTAAGTCCCTACAGAACATGAAGAAAAAAATAATTTTAAAAAATAGGAATAAACACATATTTTTACACAGAAATTTAGAAATCTAACCATATACAGCATTGTAGCAGGACAATCCTGTGACATTTTTTTCTTGTGTCTTTTTTTACATTTATTACCCTTTATTTAAATCTTCAGTTTCATTCAAGCAATTTTGCCTGTTTTCAATGGAGTTATTAATTTCCTGGATATTTGTTTGAATCTGTTTCATGCATTCTACTTCTTTCCTGCATTGTTCAATCAGTGTTTCCATCCTTTTTTTATTTTCCTCATTTTTTTTTAAATCTATGTCTCCTTTGGCTGTACTGAGCAAATCTTTCATGATTGTTTTCATTTCTTTTTGACCTGAGATATTAGTTCTGATCTTATTTCTTCTACAGCCTGGTGAACTTTTTCTTTATATTTGCTCTCATTTCAGAGAATTGAGGTATGTGATTTCTAAGTTCTTGTGTGTCTTTGTCTCCTGTATTTGTTCTGGGTATGATAGAGGATTGAGATGCCCTTTTGCTCTTATGTTTTGGCATTTTTTGACCTCCCAGTAACTACCCAGACTTAGTAGTCATTGAGGAGTGGTGAGACATGTGTCTGTAAGGTTTCTGCTACAATGGGGAGCACAGTAGGTCTTACCAAGGGTCTCACTACTAGTGGGTGTGGCTGACCAATACTCAACAAAGCTTCAGTGTAGGTGATAGGTGCTGGCCAGATTCACCAGGATCCCATGAGTTGCCTGGAATCTGGAATCCTGAAAATGTTGGACCAGTGCCAGCACAAGCTCTATACCTCTGCACTTGGGGTCAAGGAACACAGCCTGCCAGAGTCTTGCAGGCTGCAGGACTCCTAAGTTCTTAAATTGATGGACCAGGTGCCAGGAAACCTCTGCTCTTCCGTGTTCTGGGACCACAGATCCCAACTCTTCAGAGTCCCATGGGCTGTACAGGGTGCTCATAAGTTCTTAAAAGTTTGGACCAGCCCGAGCACAAGCTCCACACCTGAACACTGTGTCTAAGATCAGAGCTTACCACAGTCTCGCTAGCTGCCTGGGATCCTGCACTGTTCTTAAATGCCCTCAATGTTTTGTGTGTAAAAATTAAAATCATAAAAGCACTAGAAGGAAGGAAGTGGCTCTAAGTAAGATCATTTATATATAGATGCAATGAATAAAAGAATAAGCAACTGACTGTGAGAATTAGAAAAAATGCTCTGTGAAGCAAAGAAGTCATGGAAGAAAAAATGATATATTTATATGCATAGTATTAAGAAATAGAACAATTGAAATTGTCAAAATGTAGGGGTTTAAAAATGTGTGAAATAATTTTCAGTGTTATTCATAATTAAAGTTATAGGAAAATTAAGTATAATTTTTCAGCTGCTAAATTGGTAATGACTGAACAATGTTGAGAAGAAACAATGTTACCGAGGATGTGAGTAGATGATCTCATTAAGAAGGTGACTGGGGCTGGAAATGCAGTGCAGGGGTAGAGTGCTTGCTTAGCATGTGCCAGGTCCTAAATTTAATCCTCACTATTGCAATGGCCAGGTTTCGATCCCTGGCATGCCATGCCAGCCCCACCCCTGGTGCACGCTGAGATGGCAATTGAGACTGGGCATGGTGATGCATGCCTGTAATCCCAGTGCTTAGGAGGCTGGGAACAGGAGGATCACTGTGAGTCTGATCTGCATAGTGAGACCCTGTAGACCCTGTACTGAATTTTAAAAAAATCCTCACTGCTCCAAAATAGTAAAGAAATCATA
>NW_004524589.1:17047713-17062248 GCF_000260255.1 Octodon degus
TTTTGATTTTTTTTTTGTACCAGGGATGGAACTCAGGCCCTTGTGCTTGCCAGGGAAGTGTTTATTCCACTGAGTCACCTCCCTGGCCCCTACTTTACATGGTTTGAATTGATTTCCTTTTATATTGTTTTAAAATTTTGTTTATATTTCTTAGCACATGTTTGCAGTGCACAATGTTCACACTCCTTGTGGGGATTGCTGCCTGCACATGAGGCATCTTCACCCCTTTCCTCAACCCTTCCGTCTCACTCCATTGCTTGATCCCTTTTCCATTTGAGAAAGATCGTCTCCCTGCTTCTTATCATCTGTCTGTATTTTGCTTTTCATTTGTGTTTTGACTTTCTCATCTAAGAGAAACCATGTGATATTTAAACTTGTGTGTCTGATTTATCTCACTTAAGCTTATGGTCTCAAGGTGCATTCATTTTCCTACAAATGACTCAAGTTTGTCCTTCTGTAAAGCAGATTATTACTGCACTGTGTATAAACACATTTCCCTTATCTACTCATTCAGTGATGGACATATAGGCTGCTTCCGAGATTTAACTCTTATAAATTGGGTGGTTCTTAACATGGGTATCAGGTATAAGAGCCCCCTGCCCTTGCCTGCAGCGTGGTTAGCATTTGTAATGATTTGATTTCCGGAGGATAACGATTATTTCTGGAGTAGACAGAATCTCAGTGTTGTGCTTTCCTTTGTTTATTTGTATGTTTGTTTGCTTGTATGCAGCTCAGATTGGCCTTGAACTCATGGAGATCTTTCTGCCTAAGTCTCCCAAGTGCTAGGATTACAGGCATGCAAAACCTGCCTGGCTCAGTGTTGTTTTAAATTGCATTTCTCTAATGGCCAGCCATGTTGAACAATTTTTTGTGCACTTAGTTTCCATTTGTACCTCTTCTGTGAAGTGTCTATTCTTTTCCTATATTGCTAAAATAGTTGCATGACTTTTAAGTCAAACAAAATGTATAGCATCCTTTGTCGTGATACCTCTTTCTTCCACATAGTAAGTTAATTGAAGTATTTAAAGAAATACTTTGCTTAGACAATAAAATTCCAGGCTTCTCACCCATACCTTCCAATTAATGACCCCTGGATGCATGAAATGTCAATATCTAAGTAACAGAACTGATCAAGGGCTGAATTTATTTCTCCTAACTCGATGGAAGGTTGAGCTGATAGGAACTATCTTAATCAAAGAAAAATAATCTAGAAAGGGCTGGAAAAATACAAAATCATAAACTTAGATGGCAACAATTATTAGAATTTTTGGCATATTTATGTTTTGTTACCACCAAAGTTTAACTTGAACATTATAAACCTTTATTCAGGTATCAAAAAAAGAAGACAGTTCTTTCACAAATTTATATAAACATTAAAATTGCTGTGCTTTGACAAAGTGCAAACACATACAAGAGAAATCTTGTTTCAAATGTTCCTACATCTGCTTCCTTTCCTCTCCCATTATTTTTGTGCAGATCTTAGCTATAGGATAGCTGTATCTGTAAGCAAGTCACTGTATCTATAAAAGGTAAGGTCCAAAAATATTACACACCTTAAAATATAGGAACGTAATCAGTGTTTGGGAAATTTTGAAGATGATTTCCAGAAATTAGTTGAGAGACAAGAACAAGTCAAGTTAGTGGTGTGAGCGAAAAACTGAAATCGGTACAAACAGAACATTAAGAATGAACTTACCGGGGCCAGGGAGATAACTTAATACAATAAGCGCTTGCCTGGCAAAAAAAAAAAAAAAAAAAAAAAACTTACCCACAAATGGAAGTAAGATAAATTGAGAAATATTTGGCAAGGAATTTCTCAGAAGATTTAGAAATTCTCTGTGTTCCCCATGAACAAGAGTTGTAGGTGTGAAGGGGCAAGAAGCGGTAACAAGCTCTAAGTAACAAAGTGTTTTTGTAGCCCCCTATAAGAACTCTGGGGGCTGGTGAGATGGCTCAGTGGTCTAAAGCACCGACTTGGAACAAGCTTAGCAAGGCACAGGGACCACGGTTCAATCCCCCAGCACCACATGCCAGCCAGCCCCACCCCCTAGTGGGCTGAGCTGGCCACACACACACACACACACACACACACACACACAAATAAATAATTAAAAAAAAAAAGACAAAAAAAGAACTCTGGCTATCACTCTGGTAAGACAGAAAGACCTGAAGAAGTTTAAGCACAGAAGGGGTATAATGTCACTTTACTTTTAACTAATTTATTTTATTTTATATTTTTACAGTGCCAGGGATCAAACTCAGGACTTTGTGCTTGCCAGGCAGGTGCTTATACCACTGAGCTATATCCCCAGCCCCAGCTTTTAACGTTTTTAAAAAAACTTCTGCCCTGCTCAAGATTGCATGCAAGGCCTCATAAACGATAAGTACACTCTATCACAGAGTTAGTTGTACCCTCTGCCTATGACTAGTGTTGTTTCCCGAGGATTACCATGGTGGTTACTATATTGAAAATGCACTGCAGAGGTTCTGGGAAAAGGGCAGAGACCAGTTAGGAGAAAGTTTTGGATCATTTACGTGAAACTCTCAGAGTACATTGCTAGAATGCTACTGTTTCAGGAGACCTAAGATGAGACTGAGATTCTGAATATCTCTCAGACCTTGAGGTGATGCTGGAGGTGCAGATAAAACTTGAACCCACTATGGAGTCCAGGCTGTCCTTGAAGTCACAGAGATTCTCCTTCCTCGGCTTCCTGAGTTCTGACATTACAGATGTGCATGGCCATCCCTGGTCTGGAGAATGCTCTTGATCTACAACATATGTTTTCAGCTCAAAAAATTGTGTGTGTGTGTGTGTGTGTGTGTGTGTGTGTGTGTGTGTGTTGGTCTACACTTACCTTCTAGCTGATCTGATCCATTTATTTGGCATTAATTGGCATTTGTAGGCTCATAATTTTCAGCTACCATTTCAACCTCTCCCCTCAACTTCAGACTTACATAACCAATCACCTATTTATCTTCAGCATTTTCATACTTAGCAGACATTTCAAGATTAAGACATCTATGCATTCGATTCCCAGCACCCACAAAAGTCTAGAAAACAAATTCCTCATTTCCCCTTAAAACTTGCTGATTTCCCAGGCGTCCAGTGCTGAGGTCAAAACATCAAGGTAGTTCTTTTATTTTCTTTTTTTTGTCATTTGTGTATGTGGTACAGGGTCTCACTACCCAGCTCATACTCATAATGATTCTTCTGTTTTCAGCTTTCGAAGTGCTGGGATTACAAGTATACGCCACCATGCCCAGACTCCGTCACCGGCTCAGTGTTCCTGAGGGGCATGGCCAGTATGGCCTGTGGGATTCTTTTAGATGTCTTAAGACAGAGTCTCACATATAGTTCAAGCTGGCCTTGAACTCACTATGTGGTCCACGCTGGCCTCAAATTTGGGATGATCCTCCTGCCTCAGCCTCCTGAGTGCTGGGATTACAGGCGTACCCCACCATTTGGCAACAAGGTGAGTTTTGTCTTGTCCATTCCTGTAATTTTTCTTCAAATTTTCAGGGACACTTAAGTTTAATGGCAGTACATATAGTATTGTCAATTTTTTAATCTTCATAAATGCATTAATTATGAAAAATATCCACATGGTTTTATTGGCTTATGTTGTCTGTGGGAGTAAGATGCTGAACATATTTTTCCTCTTGTCTAAGAATATTTTTTGACTTGTGCTGATATAAAATGTTTCTAGGAAGAAACTAGGAATTGCTCTATGTGAGGTAGTGAATATGTTATTAGTTTGATTATAGTAATCATTTCAGAGTGTATATGTATCTCAAAACATGATCTAGTATGCCTTAAGTATATAGGATTTTATTTGCCAATTATACTCAATTAAAAGAAAATGACCCTAGAATGTTATGACTTCTTGCTACTTAATTACTTTTCCATGAACACCTGAGCCCCAGCCTCTATTACCCAGATGTTTATGGTACATTCTTATGTCTTCCCTAAACAAGTTTCAATGTTTTCTGGACATATTAGCTTTTCACAAACTACCTTCTGTATTGGTAAACATGTTGCTGTTTCATTAGGTTCTGTGAAGAGGGAAGATGGAATGTGTTCAGTTAGTAATTTTGCTCTCTCATGGAGCGTATTTCATAACATATAGTTCTTGTGAGCTTCATGGGAAAGCCTTCTGTCATTCATTCTGATAAGCCCCTCCTCCCATCAAGTCTCAAGAAAAACCACTACAGCAGAAAAAAACTAGTAGGCATTATTCTAATTTGCACAGTCAGGCTTCAAACTCCATGATCATGAAGTTCATCCTCAAAGAGGAGAGCTTCAAAACATTCAGTCTCACCCACAAATTTGGAAAAAATCATGCAAATAAGTACTCAGACAAAGGTCTGCTCTCTAGAATTTATAAAAAACACTAGGGCCCCAAAATTTAAAAACACAGTCCAGAAGGGGCCGGGGAGATGGCTCAGTGGAATAAGCGCTTCTCTGGCAAGTGCAAAGGCCTGAGTTCAATCCCTGGTTCCAGAAAACACACACACACACACACACACACACACACACAAACACACACACACAGTCCAGAAGTGGGCATCTGAGATGAACACACACTTCTCAGAGGATGAAATTAAAGAAGCAAATAAATATATGAATAAATGCTCCACATCACTAGCCATCCATGAAATGCAAATTAAGACAACATTGAGATATCATCTCACACCAGAAAGAATGGCTATCATAAAGAAATCACCCAACACAAATGTTGGAGAGGCTGTGGGAAAAAGGAACCCTTCTCCACTGCTGGTGGGAATGTAGACTCATGCAACTGTTATGGAAATCAGTGTGGAATGTTCTTAGAAAACTTGGACTGGAAATTCCATTTAAACCAGCTATTCCTCTACTGGGAATTTTCCTGGAGGATCTGAAAAACATCATATCATAGCGATATATGTGTGCCTATGTTTGTAGCAGCACAATTTGTGATAGCCAAATCTTGGAAACAACCAAGATGCCTATCACCTGAGGAAAGGATGAAAAAGATGTGCTATTTTTATACAATGGAGTATTACTCAGTTATAAAGAATGATAAACTCAAAGGCTTTATGTTGAAGTGGATGCCACTTGAAGATATACTCATAAGTAAAATAAACTAGACACACATGTGTAACTATTGTATAGTTTCCCTAGTATAAGAACTCAAAAGAAGAAATACAAATAGAAAGGTATAATACAAGTAAAAGGAAAACAAGAACTTGAGGACTAACTAATTAAGAGATGGAAAGGAGAAGAGCTAGGAAACATGGCAGTGGCAAGCCATACAGTTATATGTAGAAGATGGGCAATGCAATGATCCTGAGAATCTCCAGAAGATTTTTGAATCTAGCAGTTAATTGGAATGATTCTCTACCTGAAAACTATATATACTGACACCTGTGAACTAAGCAACTGCACTGAAGATGGCAATTTGTAATAGTAGGTTCATGCTTGGCATGCCTGTCATTCTGGTCTTCTGAATATGGGCTGCTTGTCATGACATGCCAGTTGCTGCTGTGCTATCTCTCAAGTAGATGATTGTTCAAAAAGAAGGAGGTGGTGAATGAAGGCAAGAGACAGGAAAAGGAATGTTGTGGGACTCTCCTGCTTCAAAGTTGTATATGGTTAGATTTCTGGACTTATGTGTAAACATAAGAATTATATAATTCTTTATGCCTATTTTTAAAATATATTCTAATTTTTAAATGTTTTTCATCATATTTTGTAGGGACTTAAAGTTCAACATATCAAAACTTGATGAAAAATACCTGTTCCATGTTATACCTAAGATGTTTGATATTCAGACAGATAATGAGGTTAAGCTTAACAGCCTAGATTGTATGTTAATAACAATAAGCTTGTCTTCTGGATGGTTAACAACCTAAGTTTGCAGACCAAAATTAGAGAAAAAGGAGGGCTGCAAGGAAAGCTAACGTTTTGACCCTAGCCTTCCAAGGTCAATTAAGACTCAGGATATATGAGAACTTGTACTGTAATGTTATGTAACTTGGTAGTATCCCAAATTTTCTGATCAAGGAGATTATGGGGCCAAAAAGGAAAGTGATTGATGATGTAGAGTGTGCCTAAGGAGAGTCACATGGAGAGAAAGCATTCTCTCATGCTTTCACAGAGAGCAAATTGGTCAAGCAGTGGCCGTGACTCATCCACATGGCTGAGGCTGACAAAGGATCTACAATCTGAGGTACAGGATCTCAGGATAGATCCTGAGAGAATTTTACTGACCTTATCAGATCCAAAAGGTACAACTCTTGTTGCATAGGTCTTGCTTTATCTTGGTCTTGGCCATCCAGCAGAAAAGTATAATAGAGAAGTATAAGAAGTAAAGCCATGGTGTTATGTTCAGGTGTGGAGGACTCGGGTCGACAATTTCTGACATTGCCAGTCAAGCAGAGGACCCAATACTAGTATGGACTGCTGTACTGTTTTGGAATATTTTGCTGAGTTAACCCACCTATAATATTCAAATGATTTAACTGGACAAAAAAGGGGATGCAGATGAATGTCCATTTTGTATCTGTGTATTCAAAATGATTGGGATGGATATATAGTTACATTTCTTAATGAATAGAGGGATTTGTTCTAGTAGTGTTTGTAAATAAGATGTCATGTCCACATCTTGTACAGTAAAAAGCCACTGGGAAGAATGTATGTCGTGTGTTGGTTGCTGAAACTGTGCTACCCATTTGGTTTGAGGCTATCTCATTACTATTTGTTTCTCAACAGAATTATGAAAAAAGAAAAAAAAACATTCAGTCTCTTCTCAGTTTCTCTTTACCTGGATGAACTGCTGCAGGTACTCCCCTTGTGTAGGACAGTCTCCCAGTGATGCTCCTTCATAATCTGTTGTATGTGCCCAATTGTATAGTTTAACAACCTCCTTAGGGCGCTCACCTTCCATCCTGCTCTCCTGCCACGCTTCTGCACAACCTGTGTTGAGCTTTCCTCGGTAGGCATTTATACATTTTAATATGTCTGTAGCATAGAACTCAGTCCAAAGTGAGAACCATGCTGTGGGCTTTAAAAAAAAATGGCCTGTAAACATTAATTCTTGGGGCACATGGCATATGGGGGTCATCCACTAACCTGGCATAAAAATTCCCTCTATAGCTCGACTTTCCTAGAGCCATTCTTATTTGTCACCACCTCCTGCTCCAGGCACAGGGACATAGCTTCTCACACCCATCCCAATGTCTCATGGTACCTGATCACTTTTCTTCTCATATTTAAGATTGATATTTAAAAACCAAAGATTGATCTTGATATTTGGGGCCATACAGCTGTTTCAGGAAGTGCTGGAGTGTCTGCGAGAAGGACAAGACCAGATAATCTTCAAGAAGCTGCAACATGCAACAGTGAATATATAAATTTGCAAAATTGCTAGCATGAAAGACACAGTGCCACTAGTTCCCCTCAGAATGATTTCCCCTCAGCTCCAACACACTCCTTGGAACACTCTTGCCACTTTCTTTTTCTTTTTGTGGTACCGGGGATTGAATTTAGGACCTTTTGCTTGCTAGGCAAACGCTTATTCTACTGAGCTCTCTCCCTGCCTCCCATTTCTTTATTTTTCTTTTTTGTTTTCTTGCCACTTTCTGAAGCAGTTTTGAAAGTCCTCTTTCATGAGTGTCTCTAGTTGCACTGCCTTGTTCCGTTAGAAGTCCAGAATAGATTCAGAATATTTACTTTTCAAGTCATTTATACTCCAGGGGAGAGCTGGAAGTCCCATAGTGCCAGATCTGATGGATAAGTTCACATGGTAATGTTTTATGAGATGCTCCTTCCATTGGATGGTGCTTAGCAACGGCATCTACTGTATTTGTATCACAACTAGGAAAGACAATCAACAAACTTCCAGAATTGCATAGAGAAGTTGCAAGAATGAGGTGAGGGTATGTTTGAAGCAAGAGTGAAAGAAATATTTTGAGGGGTTAATGGCAGTGTCTCTTTCATTGGAATACATTTATTTAAGTTTAAATATTCACTGATACTGTATTTTGATCTCACCCACTAAGAAGCCAACCTAGTATCTATTTGGCTCTACCATTAGTGATAAACTAGTAATTCACTGAGACTAGAGTTCAGTAAATATTGTATCACAGGTCTTTTCTTGAGGAAATGGCTTATGTTACTGTAATTATTTTGACAATAACTTAAAGTAAAGCACATGCATACCATTAGGAAGCAAGCAACTTTTTATTATGGTGTCACATGTTGTGTTAGTACTGTTGGCCTTGGTTTCTCTTGATTTCTAGTGTCTGATCTTGGTCTTTTAATCTGCCTCTGTATCCTCACTAAAAATAGTTACTCTTTTGTGTGTGTGTCTGTGGAGGGAGGAAGTGGGAATCAAACTCAGGACTTTGCTCTTGACAGGCAGGTACTGTGCCACTGAGCTATTTCCCCAGCCCTTCCTTACTAATAGAAAAACCAGTAACTGTCCTTCCTGGATCATAGGATTGGTATAACAGCCTCTATGAAGACATCAAAAGGAATGTCTTCAAAATTAACAGTAGCAACGTCATGCTCTAGACTAAGTTTCTCAGCCTAGTTGACTCATGAGTATGTGTTATGACACTAATCTTTTTCTAACACTATACCAAGGGGCCAGAAGTGACTATTTTAAAAGTATAATAAACCACATATTTTGTTGTAGAAACACAGCTTCATGTAATTCATGTTAATTCTTAAAGATTTTTGAAAGTGAGCAGGAAAAGATGGTGTTCTAGAGTCAGATTTATCATTCACCATATTCCCAATAGAACAAATAAAAATATTTCTACTGTTTTAAATTCGGGACATTTTGGGGTGGGGGAGATGACTCAGTAGAATAAGCACTTGCCTGGCAAGTGCAAGGGCCTGAATTCAATCCCCGATTCTGAACAAAAAAAAAGGGACACTTGCAAATTCACTGTGTGTACCCAGAGACAACCAAGTTCTGACCCTCCTGATTCTGTAAGATTTCACTTCTGAATTCAAGATCATTATAAGAGGACAGAAAATAAAATAAGAGAACAATACACATCAGCAGCACAGAGGCATCTCTCTTTTTTTTCCCCTTTATGTTCTCTGTTCCTCCCTTTTCCAAAACAAAAGAGCAAAATTTAGCTGTATGCTGCTCTAGAGTAAAAGTTGGAAGAAATAACTGCCATGTTAGTCAGGAGTAACTAGGTGTTACTTCTGTATAAACAAATGCAGTGTGTGTGTGTGTGTGTGTGTGTGTGTGTGTGTGTGTGTTGCTGCTTATTAGACCAGGGGTCTTGTGCATGTTAGGTGACCAGTGGCCATTCTACCCCTGAACCATAGCCCTGTCCTCTAGTTTAAAATCTTAGTCAACAAAGCAAATAGATATATTCCTCTTTTTTCATATTTACTCAAGTTCCTCTGCAGTTTGACTTCATGCATAGTAGCTGCTGTAGCGTTGAGGTTTAGGAGAAAGTCTTTTTGATTACAGTTTCTGTGTTCTTAGTACTGGAAGGCAACATCGAGAATGATACAATGCGTTAGAATTTTTGTTTTTTTCGTAGAAAAGACACTAATGCTGTAGATATTTCTTTTGACAAACAAGCCACCATTTTGATCCCAACTTACTGTGTATCCACAAGGAGAACTATCAAAATATCTGTGGGCGTTCTTAGTGACTACTGCGAATGAATGATGAAGAAGTGGAGCAACAATAAAAGCTCTTACCCCACTGTCTGTTGAGGTGGTTTAGATTACGTATTAGTAAAATATTTAAATTGAAAAATAATTTATGTGACAGTTTCATTTTATTTTATTTTTATTTTATTGTAGTACTAAGGATTCAACTCAAGCCCTTCACAATGAATTGCATTTCCAGTCCTTTATTTTTTATTTTTTTACTTTTCATTTTGAGACCATGTCTTGGCTAGGCTCAGAATTGTGATTCTCAGGCCAGGGAGATAGCTCAACAGCATACATGCTTGCCTGGCAAGAGCAAGTTCCTGAGTTTAATCACTGGTACCAAAAAAAAAAGGAAGAAAAAAAGAAGAAGAACCCTTGAGCCAGGAAGATACCTCAGCAGACTAGGTGCCTACTTAGGCAAGCACAGGGGAGGGGGTTCAAGCTCTGGCACCACATACAATGCTGGCCCCTCCCTGGGCATGCTGAACCAGCCACCAAGACTGGGCATGGTGGCGCAAGTGTGCCTGTAATCCCAGCACTGGGGAGGCTGAAAGCAGGAGAATCACTACAAGTCCAAGCTGCACAGTGAGACCTTGTAGCAAATACATTAAAAAAAAAAAAAAAATTGTGATTCTCCTGCCCCAGCCTCTCAGAGTGTTTGGATTAGAGAACTGTCAGCTCATATGAAGCACATGATTAGCTCATATAGTCTCTTACAGTCTTGAATAAAACCCTTATATTTTATTTATGTAATTGTGTTTCATGTATATTTCCATGCTTATAACTAATTGGTATCTCTAGACCATTGCCATACGTTATGCCCATTTCCATTCTTGAAAACACTGACTTCCTTTCTTTGATGAAAACAGAGGTGAAATCTCAATTTTATCACTTTGAGAACACCCAAGTCAGAATATGCTTACATGAGCATATTTAGTATTACATGAGCATAATCAGTATTATTTAGATGAAATATTAAATCTTAAAAAAATACAGATTATCTTTATTTAGTGAAATAACTGGTCTTTGTCACTGTCAGCAATCTACTTTTGTTTTCAAAAAGCCCTTCCATCGAATACATCACAATGAGTTACATAGACAGAAGTCATCACTCTTGGGATAACACACAAATGCACCACAGAAAAACTTTATTAGCAAATAATTAAAATAAGAACTGCTCAGCATTCATAGCATGAACTCAGTGTACTTTACACAAAGAAAATAACCCAATCTTGATGAAGAAAACCAAAACACAAAGCAAAACCAAAAAAAGTGCATTTGTTTTGGACTGATTTATTTCAATAATTGTCCTAACTTTCCCCTTCACTTGAGAAGCTCTTTATAAAGCAGAGTTATGGTTTGGCAAGTTGCCAAGCACTCGGACAGTAAAGTAGACAATTTATGACATTCAGGGAACTTGGGATAGCTGCAATTTCTGGCCAGTCTTGAGTGATGCCAGCAAAAAAAAAAAAAAAAAAAAAAAGCAAAACCTTTATGCACCGAGAATTAATGGGATAGTTTGCTCTATCTTGACCTTCTTCTGTATGGTCCTTCCAGTAAGATTGTTTTTGTCCAGATGGTAGTAGCCTGTTGCTCATGAAACCTAACATGGTCACAAGATATTCATATCCTAGCAAAACTTACTGCTTTTCTAACTCATATGAGATATCAACAAGAATTTTGACATAAACATTGATTTGTAATAACAAATTAGAAAATAACACTCTCACTGGTTGCAAAATCAAAAATAAATGTAAACATGTAGAAAACCAGTTTAGTATCTGAGGGTAATACGATTTTATTACATCGGGGGAATATTTCTTAAGAAATAAACATTTATTTGGAATTTTTTCTCAAAAATCTAAAGAAGTTTACTGTAATGTATTTATTCTCAGAAATTATTAAAAATAAATCCTATAATTCTCAGTAGATACAGTTTAAAAGTTTCTTTTACTGAAGAAAAATTGTCTTAGAGAATATTATAGAAAGATTTTCTATAGATATTATAGAAAAGATTTTCTAAAGATATTATAGAAAGATTACCTTGGTTGAAGAAGAAAACTGAAATTACATGAACTTTTGCAATCTAGATTTTTCTTTTCCAGTTTCCTAGAAGAGATTAAACATTTTTAATACCTCATTTGGTAAAGCAATCTAGTTAGAAAAATAACTATTTTAAAATATAAGAGATCTTTCTTTTTGTCATGCGAAGTTCTTAGTGATGGCAGGCTTGAAAAAAAAAGCTGGAATATAGAACAGACATTGTTTCACAGATACAGTTTTATATAAAAATGAATGGACTGAGTCTGGTACAAATTCTTTCACAAGAATATGCTCTGAAAGCCTTACACGCAGCTGCTCCTGGTCCTAAGAAGCTCCCTTCTGCAGTCAGAGAAAACTTCATTGTCCTTGAGATGATTTTTTTCTTAATCTTTTTATTTCTTGCAACTGAAGATGCAAGTCAACATGTTTCTTTATTATGAGTTAAAATACCCAGATTTTTATAAAAAGCAGATGTGCTGAGCTTTAAATTCAGATCACATTGCTAAGCAGCATCCTTAACTCAATTTTTTCCTCCTTTTCTTCCTGCCTGTTCCCTCTCCCCCACTCTGGTTTCATTTCTCTCATTATTCACAATTTTTTTCCATGGATTTCCATCCTTATAGAATACTGTGATTTCCCTGTGTTAAACCACTTAGATCCTCTCCTCCTAAAGGAAGGAGGAAGTGGTTTTGTTTCAGTGCCTAAGAACAACATTGGTCTTGACATGATTGAACCTCAATTTCTCCATCAATATTTTATATAGTTTTTACTTTCTTATTGCCAACATTTTTCATCAAGTGTGATTTAAATTGCTTTAGTAATATTTTTGCCAGTACTCTGCCTGTTATTTATGTGTGTTTTATAGCTTTAGTGAGCCTTTTCATTTCTTTGGTTTATTTATTACATAATTTTGAATGCATTTGTTAAAATTTTTTCATGTGGAAATAAATGGGAAGTATTTGTTGCTAACCATCCATTGCCAGTAATTTTTTTTGTTTGCTAATTTCAGAATTATACTAATCTTGAAGTTTAAATGATTTCTGAGATGTATTGATCCTGGGATTAAAGCTATAAAGCTCTAACTGCTGTTTTAATTTTTCACCCCAAAGTTATATTGGATAATGGCATTTTTTCTTTCGTTAAAATGACTGTGAAAGATATTACCTGCCTAGGTGTGGAAGAACTGTGCTGAGATGTTAAATACTTAAAAAAAATATTTTGGGAGTTACTTCTGGCTATCATATGTGGCAGTCATGTATCAAATGTATTTTTATTTTTATTTTTATTTATTTTTTTAAGGTTTCAAAAATTTATTGACTTAGCAGTACTGATCACAGAAAAAAAAATACAATCCCTGATTAAGTACATTCCACTGTCTGCACAATGGTTATTTTAAATACTTGATTCAGTATTGTCTTGACCATGATTAAAAGATGACAACATCTTGTGACCTCCCAGAGGGTAAATGTGCTGCAGCCCATGTGCAGCTCCTTACCGTCCTAGCTTGGTCCTCGTCCAGTGTCTCCTCTTGGAGTTGTACCTGATTTTATTACCTGTCTTCATACGAATCCACTGAGGAATGGGGCGACTCTGCTTTTGCTTCTTGGCCAGGAATTGTTTGATTCTGAAAGTCTTGTGAGAAGACATGGTGCGGGTAGGAGGCGACAGCACACACTGGATGGTGGACTGAAGCAGAAGAGCTCAAATGTATTTTAAACTGAGCCTTGAAGTTACAATTATAACTGACTTTTTGTACACTAGTGGGACCACATTATCTTCTTGGTGCTAAAGAGGAATAGCTCTTCAGTGGAGCAAAAGAAACATTTATATTATGTGACATCAAGTTGCTAACATGCAAGTTTTATTTGGAGGCTGTACAAAGTGAACTGGGAATTGCTCACAACAATGAACTGTAGTTTGAGCTATTTTAGATATCTTTGTTTACTGAAATTTATGGAAATATTTTCGGAACTGAATTCATGGTGCTGCAGTCTCCTTTAGACCCCTGAGAATCCTTTTGTACTATCAAGGTTAGTGGTATATGGGATTATTCGGGACAATATGTCAAGTTTTGGGTAAACCTTTAATTGAAAAAACCCTACTGTTCTGAATATTTTCCTTAATTTAACCTTTATAATAACTTTCTGAAGTAGATGCTTTATTCAACATTATCCAACCCAAATACATAAAAAAGATCCTTGTACTTAGCAGCATGGCACATTTACTTATTATCTATCTATCTATCTACCCATCTATCTATCTATCTATCATCTATTTATTTTTGGTACCAGGAATCAAGCTCAGGACTTTCTGTTTGCCAGGAAGGCACCACACATTGATTTTTTAAATTAATTTATTTATTGTTTTTTGTTTGTTTGTTTGTTTTTGAAGCGGAGTCTTTCTACATATCTCATGCTGGCCTCAAACTCCTGACAGTCCTGTCCCAGCCTCCCAAGTACTGTGAGTACAGGAGTGTGCTACCATATCCAGCCCTGGTAACATATTTACTACACTTAATACTCACTCATTTTGAGGGTCAGAATTCTGGAAGAAGCTTATCTGGCTCCGGGTCTCTCTGAAGGTGGCAGTCAAGGTAGCAACCAGAGTCATAGGCTTCTCAAACGGTTTGAGCTAAAAGATTTGCTTCCAAATTCACTACTATGGTTGTTAGTGGCTTTACTTCCATGTCTGTTAGGCTGAAACTTGCTGTATGGCTGAAGCTCTTTATTGTATGAGCCTCCCAATAGAATGATTCTCTAATCTCAGAAGTGACATGCCATTAATTCTTATTCATTTTTACAAAATATTTTATTTATTTATTTATT
>NW_004524589.1:17062348-17068458 GCF_000260255.1 Octodon degus
TGATACAGGGTCTTGCTACATAGCTCAGACCCACAGTGATGCTTCTGTCTCAGCCTCCCCAGAGCTGCGATTACAGGAGTGTGCCATCCCGATCTGTTTTGGTGGCCAGCATGACGTGCCTGGGATTCCACGGTTAGCCTGCCAGCATGTCATGCAGTACTGGGCAACAAACCTGGGCCCTTGTGTTTCCCAGGCAGGTGCTTAGACTGCTGAACTGTCTCTCCAGCTCAGACACGCCATTACTTCTGCTACATGCTGCTGGTCACTAGACCTGGCACATGTGGGAGGGGCCACATAGGCACGTGAACCTTAACAGGTGAATCTCACCACAATAGATAATAAAGGATTACAGGAAACAATTGATTTGCTATAGATCATAAACATAACTTTGTTGCTTTGATTGTGGCAGTAAATTTTTAACTATACAAGAATTATTCTTTCCAGAGCTTTTTCTGTAGTTGCCAGTCCCTACATTAAAAAATATTTTTTTTTCTTTCTTTCTTTCTTTCTTTTTTTTTTTTTTTTTTTTTTTCTGGTACCAGGGATCAAACCTTGCCCAGCCAGGCATAGCCACCATGTTACCTCAGGACCTTGTGTTTGCCAGGCAGGTTGTTAAACCACTGAGCTATCTCCCCATCCCTAAAATACTTGTAAAAATAATGTTTTGCGGGCCAGTGAGATAGCTCAGCAATCTGAAGTGCCTGCTTAGGCAACTTAGGCAAGCACACAAGGACTGCGCAGATATTTGAAATGGAAGCTTACAATTTTTATTTACTCCAGTTTATTTATATTAATGTTTGTGGGATGCTCAAGTGGTTAGAACAAGTGGAGGCTGCTAATGTGTGTCTGCCCTGTAGATGTAAGTCTGGGAGATAGACGCAGTTGTGTGACACCTGACTTCAGAGGTGGAAGACACCTCTTGGGAAGCCAAGATCCCCCAAGAAAGAGAAAGCAGTGTCACCCTTGCAATTGTTTGTCAAATATGTTTGCTCAGCAAGAACGGCCTTGCACGTGTGTCCCATTTACTACACCATTGCCCGCTGGGATACTGATTTGAGGGCCATTCTCTTCACAAAGTCTCTGACAAACTCTGCCTTGATTCCGTTTCCTGCACTAAGGCAGGGAGGTGGGGGTGGCTATGCCTGGTTGGGCAAGTAGGCTGGGGCCTGGTAGTGACACCAGCATGGGGTGCATCACGTCCCTTCACGATGGCCCACTCTTGCTCATAGAGTGCATTGTTTTTTCTTTTTTCCCTACTTTTACTTGGCCCAAGCTTGCTCTGCAGAGCTTGGTTTTCCCTACCTTTCATGAACATGAAACTTTGTCACCATTTGTGCTTGTCTTGACCAGCTATTCTTGCAGATGGAAAGAACTAGAAATCACCTCTAGAAGGAGAGAGGCTCCTGCACCCCCAAACCCAGGAATAGCATCACTGCAGTTTTCTCTGTGTAACAAAAATCTGGTCTATAGTCACTTTATGATCCAGGACTTACACAGTGCACACCTGTAATCCTGGCCCTCGGGGCGACCGATGTGGGGAGATGGTACGTGCCAGCTTAGGTAGCTCCATGACTTAGTGTGACTTTGTCTTATAAAAAAATTTAAAAAGGTTGAGTTGAGGAAGTAATTCAGTGCAGAGGGCCACAGTTTGGCCCTCAGTGCAGAAAAAAAGAAAATTATAATGCTTCTTTACAGCTTATAATGTGTGTATCTCAGAACACAAAATACCATGGGATTCATCTAAGATTACACTTTCCTCTGTGCCCAAGTTACCAAGCTAGCTGCCATCTGAGACACACTTTGTATGCTTGTATGGCTTTACAGCTTCACTCAAACACTTGGAATTTACTAAAAATCTGTCTCTCCACCTGATTTTATTTATTTTTTTCCATAATTTTATTGAGAAACAAATAGCAATGAGACAGTTTCAAATCAAATTGGTAGGACAGTTTCAATAATTAACACATTGCATACTTCCTTCCTAGTGTTTTTTTGTTGTACAAGATGCAGATATGATATCCTATTTACAAACACTATGAGAACAAATCCCTCTATTCCTTGAATTAAGAGAACATAGCTATATATCTCTCCTAACCTTTTTGAATCCACAGATACAAAATGGTAATTCAACTCTATCCCCTTTTTTGTTTAGTTCCATCATTTAAATATTATAGTCTCCACCTGCATGGTGAACTGTCCCAGGGTTCTGAAGGACAGAAATGGGATGGTGAACTGCTACTGAGCCTTCAAGCACCACTAAGATGCTGTTCCACATTGTGCAGTGCTCCCCGACTCCTGAATTTTTGCCCTGGGTTTAATGAAGCATTGTTTGAGAATGTGTGTCTGTATGCATACAGCGACTATCATGTTCACATTTGTTCATGTTTGTGAGCCCTTTAGGGACAATTGCATTTTCTGTTCATCTTGCTATTCCACTGCAGATACTTAAAAAGTCAATAATTGCTCATAGGACTGAACGCGCCACATAGGAATTCAGTAAAATTCTGCAGATGAGTGCAGCTCCTGATGTTGCTAATTAAAAGAGATGTCTTGTAGCTACAATTCTATTGAACTGCTCGGTCTGACTCTACCGTTTCTGTCCTTCAGAACCCTGGGACAGACTCCACCATTCCTCTCGGCCCTCCTAGCAGACCCCCTCCCCATCTATGTATCCTCTCTTCAGCATCTAGCTCGTGTGATTCAGAAAGGAAAGGATGCATCTTTAGCATGAATTGCTCATTGGTGTAGATCAGTCAGGGGAATCTCTTCTCCCATTCTAGAAACCAATGCAGACAATGAGGCTTAAGACAGTGGAGCAAAATATTTCTCTAGTGACTATCATCATGCTACAGGTGACAGGTACAAAGTTTAAGTTGTCTCAGTCAGAAAGAAGTTTCATTTGGCAAATGAAGAAGCACCTTCTCTCTTTTTTATTCTGTCTTCTGAACAAAGAAGTTACAGAGCTCAGTGGTTGTTGGCAGCTGCTTTGCAATCCATCAGGAGGGGACCTAGCCCTAGAATTCCCTATATTTTAAGCCTACTTGAAGAAATTCCTTATTTGTACTATATATGCTTTCTAAACTGTTTTGATTTTGTAGCAGCGACTAGTCACTGAGTCTTTACTATTCAACATTCATGGCACTTCGTGCTATAAACCCCAGGCTTCCTGTCAATATTATCCTCCTTGTACACTTGAGAAAGCAAAGCCTTTAAAGTTTCATTAACTAGTAGTAGCCATGCTGACCAGCGAGTGGTCCTGGTATCATTCAGACTGGGTCTGTCAGGCCTTTGTCCTCAGCATGACATTCGTGCAGTCTTGGGAGACTGCGGCAGAAATGCACCGAATCAGTCACTTCTGAGCTGCTGAGCCATTGACAGAGACATTGGCTTCTTCCTTCCTTCCTTTCTTCCTTCTTTCCTTCCTTCCTTTTTTCCTTTCTTTCTTTTTAATTTAAGGAAGATAATTTAATTTAAAATTTAACAAATTTACTTTTCATTGGTATATGTTTACTATACGCAACAATTACACTCATGGGGAGATGTGGTAACTATCTCTCTGATTCCTTTTTTTCCCCTTTTCCACCTTCCCCCTCTCCCTGTCCTCTGACCTGGCTCCCTATCTACAAAGGGTCTGCCTTTCTATTTCCTAGCATCTCTGCTTATTTTACTCTCTTATTTATGGATTTCTGTATTGCTTTTCTCTCTTTTTCTTTCTTTTTTTTTTTTTTTGGTGGAACCAGGGATTGAACTCAGACCCTTGCACTTGCCAGGGAAGTGCTTATTCTACCGAGCCATCTCCCCGGACTTTTTTCTCTTGTAAAATTAAATTAAATTTAAATTAAAATTCATTCATTCATTTATTTTTTCTGTGGATTGAATGCAAGACCACTTTCATACAAAGAACTACAGCCCATGTCTGCCTCCAATTGTGACAACACTAACAGGGCACCTTCCTAATGGTGACCACAAGGGCCTTCAGTGTTAGAGGGAAACACTTCAGGAATTTACAGTGAAACTCAAATAAGTAAGATAATGTTTGAAGACATGATTTCTAATCACCTATCCAATAATAATGCCAATTTATATAAATCAAGATAATTTCATTGTGAAAATGGCCAGGGATAATGATGAACATACAGGGTTCATGCCAATGGAAATTACTGGTAGTGAATTTTCTTTGAGGAATAAGTCAATGTGATATTTTCAATGTAAGTTTTACATAAAATCTGAGATTCTAAGCTGCAATTAGGACTCAGAGATTAGAATCAGACTCAGTTAAATCAAAGTCTCATATTTGGTCCTTAGTAATTCTATGCCCTTTCCTTCAGAATTAGTACTTCTTGGGTGAGATGGATTGAATTTCCCAACGACTCTGCTTTACACTTCCTGATGTCTAATTTAGGATTTTATTTTGTTCTTTTGTCTTCAGTAACAATAATTTGTATTTGTCCATATACATAGCTCTCTTGATTCTGGAGAAATGAATTTTTACAGTGTTCAATTGCAAAAAAAAAAAAAAAAAAAAAAAAAACAATGTGCTGGGTAAAGCATTTGCTTGGGGGCCACTTTTCTGTGTCTCATGCAGAAGGGGCAGTTCCATGTAGCCTTTGACACAAAGAATTCGGAAGCCAACCCTAATGGCAGCACCTACTCCCAATATGAGCAAGGCCAGAGCAGAGAGTGAATGTGGATTATAAACCCTTACCACAGCAGGAACTGAAACAAAGTGAGAGGCGGATGCAAGTGGAAGCACCCGGCAATAAGCGCCACCGCTTTGCTCTGAAACTAATTCACATATGGGTGTGCTGCTGCCTTGAATGCGTTTCCTTCCTTTGACACTCCCACTTAGCTTTCCTTTAAGTGTCAAATGAAGCGGGTGGTGGAAAATGCGGTGCACCAGTCACTTTGACATTCCTTTGCAAATTAATCAGGCTTTGATAGTACAGGTCGGCTCCACCACGCAGGGGAGCTTTCAGCTTCACGAATCTGGCAGGAGTTCAAGAGCAACGTATTGCTTTGAACTCACTTGTTAGCTGTGCAAAATAAACACCATCCACCTTGCAATAAGAAAGCATCAGCAGGAGGAAAAAAGAGAACATTCTAAGCCCCTCCCTTGAGACTTCAAACCCCTCACTGGGGTTGCTAAATTAGGACAGGAAAAATAAGGCCTGCGTGTGAAAAGAAAGGAGGGGGAAAGAGCCAGCTTACAACAAACACACACACACATTACAATCCCTGCGAACTAATTATGTTTTCATGATCGCAAATGCATTGAGAGTTGGAAAGCTCACGGGCGCATCCTGATGCTGCTATAAAATGTTTCCTGGCTAATTATTTGCCAGTACCACTGTTGACTTCCTGTGGTGGATTTATGCTAAATCCTGTTATTAGTCTTGCTCTGCAATTGCCATTGTCTGGGACTAGAAGCAAGGCTGAAAGGCTACAGTCAGCCTTTTATTACACAACATGTGAATGGAGATTTGACCCAGTGTCCGGCTACTTCCCCCCTTCAGTTTTCATGCGAGCTCGCTGGGCTTTTCCCAATAAATCACTGGGTTCCAGTGCGCTTTTACTCTTGTTTCTCCTTTCAACCCCACTCTTCTGTGAGCATGTGTGAGTGTACACTTTAAAAATAAGCCACATAAATTCTTCTGCTCTTTAGGAAGCAATTAGAACCTTTCCCTGTCTTGTTTCTACAATTCTTGCTCCTAAAAATATGAGACCTACCCATCAAAAACAAAGGTTTGATGCTTTGATTTTGTTCAGTGGTTCAAGGTGGTAAAAATGAATTAAGACAAAAAAATTCTAAAAAGAATTTCATTGCTTTGAAGATATGATGTTTCATAAATGTAAGGTATGGATTATCATAATGGCTTTGGTCAAAACTAATGTTTCTGTAGAAACTTGACTATTTTCTACAATACTTGATATTTTGAGCATTTCAAACAATATTGCTCACACTTTTTTTTGTGGCTATTTTATTTTATTGCTTTAAATTTTAAGTGACACTCAATAATTATACATACTTTTTGGGCAGAGTGTGATATTTTGATACATGTTTTGTGTACGACTAGAATCAAGGTGTTCAGCATAACAGTCACCTCATTATA
>NW_004524589.1:17069473-17070766 GCF_000260255.1 Octodon degus
TCAACATAACAGCATGGCTTTACTTCCTATATTTCGTCTTCATACTTTTCTACTGGATGGTTAAGACCAAGGTAAAGCAGGACCTGTGCAATAAGAGTTGTATTGCTAACACTTTAAATGTAGTTTTTCATCTTGTAACCTGTCAAAAAGTCTTCTCAAATAGTTTCTACTCTACTAAAACTCCAAAATATGTCTGTACAATTCTGGGTTTGTGATACTGTTATATTCAAGAATATAACTACTGTATTGAGCCTATGTTGCTTATGTTCTACATATATTCAAAATATTCTCCAATTCTCTATATTCTATATATAGTTCAAATATTTATATTTTATAAATATATTTATAATGTGTTTATAACATATCTTATAGTTATAATTTATATTTTAAAATATTTATATTTAACATATTTAAAATATATGTTCTATATATATTTAAAATACTCATATATTTAGATGTGAAATCTTGCCTGATTTGGTATCACACACTGGCAATCCCAGCATTTGGGAGGCTGGGGCCAGAAAATCACAGTAATTCTGAGACCAGCCTGTACTACATAGTGAGACCCTGTCTCAAAAACAAACAAACAAAATCTCGCCAATTTATGAAGTCTATTCCTTTTGAAGAGCAAAGTAGGTGGTTATGAAAAAAATGGAATGATAAAGATTCTATTATGAGAATTATTTCAGTGCATTTGTGAATATTCATGTGATTCTTATTGACTTTAAAATTTTCTCATAGAGAACTTGTACTGTAATGTCATGTACCTCGGTAGTGTCCCAAATTTTCTGATCAAAGAGATTATGGGGCCAAAGAAGAAAGTGATTGATGATGTAGAGTGTGCTGAAGGAGAGTCACATGGAGAGAAAACATTCTCTCAGGCTTTCACAGAGAGCACATTGGCCAAACAATGGCCATGACTCATCCACATGGCTGACACTGACAAAAGTTCTACAATCTGAGGTACAGGATCTCAGGATAAATCCTGAGAGGATTTCACTGACCTTCTCAGACCCAAAAGCTACAACTCTTGTTGCATAGGTCCTGCTTTATGTTGGTCTTAACCATCCAGGAGAAAAGTATGAAGATGAAATATAAGAAGTAAAGCCATGCTGTTATGTTGAGCTGTGGGGGACTCAGGTCAACAATTTCTGACATTGTCAGTTAAACAGAAGACCCAATGCTATTATGGGCTACTGGACTCTTTTAAAATATTTTGCTGAGTTTACACACCTACAATATTCAAATAACAGAACTTAGCAAAAAATAGGGTATACAGATGAATGTCCATTT
>NW_004524589.1:17070866-17075933 GCF_000260255.1 Octodon degus
GCGGCCCGAGGGGGTGGGAGAGGGTCCGGCCCACAGTGCGCCTGGGCTGGGACTGGTCCCGCCGGCGCAGGGTAGCAGGAAGCTCTCCACACACTCACCAGACCTGGGCTAGGACTGGGTCTGGGGGTTCCCGGAAGTCAGCAGAAGTTCTGGGTATTGTTACCTTCAAAGTAATTACTCAAAGTACAAGATGTAGGCATGAAAAATTGTCCAAACAATATTAGCACAAATCTTTCTTTGCAAGAAACTAAGAGAAACCAGTATTATAACTATCTTAACTGCTTTGTATTTTTTGCCCTTTTTCCCTTCCTTTCTCCTTTCCCCCACCTCTGTTTCTCTTCTCTTTTGTAGAGTTCCTTCTAATTTCATAATATCTAGTGTGCATTTTGTGTCCTATTTACTTTTTCAGTTACTCACACTAGGGAAATAATGTGATGTTTACATATGTGAGTGTGATTTATTTCACTTATGAGTATGATATCAAGTTGCATCTCCCGACCTGGTAAAGTCTCAAGTCTATCTTTTTTATGGCTGCATAATATTCCATTGTATAAAATTACTACATCTATCTATTCCTCAGTAGATAGGCATTTAAGTTGTTTCCAAGAGTTAGCTTTTACAACCTGTCCTGCTGTGAACATGAATGCACATATAACTCTCTGGTATGATATTTTTAATTTTTCTAGGAAGATACCCAGCAGGGGAACAGCCAGGTCAAATGAGACCTCTAGTCCTAGTTTTTTGAGAAATCTCCATGCTGATTTCGACAGTGGTTGTACCAGCTGCACTCCCACTGACAGTGGAGAAGGGTGCATTTCTTACTGGTTATTTCTTGATGATAGCCATTCTTTCTAGGGTGAGAAGAATTTCAGTGTTGTTTTAATTTGTATCTCTTGATTGACCAATGGTATTGAATATCTCAAAATGTACTCGTTGTTTTTATTTCTTTATCTGAGAAATGCATATTCATCTCAGATGTCAATTTTTTTTTTGTTTTGTTTTGTTTTGTTTTGTTTTGTTTTTTGTAGAACTGGGGATTGAACTCAGGCCCCTGCGCTTGCCAGGGAAGCGCTTATTCCACTGAGCCATTTCCCCGGCCCCTTCAGATTTCAATTTTTTGATTGGATCTTTTTTAAGGGGTCTTATTTTTTTTTCCTTTTCCAGAACCAGGGATTGAACTCATGATTTTTTTCAATTCTTTACATATTTTAGATATCAATCCTTTATCCTACGGACAACTGGCTATTTTCTTTTCCCATCCTGTGGGTTATCTTTTTATTCTGTTAGTGATTTCTTGTGCTGTGCACAAGCTTTTTTTTAAAAAAAATCAGATCCCAATTGTTGATTCTTTGCAGCATATCCCATGTTTTCTGGGTTTGGTTTGTGAAGTGTCTCCCTATACCTATGTTCCAAGATTTCTACCTATTGTTTCTTCCAGTGGATTTAATGTTTCTGTTTTGACATTTGTAACTTTGGTCTATGATGAGTTTAGTTTAGTGTATGGTGATAGACATGGGCCTAGGTTTAGCCTTCAGTGTGTTGAAAGTCACTTTTTTCCAGAACCATTTATTAAAGAGGCTGTCTTCCTTCCAGCTAACATGTTTGGCCCTTTTGTCAATGATAAGGTGGCTGGCTGAGTGTGTTGCTAGTTTTCCCTGCATCTTCTACTCTGTTCCACCAGTCCTCAGGCTTACTTTTTGTTTGTTTGTTTGTTTTGTTTTTTGTTTTTTGCCCAGTGCCACACTGATTTTATCACAGTAGTCTTGTAGTACAGTTTTAAAAATGTTTTCCTTAGTTCTGCAGGGTATGCTAATAGTATTTTGATTGGGATTGCTTTAACTCTCTGTAACAGTTTTGAGAGTATGGCTGTTGTCATTACTTTGGTTCTTCCTATCCATGAGCATGGGATCTCTTTTATTTATTTATTTATTTATTTATTTATTTATTTATTTATTTCAGAGCCAGGAATTGAACTCAGGCCCTTGCACTTGCCAGGGAAGCGCTTATTCCATGAAGCGATCTCCTTGGCCCTGTATCTCTTTTCATTTTCTGGTACCTGTTTGATCTCCTTTTTTGAAGTACTATGATTTTCACCATATAGATCTTTTACTCCCTTTGTTAGACCAATTCTTAGATGTTTCATTGTTTGGATCCTATTTTAAGTTTTTATTTTTATAAGAAATTTATTCCACAATTAGAGTTTTGTTTTTAACTTTTGAAGAAGTACAAATGACCAATAAGTATGTGAAAAATGGTCAACACTGCTGGCCTTTCTAATTTTCTTTTCTAGTGCTGTCTGTCACTTGGAGATGTTCTGGTGAGATCAAGAGACTCTGAAGTACATCATATTCTTTTTGTATGCACAGAAATCTTTGCATAATATGCACAATTCTTTGTAATATAAATCCAACATTTAAAAGCTATATTCAGCTTTACTTCAAAGTGTGAAGTCTAAAGTCCACTTTTGTTTTCTTGTTTGGATGTAATTTGCACTAGTAAAATTTAACTGAATTTTAAAATGTCACAATTCATGGATCTGTGTGACCCTTTAGGTACCTGAGTTATGACTCCCTCACTGCCACATGCACTGTACGTAGCAGCAGTGCTCCACGGGGTCTGTTGGTCACAACATCAGCCCTGCTGCACGGAGGCAGTTGGGGTCAGTATGAATATCAATGAATATGGCTGTATTCTAACAGAAACTCATTTATGAGCACTGAAATTTGACTTTCATATTGTATGTGTCATAATTTTTTTTTAAATTTTCATACCTTTATAGAAAGGAATACCCATTCTTGGCTTACAGGTCATACACAATCAAATGGCAAGGTAGATAAAGGCCTCAGGCCATAGTTTGCCAAATTCCACACTGGAATTGCACGTAATACCACTCAATAAGTGTCTGCAGTTGAATGAAGAGTTTGTAAACTATGGTGCACTTGTGAATCATACTTCCCTTTGTTGTTGTTTTGGTATTGGGGATCAAAGCAGGACCTTCACATTGAACTACAATCCTAGCTATAGGGTTTGTTTGTTTTCTCTCTCTCTTTCTTTCTTTCTTTCTTTCTTTCTTTCTTCTTTTTTTCTGATACTGGGGATCAAACGCAGGACCTTACATTTGCCAGGCAGGTGCTTAAGCCACTGAGATAGCTCCCCGGCCCCAGTCATAATTTTAAAGCCAAGGTCTTATTAAGTCGCTATGTTTCCCACACTGTACCTGACCTTGCCGTCCTCCTGTCCTAGCCTCCCATAGTGTCGCAGCTATCAGCATTGCTCCCAAGCTCACGAAGGTAAGGGCTTCTTAGCTGATGCAGGGACACATATTTATAATCTCAACTCCTCAGCAGGCTGAGTCAGGTGGATCACTTGAGCACAAGAACTGGAGACAAACCAAGGTAGCAGAGCAAGATCATGCCTCTAAAAAGGAAGAGCAAGAATTTCTGAGGTACACCCTCACTTTCTCAAAAAATTTGGTTCGTGGATTTGTCAGCCCAAGAGTTACAATCTTAGCAATTACTCTTGGTCATTTGTTGCTATTGGTCTTCAGAGCATTCATTAGAAAACTATTATGATTTAAAATTTATTCAAAACATCTCTGGCTTGAAAATATTTTGATTAATGTTTCAGAAAAAAAGCATGCAGTTCTCAGCCATTGTGGTTATTATTTTTGATCTTGAAGAATTCTTAATAATTGAATTAATTACCTTTGAGCAAAGGATTTAAAAAGATGCAAAATTAAATCAGTGCTACTGGTGGTAGGTATTCAAAGGAAAAATTTAAAATATACATCCAGACACAATGATAATGTTCTTCAACCTTGATGATTTCCTCCTGTGCCTTTTGGTGGGTAAACAATTTTAGCATTCTCACTTACAGTTAAAGCAAATCTACCAACCTTCACCTTTTCAGCTAATGCATTAAAGAAGTGAGGAATTATTTCAGATATTGAGATGAAATGAACCATATCAGCTTTGCAAATAAACCTGCTTTTTCAAGAAAATTGTTTCAAATTATAAATTGAGTTTTGGAATATACACATGTATGGTGTTTTATCTATTAAGTCTGGCCTAACAAGTTTAAAAGGTTATAAACTTTCTAGGTATAAGATAGCTGGAAAGTCCGCTTTCTAACAGGCCTTCATTATCTTGTATTTCATAAATTCATGTCATCCTTTTGGATATAATGTAATGGATGCTCTGCTTATGTCATGATCATATGAAGAATTTAAACATTGCTAAAGGGCTAGATTAATGACTACCAATGCTACTTCTAGTGTTATTTGCATTATTTCATTTAGATTTATTTGTCTTAAATGTTTGGCTGAAATCTTAAAGTCTAAACCATTCATGTAGGTCAAGTAATAATCATTTTCTGAATATAGAAGATAAATACTTGTTTGTGTGCCAAGTTTAAAAAGAAAAAGAAGGTAGACATAGTGACATATATCAATAATCCCAACAGTATGGAGGCCAAAGCAGGAGGATTTCTGTGAGTTTGAGGCCAGCCTAGATTATGCAGAGAGTTCAAGTCCAGCCTGAACTATACGGCAAGATCATGTCTCAGTAAAACCAAAAAAGGAGGATAAGGAGAAGAGGAAGAAGAAGGAGAAGGAGAAGGAGAAGGAGAAGAAGGAGAAGGAGAAGGAATAGGAGAAGGAGGAAGAGGAGGAGAAGGAGAAGGAAAAGAGGAAGAGGAAGAGGAAGGAGATAAAGAAGAGGAGGAGGAAGAGGCAGACGAGAAGAAAAATAAGTACGTACATCAGACTGTGATAAATGTATTACTCTTGTACCAGACTGAAGCTGGTGAATAGTACTTTACAGAACAAAAAGAAAAGATGCCACTCACCCATATAAAATCACTCATAGCTAGATTTGGATAGAATTCGTGCAAACAGAAATATAATAAAGTTATGTATATGTCAGAATCACAAGCAGACTATTATATTATTCTTACGTTATTGGTTAGAGTTAGCTGTGAAAAGGTCTCTTGAAACCCAATGATATAAAGAAAGAGAGAGGGAGAGACTGACAGAGAGAGGAGAGAGAGAGAGAGAGAGAGAGAGAGAGA
>NW_004524589.1:17076033-17083148 GCF_000260255.1 Octodon degus
AAAATAAAATAAAATAAAATAAATTTTCTCATAGATCTTTGTCTGATAATTACATATATAACTGGTATTAAAATCTTTACATATCTTGTCTCACTTGCAAATATCCTTTGTCCTGAAGTTTTAGTACTCAGATTAAACCTGATGAGATGTAGGAAATGTACACATTCAGAAATATATTCTGCTCTGATGCTTTTAAATTGCAAAACACTATAGTAACCACTAAAGGTCTGAATAGAGAGAGGTAAATAAATTATACTACATCCAAGGCATGAAATACCACATAGTCATGTTTAAAAAAAGGAAAAAAGAAAAGTGGAAAAGAGAAAAAGAGATGGATACATTTAAATGCTTGGAAAGATAGTCATGGCCTCCTCCTCTTCCTCTTCCTCTTCCTCCTCCTGCTCCTTCTCCTTCTCATTCTTCTTCTTCTTTTTCTGTTGATGAAAAGAGCAAATATCAAATAATGTATAGCAAAACATGTGGTTTGTCTGCTCCAAAACTCATGCTGAAATTCAATTGGCATTATGATGGGTCGAGACCTGGAGTCTATACGAGAGGACAGTGATGTAAGAAGGCCCAACATCTTTCCCAGAGCACACCATAGAGAGCTCTTGCTCCCTCAGGAATGCCTGAAAGAGGCCTTTTCTGGTGTCTGGCCTTCACCACATGCCCAGCTCACCTTGTGCTTCCCCATCTTGCCCTGAAGCAGGACATGATTCAGCAGATATGGCTGCTTGGTCTTGGACTCTCCAGGGTTGGTTGATGAAAACCTTCATTTTTTTACCCAATGTAAGGTGTTCTGTTATAGAAGTAGAAATATCTAAACACTGCTGGCGCAGAAGTTTGGCTGAAAGGAGGTCCTACCACCAGGTTTTTCAGAGCCGAGTGCACTAGTAGGTAGATTTGTGGAGCGTAATAGTATGATGGACAGAGCTGCTATCGATCCTGGTGGTAGCATCCTCTTGCTACATGAAATTAAGTCCATGATTTCTCTTCATTTTCTCATTTTGTACAAGGAGATCAATGATAGCTATCTAACAGTGTTGGGGAGAAGGTAAATGTGAAAGGATTTTTTAAACAGGGACAGGTGTTGAATATCAGTTTCTTTGTTTTAATTATTTATTTTTGCTCCATTGAACACAATGCCTTGCTTCCTACAATGCCCTGGCTTTGATTCAGAAAACACGTATTTGTGAACCAATTATATTCCAGACAGCATAATAACTGTGGGAACACCGCACTTTCAAATGGATGGGTGAAGGGATGAATGGATGCCTTCAGGGGACTCGTGAACAGGTAAGAACCCAGACAAGTAAACACATCCTGATGTATGCTGGGAGCTGTGGGCAAACTGTGGCCACACTCTTGACCTTTGGAGTCAGAGAGCATCACTTAAGGGAAATAGATCCAGAGGACAAGAACGTTAAAATTAAAGAGGAATTACTCAGAGAGTGAAAGGGAAAAGAAAAGGTCAGATCATAAATAGAGCCAACAACATGAGCAAAGACACCAACTTAAAAATCCCTGATGTTTTTGGGCTACAGAGGGTGGGAATAAGGTGATCAATGCAAGAGAATTGCAAGAAAGGCTGCTACAGGTTTTGATGTCATGAAGGATCTTAAGTCATGTTGAAGACTCAGTGTTTTAAGTTGAAGACTCTGAGGAGAGACAATTATGCTTTGAAATTTAGAAGGGTCACTTTGGATATGTGTATAGATGAGAGAAGTTGAGTTAGTGGTGTGGAGAACAGCAGCCTGATCCTTGTACTTTTAACAATGACCCACTGCTGAGCTGGTCACTGAACATTTAATAAAATGATTGAGTACAGTCATTGATTTGGAGATCAACTACAGGACAAGAGTAGCAGTGTAAGCATGGATGGAAGGAAAGACGTCAAATAGAAACATAGATAGATGAAGAGGGTTAATTTACAAGTACTTAAAATAGCTTCATTGTTCTTGGTCAATTATGTTAATACTATACAAATAAATAACAATATTTCTAAAAATATGATTTGGTTACTTTTTTGTGTGATGCTGATGATTGAATCCAAGGCCTTCACACTGAGCTACATCTCCAGCCATTTTTATTATCTTAAGACAGGGTTTCACTAAGTCTCTGAGTTATCCACACTGGGCTGGAACCTGTGGTACTCCTGCCTGAGCCTTCCCGAACGCTGGGCTCTCAGGGGTATGCTGCCATGCCTGGCCTGAATATTTTGATCTTAAAATATAGTTTTCTATAAGAAATATAAACAGATACCAGAAAATAAGTGCTTTATAAATACAAAATTAAAGACATATTTGAAGAAAAAATATCTGCATAAAATGAATAAGTAAACAGATGAGTTTTGTCTACCACTCCTATGTCCCTATATCCACTGATTTTCAGTGAAAAAATTGGCAGAATTGACTTGTTAGAATTTGGTTATAATGGCTATAATAATAATTTACCCTGAGTTTATTTCCAAAAGGTTAAGGAGAGTAAGTCCTTTATGACATTGCATTAAAATCATACTAATTGCCACAACCATAAAAGAGTCCTTTCTCAACTTAATTCTAAGACACCACTATTATCCATTGAAATCCAACAATTGTTTTGGTCAATGAAGGAGAAGCAAGATTGTTCAAGACATAGTCCTTATAGACCAAAGATATTTAGTCATCACGGAATTTAAAGAAGAGGTCACGAAATTGTGTGACAGGCCACATAATGAGAATTTTAGGAGTTTTGGGCAAAGAAACTACATCCCAGCTACCAAATAAATATATGAGAAAATAAAATAATATTTTCTGCAAGTTTTGTTTTCATGAAATTTAAAATGTAACAATAAATACAGCTTTTCTGTAATATAGCTCTATGATAAGAATAAAGTTCTCTAGGAAAATAACATTTTGTTTAATTGCAGCTCAAAATTAGTATTCCTTATTATCAACATTGGTTTCATGTGTTTATCTCTTAATGCTGATTCTAAAATATGCATGAGATGTTATGCATTTTATCTTAGAAAATGTACTTTCAGGCAGATATCCATTAGCATGTGACTTAATTTTTTTATTTCTTTATTTTTTAATGTATTTAGTGCAGAATCTACAGGGTCTCACTACATAAGAAAAGAGATTTTCGTTAGCCTTATAGTGTTTTTACCAACATGCAAAATGTGATGCTAGGTGATAAAATGTTTCACCTATGAGCTTCAAATTTACATTTTGTCCAGTTGCTGAAAATGTTTACCTAGGTGATTAGATGGAAAACAAGAGCCTGGAGAATTGACTCAGTGAACAGGGCCAAATCTCTCTAGTCAGTGGTTCTACCTATCTCTAGAAGTGACCTTTGTAGCCTAAAAAGTGCTCAGTTCCAATTGATCTTTTTATGCAATAGTTATGTGTCCTTCTGTTGACATTCACTGGACCAATTGTAACTGTTACTTACAAATATTCAATAAGAGTAAGTGAAGGGTTTGTGAGATATGTCAGGAGATAGGAATCATGCAACAGTTCGAGGGTAGATAGGCTGGTGGGATCTTGTCTCCCTTCTCTTCAACAGAGATCATCCACCTACTCCAGAGAGGGCTACTCAAGAGACACCTTGGTGGAAGAATCAATTAGAAAAAAGGTAGGGAGGCTCAAAAAGGTAATCTCTATTGAATTCCACGTTATCTCACAGTCAAAGTCTCTTACTCCTTTAGAGTACTTCATTAAGCACCAGAAGACATTTGATACTTACATGTTGAAAAAGAGCCATTTAATCCAATAGAATGCAGGTGGAAATATCAATTATGACACAATTTTACAACTAGACAGATACTATAAAAAACAACATGGTAAAAAAAAGTCTCATGTTCAGATTTTGTTTGCATTAAGAAGGTTATTGTTATTTAAGTTTTGAAATGTAGATGTGAGCAACAGGAGAACCAGGTAGTTCAGCCTCTCCCACCATTACTAAAAGTAAGGTTTCCTCAACTCACTATTTTGTATAGAAGATAAGGCTTCTAGACCAACTGTAGTCCAGTCCTCTACAGGGCTACACTCATCCTTAGCTGGGTTTATGCAAGTTCCTCAAGGATGACACTCTTTAAAGAAGAAAAAGACAATTTAGAACTTCCAGAATTCATGTGCCTTTTTCTCTGTGACCTACAGGGTCTCACTACAAAGACTACACTTGGATTACAGGCATGCACCACCACCCCTAGTCTCAATCACCATTTCACGGCACACTAGGGAATCAAACCCCAGTCTCTGTGTCTGCCTAAGCAGGCACTTAAAGCCCAGCATATAACTTTAATTGAGCATACTTCTTCCTTAGAAGATATTTACACAAGAATTCTGTTGGGTTATTGCTTTGAGTTTTTTAATTTTAGCACCTGATTAGATTGCAGATTATTCACTTCACATAGTGTTAGGTAGAAGCCTTTCAAACAAACAATTAAATTTTCAAAATATGTCAATTTCCTTTCCACTTACATGATATTTGGGAAATGTTAGTGGAACTGTGGTGTGAGGTTAAAAGACATATTCACTGCATATATGTGCTGGAATGGAGATCCTGTTGTTTATTCTAATCTTTTGCAGAAATGCTAAATGTAAAATCAGTTTGATATCACTTGGGATTCAAATAATGTTTACTTTCTTCAGAATGACTTTTACTGCAGGGTAAATTTTTCATGTACTGCTGTTTAAACTTGTAATTATAGGATGACTTTATTAAGAGATATCATAAAGTCTACCCCAAAGCTTAACTACAGCCAGTCAGTGTTCTATAGTAGTGACCCAAAGTGCTTCTTGTTATTCTGGAGAATTTCAAACTTGATCCTGTGTTTAAAACAAGCAAGCAAACAAACAAACAAACAATAAGCTTTTTCTAATAGCAAGTTAATAAACTCTTAAAAGATACAGGAATCTATCCAACTCTTGTATGACATAGGAAATCTCAACATTCACTTCAATTTTTTGACAATTCATGGAAACGATGGTGGTTAGAATTAGTGAAGTTTACTGTAGAAACTGTTGATTCCAAAGTCAATGGCAGTTAGGGACTCCTAGTCAGCAATAAAGAAGAAAGAATCCTGCCATTTACAACAGCATGGATGGAGCTGGAGATGACTGTGCGGGTTCGTGCTTATGAGAGCTCTCAGGACCAGCGTGAGGCTGCCCAGAAGACCACAAATGCTCCCACTCAGATTTCATGCTGGACACAGAAATTTACAAGCTCTGCCTACAGTGACCATCCACAGAGTCAAACGCTGAAGAGTGCAAAAGAGCTGTCCCTTGCTAGAGATTCCAAGGATCCACCCAAAGGCCAGGAGCCCAGGGCAAGGTCCCCAGTCCACGTCAGAGGACTCGAAGATCCGTAATAGAAGACTGAAGGGTCTGTGCGGGAAGTAAAAGGATCACGCTAGACACCAAAGAGTCTGTTCTGGAAGCTGAAGCATCGGCACCCAAAGCCCACAGATGATGCCAAAGGCAGGGCAAGCACCGGAGCTCATCTGAGGACAGTGGAAGCTCCTTCAGCGGCAAGGAAGCTCTTCTAAGGAAAATCAGCTGAAATCCTCCCCTCACGTTCTCCTTTTCTATTGTTCTGACAACATTCCTCCAGAATGGGTCTGCCAGGCCCAGAACCACTCTGACTCAACTCCGCTGCTCATTTCCACTCAAGTTGACCATTAATCAGTGATCAGCACATTCTGTAACATGAAATAAGCTAGGAAA
Organism: Octodon degus; assembly: GCF_000260255.1. Classification (NCBI taxonomy): domain Eukaryota; kingdom Metazoa; phylum Chordata; class Mammalia; order Rodentia; family Octodontidae; genus Octodon; species Octodon degus. The sequence continues at coordinate 17,081,742 of NW_004524589.1, forward strand.
AGGAAGACAGAAAACACAGACCTCTGCTCTTGTGTGAATCTCAAGCATCTGATATGGAAGTTGAGAGCAGAATGGAAGTGACCAGAGGCTGGGGAGGACCCAGGGCTGAACCAAGAAAGGTTGATTGCTGGATATTGTTGTAGAGAGACACAAGCAACAAGTTCTGACTTGCTGTTGTACAGTAGGGTGACAGCAAATAACTGCCATGTGTTAGACGCTTCAAAAAGCTAGAAGAAAGGATTGTGAAAGCTTGAAATCCAGAAGTGAAACATGTTTGAGGAGTTGGACTTGTTTAATCAAACACTACACATAGTATACGTGTGTCAAATGTTATGTGTGACCCAAATCTTGTCTGTGATCTTCTGGCTGTAATGTACTTATTAAAATAAATGTAATTTAAAAACTAAAAATGCACAAGACAGATGAATGTGCTCTCTGGAAAGTATCTGTCTATGAATAACACAAAAAATAATCATAGGTTGTAAATACTTCATATTTTTACAAACTTTCCAAATTTGGCCACCTGTGGCTTTTCTGATTTTTGTGCAGATTTTTAGCCCTATTAGTTTCAGCATCTCTTAGCAAATTCTACTTCACATTCACTGAACTAGTGTTAGTATCTTTGGAGATATTCTTATCTTAGTTTCTACATGTCAACTACTCAGGTTCGTTCTTTCTTTCTTTCTTTCTTTCTTTCTTTCTTTCTTTCTTTCTTTCTTCTTTCTTCTTTTCTTTTTCTTCTTCTTTTTTTTTTTTTTTTTTTTTTTGCATTTTTAGTACAGTCTCTACAGGGTCCCACTACACAGATCAGATTCATAGTGATCCTCTTGTGTTCAACCTCCCAAGAGCTGGGATTACAGGCACGTCCCACCATGGCCAGTAGCAATCACCATCTCAGCAAGCCCCTCAAGGCCAGCCAGCACGGCCCGCTGGGAATTTAGTTCTCTGAGCTATCTGGCTGGCCCTGAGGCTAATTCTTTAGTCACCTTAAATTCAGTCTTGCCTCTGCATCAACAGCCAAACAAGAGCTCTGGAGTCCATTGACTCATTAAGAGATGAGAAAAGAGTTCAAAAGCCATTTGCCTTGTATTTTATATGACTATTGGTATTGTTCTGTAGGTCCTCAATTCTTTGAACAAGTATTTTCACTGCAAATGGTCTCACATAAGCTTATTTTTCTAGGCACATGTCTTTTGCTATTGTGTCAAATACAGTTTGGTTATAATACCACCACAGCATAGGTTTTCTTGAATGGCTAACAAATGAAACTTTTTTGGTTATAATTCATCTTAGTTCTTTTTTTATTTTAAAGAAAAATAAAATAAGACACATGTTCAAAATGAAGTAGTGGAAGAGTAACAATAGTTAATACATTGGGTATTGTTTGTTTGTTTTGATTTCTCACAT